>NC_056737.1:104825566-105145566 GCF_019279795.1 Protopterus annectens
TTTTTTTGTCACATGATTTAATTTGGCTGCTGGTCATGTGATTTTAGACCTGTATTTAAGCTTCTAGAGTTTAGTGTTTGAATGTATTAGTATTGAAGAAGGGTTACGCCCGAAAGCTCTGCTTTTTATTAAACTGGTTTTCTCTGCAAGTTTTCTCTTTTGTGTTAATACATTCCTCCATTCATTTCTCCAGTTTACTGTACTGTGCATGTACACCGACACCTACAACTACTACTACTGTTAATGTGTGTGTGTGTGTGTGTGTGCTTTCCTTTCACTTTTGCTTGCACTTTGTTGCTAAGGCTTCAATAGTTGCCCTTTACAGTCACTACTTGTATGCCTGCTAGGTGTCCTGACTGTAGTGTGCTGCTGTAGCTTTCCTATTTTCCATGTACATTCACACCTTGGAATGTTTGCTATATCTGCTAGAGTGTTACAGCATGCAGTGTGGTCTGGCCATGGTGTGGGCCTTGACATCTATTAGGGTATTTGAGTATGCTGCTGAGCAGGCCCCAGAGACTTTCAGGTTCATCTGTTATGTGCCTCATGGAATGGCACATATCAGTGGGGTACACCCATTAAAATGTCTGGTATGCTGCAGTTGTGACTGTGGGTTAGCATGAGCATATGTATTACTACACTTTTTCTGCCATGCAAGTGATGAATACTTTCAGGACTCCATAGTTACCATTGCATGTGTTACACCTTTCTGCCTACTGTTTGTACATTTCACATGGGGTCTGTGGGGCATCCCTGTAAGTCATTCACTGTTGCTATGTCTAGGCTCTTAACTATTCAAATATGGTGGTGTCAGACCCATCATGTGTACAGATATTTGCAGGTTGTCCACATTTCTGCCTCATATTTTGGTCAATATCTCATGCACACCTTTTTCTGGCAAATCACTCTGGGCTCAAGTCAGAATATGGTGACAAACATTCAAGTTACAAACTGCATACCCTTCCAAACATCCCACAAAGTGCAGACCCTGTTACTCTCTGAACTGTCTGCGTTTGTTGTAACATTATTTGTAATGTGTCCCTGGTTTTGGGCCTTTGCTCCACATATTTTATTACTTGGTCCAGATGTGTTCCTGTAAGAGGTTGTGGGGTATGGGCAGTGCTTATCTTGCTGTGAGTATGTGTGTGGCTTGCAAGGTGCTCTAGTGACATTATTACCTACTAGCTTCCAACTAGCATGGCTGTTTCTGTTCACACACTACTATTATGGAAATCCACTAGTTTTGATAGTAATTCTAAATGGCATGCTTTGTGTACTACACATCTATATTCCCTTTACATTCATTCCTACTATTACATGATATATTTATTTTAGCACAATGTTCTTGTATAAGAGTCATGGCTTAGTGGTAAGTCATGCAGACTACTGTTTCCAAGGTTCGGGACTCACAGTGGGATTTTATTTTGCTTTTGAACTGAGTACAGGACCTGTCAATCAAAGTGACTAAGGCACTTTTAAGCAGTTGTAACCGGGTTAGCGCTGGTTTGCGCAGAGCTCACGCATGCGCACTGGCGGTTAGCTCCGCGCACACCCGCTTACAACCTCTTAAAAGTGCTTACTCTTGTGCACACCCGCGCTATTTTCTTTGAAAGAAAAGAAAATGGGGAGACAGGAAAGTGGTGAAAAAGGGGTCACAAACAGGGTAAGACAGTAGGGAAACAAGCTTGGGATGTGCAGAAGGGATGTAGGTAAGGCCCATAGCTGCCCATTTCTTCATCAGCAACAGCTGTGCATATGTATGTAATTTGGTGTGACATTTGAAACCTTTCACCTCTGAGAGAGGTGTCAGGACAACAATAATACTTGTTGTACAGTCAATTGTAATTGATAGGTTCCACGTCCAGCAGACATGTGTGCGGAATGGGCAGCTATGTATGGGGCGTAATTTTTTTGTGGGTACAGAGTGCCCTTTTTTTTTTCAGGTGAGAGTGGTATGTCAGGTGAAGGAAGTCGGTACAGCTGGGGAGGTAGGTTGGGTAGGTAAACAGACAAGACAAACAAGACGCATACAGGGGCGGTGTATGACATGTGTGGGGGGGGTTACGCAATTGACGGGGACGGAGGTTTGGATATCCAGAGCCCATGAGCCCACAGATGGTAACAGTGGAACTGATATTCCCACCCATAGGCAGTTGCCACTGTTCCTTCACTGCCCAGGATGGGGCTGTGCTGGGGACTGTGTAGGCGGGGCAACAGGCATGCCCGTTAGTTGTGCCACCTGTGCCACGAGCTGGCGTAGGGGCTTGAGAACAGAGTCCCGAATCTCCCTACGCACCACAGTCTGGACGCTACGGAGGGTGAGTGGTGGTTCTCCTCCGGCCACACTTGCAGAGGGGGGGGTGAGCCCCATTCCCTGCAGCGCTTCCACCCGCAGGTGGAACAGGGCCACCGGAGGAGGGTCCGGACTCGGCACTAGTGCCAGGTGCACTCGCCAGCTGAGGTGGGAGAGGTGGGTTCGCTGGAACCCGCCTTCCCTGTCGTCCTATGTTTTGCATTATGTCATGACAGTTTGGGTTAGTGACATATAATACCATTCACAATTAGTTGTAACAGCATGCATTAGTATTCCCATTAACCAAACACCCAGATATTCACACCATTGAACAGCGTGCATAACACATGCATAATTTGAACAGAAATACACAGTCCAACAACATGCAGGGTTAATTGATGGCAACAGGCCATCAGGTGTGGATGTATGAACAGGGCAGATGCATCAACGGACATGCAAATATATATGACCCAACAGGACAAACGTCCAGGGGTGTTAATTGTGATTGCACATACCATTTTCATGTGGAATATGTGGTTATAGGGTGGGGTAAAGAAAGTAATATTAACACCTTCGAATAACAATACATATGCCGTACATTTCTAATAGCTACAGTTATATACACACTACTGTTCTAACTACAGTTTCCTATATGATAACTATTTCAACTTGGTGATAGGACTGTTACTGCAACATCAATATACATTTTATGGTTCTTCATACACATTCATATCTAGCTTTGTTCAGCTACATCATCCTGCTACATTTGCTTTATATAGCTGTAGACAAGTGTGGATGTTTGGTATATCAGACAATCATCCTATCTGCATATTGCAGACTGAGAGCAACATATCCAGATTTTGGGATACACATTCCAGATGCAGCAACACTTTGAACAGATTTTGCTGTTTGGTTTTGAATCTCACATGCATTTCATTCTGTCTTGACTGCAGTATACTTTATTCAGGGTTATTACTACTGTATTGCTGGATTCATGACACTTTCTCACACTCTCTCACTTGCTTTCATTTTACTATTCAGGATGGTACTTCTAGGCTTTATTGACATGTTTTACCAGTAGTTATTACAATCCTTTCTAGCAGTCTCACTTCTGTCATGTTTCAGTATTTCCACAGGGATATATTTCACACATGTGATTTCATCATCTTCTGCAGCTATACTTTTCAGCCTGCTGCAGGTTGTGTACTATTTTCTTACAGGTAGGGCATTTTTATTTCAGAATATATGTCAGTTTCATTTTTTTGGTTAGACTTACAGGCTGAAACACACTTTTGTAATCAAGCAATACTTGCATACACTTTCACACTGTTACTTGCAGATTTTATTCCTTACTGACTACACTGCACTCTTTTGCTGACTGTCATACTTTTATATTTCTTTACAGTTACTGGTAGTGGATTACTGACCTGCCTGTTGGCGCAACCACACCAGCCTATTGCCATAGGCTCTGCAGTTCACAGAACGGACACCTGCAGCTGTAATATAAATGAAGTAATATTGGAATACACATCTCCATAACATCAGCTAGTTTAATTTCTTACATACATAATTAAATGTTACTTACTCAGTAGGCGTTGGGTGTTTGCCGGGCCTCCTGGATCCAAAGGTTCAGTTGGTCCTGCTTGTGTCTCTTCAGGTCCGCATGGTGGTGACGGACCTGCTCACCAGTCCTTGGAATCCCTGTGGCACTGGTGAGATCATGAGCCAACCGGTCCCACGCCTCGGCCCTGTATGCTCCCCAGAGGACCTGGCCCTGCATGATTTGGGCCTCATGATTATGGACTAGGAGCCAGACCATGTACCTGGACTCCTCAACACCCCACCTCTGTGCTTGAAAGCGACTACCCTCTCCTACTCCTGTCATTCTGCCTGCAGGTCAGTTCTACAATTGTTTATGCTGTGTATTCCCACCTATGGGGCTTATATAGTCTGTTTTTCCCGCACATATCTGTGATTGGCCATTTTGGAATTGCATCAACTTCAGTAAACCTGCATTGTCATGCTCCAGTTTGTATTCATTCCTGTATATTAGCTATTATTGCATTTCCAGGTACTGATGTCATGGCTTAGTGGTTTGGTACCTTGACTATGGTGTATAGTATCCTGGGTTCGAACCTGGCCACTGCTTTTTATTTTTCATGACTGTCTAGACATGCCGAGGGGTGTGTCTGTGTAAAAGCAGTTTTGATACAGCTTGTTCAACGTTGCCCTTCGGTTAGCTCGTTTGCGTGATGCGCAGCTCTGTGCAAACGGGGTACACTGCTTTAAGCCTCATTTGGCTATCGGCACACATATTACGCTCAGCTCAGTTAGGGGCACATAGATTTAGCGTGTTAGACCACTGCTCAGCTACGGGCACTCATTTTGCACCAGTTAAACCACTGCTCATCTACGGGCACATGCACTCACTCTGTTAAACTGTAGCTCAGCTATGAGCACATCTGGCATTTTTTCTTCTTTTGTTACCTCACATGTCTTCAATATAAATGGGCTATTTCATTACATTTTACATAAATTGTGGTTTTATGTGAACATATTTGTCAGGGACTTGTTTCCTGCTTATTTTGAAAAAAAAAATTGGTGTTGTGGGGGCTCGAACCATGAATGCCTGCTCTTCAGCCAACATCTCTATCGCTACGCTATTGCTTCCTGGCTTATTTTGCATATTTAGTTCTTATACGCTTTTCCACTGACTGCTAACTGTAGCTGCACTACGGGCACGCCCGCACAAACGAGCGCACTCACGGTTAAACATCTTTATAATTTAAAAAAATATATATAACATGTTCATTTATATATATTTTATGTTCATAGTCTGTGGGGGCATGTGTTGTGTTGTGTTTATTCACATTTCCGTGGACTCTGTTGTGGGTGTTTACTTTGGGCACTTTTACACTTCTGGGGGCGTGTCCGCTTGCAGGGCTCAGCCTACAGACACGCCCCCTACTGTCTTACACGGACCGTGTTAGACTTAGGTGTGATTCAGCATGCTCTCATGAATATGCAAAGCATGCTGACATCACTCCGTTTAACTGCAGCCTCCGTGTAAGAGTTATAACTCTTACACGGAGGCTTCGTGAATCCTGGGGATAGTGTTTTGTGTGTGTTTTTAAGTTAATTGTTCTTTTTTGATGGTTTTCATTTAAACAAAAAGTCTTGCATAATGGGAGATAAGTTCAAATTGATATGACAAGAAACCACTGTATAAAGGCTCAACCTGCCAAACAGGGTTGGGTGCATGCAACACAAAAGCTGGAAAAAGCTTTCATATGTAATACGTGGGAATAATAGATTCTTATCATACTGGGTACACTATCCATGTCAAGTTGGAATATGAATTCCCTCACAGGTTTAGACAAAAAGATAAGAGTATTGAATTATACTAAGAAATGCAGACTGCAAATATCAATAATATAGGGGACACTGGCAAAGAAGTGAGCATGTGAATTTGATAAAGAAAGGGTGTCAAGATTGATATTCAGAAGAGTACCTGGGACAGAGGATTTCATGATGAATATTCAGCAGAATGTCTGGGAAAAGGAAAAGGGTCATATTTACACTAATTGCTAGAGGAGCTCCAAATAGTGATAGAGGAAAAAGATAACAGTAGATTTGTGGTAGTAAGGAACTATGGGCAAGGGAGGAGGATTACATTGGTATGTATCTATATTCCACCTAAAACTCATGGAGCTTAAGAACATTTTGAGATAATCATATTTCAGCAGAAAATATTACTTACAGGTGGGGACCGAAACTTGATTTGCAACAGTATGGATGTATGTGGGGACCTAGAAGGGAAAATATAACAAAAATGGTATATTTCTAAAGAAATTTATTAAAGTATTTGGTATGGAAGATGTGAATTCAGTAGTAGGAACTCTGAGAGAATTTACATATTATTCCCTGAGGTACAATAACTGGGCTAGACTAGACAGAAGTTATATTTCACAGGAACATGTACATTTTATTGAAATCTTCGAACATGTCCAATAACTATTTCAGATTTTGCTCCAATAACAACTTAGACTAAAATGCAGGGTAATAAATTAAAAAAATGAAACACTAGTGCTTCCCCACTTACTTGATAAAAAGGGAGGAATTTAAAGAATAGGTAGTGGAAATTTATTAGAGTTTTATTAGGGAAGATACACATTTCTTCAGAAATTATAGCTAGTGAGTGGGATAAAATGAAAGTGTAGTTTAAGAAAAAAAGGAAGATATGCCCCAGGATTCAATAAAATCTGTGTAGGCCCTACATGGAATGCATCCATGTACATGGCCACAATTCTCCCTCAGCAGTGTGGCATACATATTAATTGTGGTGTATGCCTAAGGGAGGTCAGAACAATGTGGATACTAAATCCATATAAGACCAACAGCACACCCGCATAACTTTCAGATGGTTACCCTTGACCAAAAGGTCTACAAGGCATTTTATTTCACTAAGTTGGATTTATTTTAATTTTGTTATTTTACGTTTATGTGCTTATTTGCGTGATGCGCCACATTATTTAGTGACGCTTAACTTTGTGCAATGATGCATGAGATGTGTGCCAGACATCTAAAAATAGAAACTGGATGCATTTAATTGTCATAGTTCTGCGGTGCTTGGCAATGCACAAACCCATGCAGTGACACTGCACTATGCTTACAGGCGCCTTCACAGTATATCTGAAGATATATGAGTTCCCATTACTATTCCAGTGGGTAGATAGGTTGAGTTATGATCTGCAGTATAGTATGTCCTGGGTTCAAGTCCTGGGCAGTAATACTTTTTACATATATTGCTGTGAAACTGTGTCAGGTGACTGAAACATCTGTTGACTTTAAATTCAATAATTGTTACATTTAGAAAAGGTGCACAATGCTAAGCATCGTTTAAACATGGTCAACAGTCTTCTCATGTTTGTGCATTGATAAGCTTTGCTCAAACATGGGTTGTGTAAGTTTGCACGATGATAAATGGCGCAGTGCATTTTTGAAAGTTACACAATGATGTTCAATGGTAGGAATGTAGCCAATTTAAAGGGCAATAGATGGGAATTTCACATTATTCCTTGAGGCCTTAATTTGACTGTGGGTATGGCTGCTGTCGTGGGGGAAGGTGTGCCCTTTAGGGCACAACGGTGGGATGAACAGGAGTCTAGGGTTTTCATTGGACTCCTGGTAGACTGCTATGGCCCCTGGCTGCTACAGGGCAGCTATCAGAGCTCGGAGTGTAAGTCTGAGGCCTGGGATAGTTTGACCAGGGACCTGACCAGTGCTAATGCTATCCCCCGCAATGGTGAGCAGTGTCATCATCATTATGGTGACCTGTATCAAAGGAAGCAGGGAACCTTGGATACCTGGATCCAAGAAGCATGGGATGGGAACACCCCACAGATATACAAGTATGTTTTCTAGTCATTTATAACTATACAAGTTGAATCTGTGCAAAACTGGTATGCATAATGGTTTCCTTCTCTTACCACAGCTGCAGAAGAGAGGGTTTGTAATGTCCAGTCCCATGCAAGGCATTTGGCCAGGATGAGGCAAGCATTTGGCCAGGATGAGGCAAGCATTTGATATGTAAGAAAACCAATAAAGTAATAAGCTAATGCATACCTTCATAATAAAATAAAGTAAATGCAGATTTTGCAGAGTTAATGGTCATGTATGAAATACCTGGGACATCATAGATTTTCATTAATGTGTCAGTACATCTCTGAACTGGTAAAGCAAGTAAGTATGCAGTACTGTGTAGCATAACTTCTAACCATTAGTTAATTTTGTGGTCTGCTCATCATTATTCTGTAGATTGTACTCAGTAAATGAGTAGGGTAAACTCTGATAATTAATTTTTTTCAAATAAAATGTTCAGTATTCCTGTAGTCACTGCTTGTGGGTTCTAATCCAACACCAGCCAGTTGAAAAATGGTGCAGTATTCAATACTGTTTTAGCATGTCCTTAATAAATGTTCAATACGTAGATTAAGAGTCAGTGCTGTGGACTGTTCTTTGTCTTAGATATGCTGTAGATTGCAGTCAGTAAATGAATAGGGTAAATGTGTAAGTTAACAGAAGCCCTAGGACAGCTATCCATGTGTGTAAATGCAAGATTTGAAACAACATGAATCAATAAAGTGCAAAATGAGATGGTGCTCTGATAATTATTTTTCAGTTAAAATGTTCATTATTCCTGTAGTGACTGCTTCTGTGTCCTAATCCCACACCAGCCAACTGAGAAATGCAGTTTTCAATACTGTTTTACCATGTCATAAATAAAGCATAACCATTTTTGCATGTGAAGTGCACACCCATAGACCTGTGCCATGACTGTCCAGCTGTCAAGTGTAATCAGTGTACATGAACATACCTGTCAACTATCACAATTTTTTCCAGAATATACTGAATATTTCCCCATGGTCTGTTTGGTATATGATGTTTTACTGGCCAGCCACTGCCACATTGCTGAGGATCAACTTCAGAAAAAAATGTCAGTCCTCTGATTTGCAGATATATGATAGCATTTGAAATGCAATTTAATGGCAAATCTGTTATTAGAACACCTTGCTACTATTGTAAGAGCACACTATGGAAGAATATTCCCTGTTGTGCCTTTGTAATACCATTATGTATGGCTTGGGCCATAATGTCCCATGCTATGAGATTTAGAAGTATGTATATGGAACATCATATATACAATATAAGCAACATTGAATGACTGCTGCATGCAAAGATCTGTTCTATAGTGTGTTTCTAAGGAACAGGGCAATATTTCAAATAATTAACAGCATAGCAGTCAGTGGTCTCACAAGTGAAATGTAACATATCTAGAAATATGTAGTTGTAGTATGTTTACTTATATTATCTGTGAATTTATTAATGTTCTTTTTTCTCTCACCGACCCCTTCTTTTCTTTTATTTTTTTAATCAATTTATTTACTATTATCATTTGATATTATCATATTATTTATCACCTTTTACATTGGGTTTATGTATAATTTAATATTGCTTTGCTGTTAAAAAACTTTCATTTACATTATGTATTGTTTTGTTCCTCATTATGCAATTTTTTCCATTACTCATTGTTTTCTCTCATGTTATTAATTACATTTATTTGGGTTATGTTTATTTTTCCTTTCTGTTTATATTTTATTTACCACATCACAAGGTAGGCTGGTTCCTGACGATCCACCTACCTTGGCTCCCCGAGCTGCCGCAGCCTGGTGGTAGCCCCTCTGCTGCCCCAGCACTACCTGCCCCATCAGGAAATTCCACATCATAGGCTGGGGGTGTGCTTCCCTCTGGGAATGGAGGTGGAGGGGATGCATTCATTACCTGAAATGAACTGCCAGGCATGATGTGTAGGGTGGTGCACCAAATTCTTGGTGCATGCCTACACTAGTTGGAGAGCATGCTGTCCATCCTAGTGGGGCATTCTGTACCCAGGTGCCAGCATTGACCACTGCCTCCACAGGAGCAGTGAAGGTGCAGTGCTGACAGTCCCATGGGTGAGGACCTGTCACACTGCTACCATGTCTGACGCCCATGGAACTGGGACCCCACAACACCCTCCCCAATCAAGGTGTTCACCCCAACCCTGTCTGCTGTCTTGTCTGTCTAAAAATGCTTCCTCACCTTCCCAACTTACCTTCCCCACACATACCTATGTCCATTCCCCAACATTCCACTCTCGCTTAAAAAAAATAAAAATAAAAAAGCATCTTCCTCCAAAAAATATCATCCCATACATAGCTCTCCATTTCACACATGTGCACACTGGACACGCTTAATTTGATTCAATTGGCTTGACAACACACTTATGTTGTCATCACCCCTCTCTCTGGGGGTGACAGTCCAAATTCACCTAACAATCTTTTCAATTTCATAGTTGTTGCTATTGAAGAAACTGATAGCTATGGTTCTTTCCTACACCCTTCCTGCACATACCTACCTGCCTTTCACTATGTTTTTCCCCCTGTTTGCACCCCTTTTCACCACTGTCCTATCTCCCCAGTTTTATTTTCTTTAAAAATTATTGCGCAATACTGTCCTATGCTAAATGGCAGTGTATTAGTACATGTATTTGAAAGCATAATAATCACGTTCAAAAAGTACACAAGTGCCCTATTTCAAACCCAGTACCATTTCACTTGACCAACAGTGCATCAACCCGCCAAGCCACACAGCCAGTTAATTAGCAAAGGTGTTTTAAGCAAAACATAGTAATTGTTATTTTCTCATTAACCATGTTTATGCAATGCTGTGCATTGTACCACACTGAGCAGCAAGTCTGCTAAACGATTAATGGAAAAATTAGAGTTTAATTGGGACTCTGGTAGAGAAATACGTCAATATAAAGCCGTACACATACTAATAGATGTAAATGAGATATGTAACAGCAGGTAACTGTACAATTATATCTACAACATGTAAAAATACACCTGCTATAACAGTGCCTCTGTAGCTTATTCTGCTAAATGCTTTGAAAACATTAAGTTTTCATCCACATGGTCCTGGGTTCAAATACAACTGTGTCTAGCATTTAAAATACATGTATGTATACATCACCATTATAAACTGGGATATGTATGACTGTCTCATCACCTATTTATCCACCCAAAGCAGTACAGATGGAATGTTAGTTTCTAATTAAAGGAAATGAGAGGCCTACAGATAGGACCACATTTTAACTATTCCTATTACAACCCTAGAAAGTGCATAGAATGTCAGGCTATGCATTTGTGTGAATTCCCAGAGGATTTTGAAGTATATAATTCAAAGCTGACCCAGTAATATCAGATTGCAGCCCACAATGATTTGCTAGTGATATTACAGCCAACCACAGCTGCACAAGTAACATACATATATTGAGATTGTGCTAGAAGCAATGGTTGCTAGCACACACATTCCAGATGACTACCATGATATAACACATGATTTGGCAGTTCCAACTGGTTGACATGGTTTAACTCATTCACCCTGGAGCAGCTCAGAAAATACTGCCTACTTACTTCCACCATAGGAACAACAGTGCAACCTGAGCTCATTTTCAGAAAATCCATTTGTAATACCATGCAGAAAACAAATGTGTACCCCCTACCTTGTTCTAGGACACACCAAGCATGTTACCTTTTACTCTGTTAATGATACCTTTGCCTAACAGACTTTAAACAGTTACCTTAATGTCCAGTGGGATGGGTTCCCTCAGTCTGGCTCTGGCTGTTCATCGAGGCTGCCATGGGTCCCACAGTTACTCTTAAGTGTTGTTGTCCTGCACATTCTTCAGCCACCCTGTCTATGTCTATTGCCTGCAGCAGCAGCAGCTTCAGCCTGCAGCACACACATCTGTATGTAAAAAAGTAGCTACTGCATACATTCTCTTTGTGCTAATGTAGTATCTTTATCCCAGTAATTTACACCCCAGCATATGAGAAAGGGGATGGAATCTACATTGAGGCCTTATATCTTGTTGAATAATTGCATTGGATTGGCTGATTATATTGCAAATCAGCTGTGTAGGCTGCATGTAGCATTTTGAACCACAGATTGGTTCAGAGGCAATCACCTGCTAATGAAAACCATATTAAAAATGCAAACTTCTAGCTAGGGGAACCAGTGTGGATGAGAGTTAGTTTGTATGGTTAACTCATTGACACAGTACTTATATAGGAGTATCTTTCAGCAGAAGAGTATTGGACTCCATCAGGTATGTAATCATTTTGTTTCCATATGTTTGAATATACTTAGGGAGAATGCGGATTACATCAGTAAGCCTTTGTTAGAACTGTACTGATTATATGGCATTGATCTCCAGCCATGTTACACATACAGGGGATGTAGAGTACAGCAAGGCTATAATACTGTATGATAACTAGATATGCAGGTCTCCTGGATGCTGACTTTGATTGCAGCTGTAATAGTGCACTGCTATTTTGTTGGAATTCTTGTTTATACATATTATATAGGGGGGGGGTTCCTGCTATGGGTCACAGGTACAATGAACTCCTGTACCACTCCTAAGGAAAGGTACACAGTCGTTGTAGTGGTATGTACCAAAGAGACCAAATCGATGTACACAGAATATATAATTCCACAACTCAGACCTCAAAAATAAACGCTCCAGGGTCAATAAATGCTCCAAAATGGTTTATTCATCATAAAAACAAGTAGCAAGAACTAGCGTTGACCTAGGTTTCGTCCGTCTCCATGGACTTCATCAGAATACAAAAAATGTAAATCTGAACCACTTAAATAGTCATACCAAAACCAATTATCAATTATCTAATTAACTATTTGATTGTCAATTGTCATTTAAAAAAAAAAAAAAACAGAAATTCAATTGCTTTAAAAAGTATTCCTTCATACAAAATGTACCTTATAAAAGCACTATGAATCATTCATATGAAGCAAGATTATCGTAAAATCTTCTATATGTATTTTGTCTTGTTATGTTATGTATACGTTTAAAATCCAATTAAACCCAATGACAAATATATTATTATAATACCAAGTAATAAATAATAATATGTAAGTATAAATATAAATATAAATGTGTGTATATATAATGATGTTACCATTGTGATCAATTAAGTCTAATATAATAATAATAGTAGCCATTCATATGTCATAAAAAATGTATAGTTTTAATTAAAATTCTCATATGGTTATATTATCATTTATAATTTTAATTTTAATTTTGTTTATTACTATAAAAACATAAAATAAATGAATATCACTATGCAATAAATAAACATCATCAAATGCTTAATAAATTTATGTATATGAACTGTACACTGTAAAAGTACCCTATACTAATACCCTAATGCGCAAACAATACTAGTAATGCGTATAAAATGTCAAATATTAATTAATGAAACTTTGAATACCAAATATTAAATATTGTATAAAGTATACAGTGCAAAATTAATACCAATAAATCCCTTCCCAAATTTAATGAAAACACAAACCCACCAGGTATATGCATAAAGGGTTATTTACCCTTGAGATTGTTAAGTCTCAAAATGGGTTTGATGCTACAATATTCATTCAACCCCGGGTGGTTATGGGCATTTAATAATATCTGCATCCTTAATTCTGATACATCTAAATTATATTTGTTGATCTTACCTTGTGGGTCGTACTTAGTATGTGATACACCAAAAAACTTAAAATGATGATTTTTGTGTTGTGCAATATGTCTGGTCAAAGCGTTGGTAAGTTTAATATTCTTAATGTCCAACAAATGTTCCTTAATTCTATCCCTCATGTGCCTACTTGTTTTACCAACATAAAATGCATCACACTGTTGACACACAGCAATATAAATAACATTCGAGGTGAAACAGTTAAAATGTTCATGTATTTTAATTTTATGTTGGTTAACATTCACACTTATACCTGTGTTGAGAATATATGAACATGTGGAACACCTACCACATTTGTAGTTACCAATCCGTTTGTTTGATTTATCTATTCTGTCCATTGTTCCCTTTTCAAATAATTCTTTAAAGGACATGTCCTTTCTAAAAATAAATGAGATTTTTCCTTGGAAAAACTTTCCCAGGCTGTTGTCGGTACTTACCAAATTCCAATTTTTATTAATTATGGTTTTAATGACATAGGAAATGTCATTAAATGTAGTAGTATAAAAGGGGATAGTGTTTGAGTTATAGGGTCTATTTTTTCTGTGGTTACCCACATGTAAATCTATGCCATTGTCACAATTTAAAATTGCTTTGTAAAACCCTATGTTTCTCTTAGTTTTCACTTCCTCAAAGATATTTTTACATAATTCCTCAGGGTAACCTCGGTTGACAAATAAAGACATTATAAATCGTATCTCATTTAGAAAATCCACTTCATTGCTGACCATTCTTGCAGCCCTGACCATCTGCCCCTTAACAACGGCTTTTTTCTGATGGTCAGGGTGCCAGCTTTCGAAGTGTAAGTAAGAATTAGAAAAAGTGGATTTTCTATAGATGTTAGATTTTAATGCACTATTTGCTCTATCATATGTTAACCTGATGTCCAGATAGGTAATGCTTTCATTGTTGATCTCATATGTAAATTTTAAAAAACACATTCTATTGTTTATGTAATCCAAAAATGCCTTCAACTCCAATTGGTCACCGTCCCATACTATAAACAGGTCGTCCAGGAATCTTGCGTAAAATTTTATATGTAAATAAAAACGTGTATTACACAAGTAGTGAAGTTCCCAATAGGTCAGGATGAAATTAGCGAACATGGGGGCGCAAGCTGCCCCCATCGCCACCCCACTCACTTGTCGATAGTAATTCCCTTCAAAATATAGGTAATTGTGTTTTAATACAATTTCCATTAGTTTTGTCAACACATTGATTCTATTCTGATCATATAAATTGGTATGGAAGAGTTGCTCTTCCAACCAGACAAGACCTGCCTCATGTGGTATCACTGTAAAAAGGTTACAAACGTCCATGGTGATTAAAGTGTCATCCTCATTAAACACTAGAGAATTAATTTTCTCCAAAAAATCCCAAGAATCTTTGATATTATAAGGGAATGTAACTATCCCCATTTTAAAATAATAATCCAAGAATTGACTAATAAAATAAATTTTACTCCTTTTTCCGTCTACTATGGGTCTGAATTGTAAGTTATCCAACCCTTTATGTATTTTTGGTATTCCAAAAATCCCAATTATGACCGGATAATCATTACATAAATAGTTCCAATCAAGTTCAGTTAGTTCACCTTGGTATAACATGTCCCTAAGTGTCAAATCAATTTTTTTATATGCAATATTAATTTTGTTTCTACTGACCTCCTCGTAGGAATCTCCTAGTAACATAGCACTCATATACAAAATGTAATCGTGTTTATCAACTACCACCACCCACTACCCTTGTTGGGTTTCATTATCCTGATGTTTTTGGTTGTTACTATAGTGTTGTATATTTTTTGTTTCTGTTTAGTCATATTCTTATGTATAGCTGTTTTGTAATTGTTAAAAAAATATCTTATATCAATTTCACTAATTTTCTCAAATGTAGCCACTTTCTCATTCATTGGGGGGTTGTAAACACTAGGTTTAGTTGGAGCTCCCCTGGGAAGGTTAGTGTTAATGTCAGTTTGATTGTTTTGAAAAAGTATTTTTAAGTTCAGCTTACGCGTGAATAATTTCAAATCCAATATAGTGTTGACCAGGTTCCCTTTTCTACAGGGAACAAAACTAAAACCCTTTGAAAACAAGTTGACACTTTCAGTGTTAAAAGGGATCTGAGTATAATTATATAACTTAAAATCCCCTTTGTCATTAGTGACAATGGTCGGTTTACTTAACAAAAGATACTCCACATTATTTTCTAAGGGGCAGTCCCCTTTAAATTCGTTGTCCATTGTGAAAGTATTGAATGTGTAGTCATTTCTTTCAGTCCCATATGAAAGGTTGTCCTTTAAATTAACATCATAGTTCACACACGTATTAGTATTGTTAAATGCTTCATTATAGTCTTGGTCTTTATCACCATAACTATAAAAGGATAAATCACATAATGGATCATTTTCACAAAGGTTAATTGTTGGCTGCTTAGTCGGTGTGATCGTAACACCATCCGTTTCATTTGTTGCCGAATTAAATAAAGTATCATCCGTGTGAAAAAACTGTAGACCAACACCTTCCCTGTTATGGATATCAATAAATGCCCCCAAAATGCTTGATGTTTCTTGGTGAACATCCTTTATAATAGTCTTATCAGAACAAACGTGCACTGGAGATATACAATTAAAGCCATTGTTAAATGTAACATCAATAACTGAGTTGGCTAAAATGTTACCTGGTGAGTCAATTTCGTGCAAAATGTCCAAAACCTCGTGGAACGAGACGCCATCGGCTACTTGTGCATCCTCCAACCATTTTTTTGTAGTTGTTTCTTATTTTCAAACCCCTTCTTGGGGTGTGCACCCGTAAATTCAAAATCGTCTTCTTCAGTAAAGGTGTTTTGATTTCTAATCCTCTCTGACCGTCTAAGACCCTCCTCGTCATGCGTGTCAGCGTACTCATGCTGCCCAAAGTCGCTGTTTTCAGGGAAGGAAGTGATGTCATCAAGTTCGTCGAGGTTTCCCCTTCTTCCGTGTCTCTTCTCGTTGCCATGGTTACGAGTGACTGCTTTAGATTTGGGATACACGTGGCCACTCTCGTAGATTTTAATGTCTCTGTGAATTTTTTTTACTCTTCTTATGATAGATTACATCACAACTGTAATCCACGTCTTTAATAATATTAGTATAGTTGGTGTAATATTGTTCAAATAATAAATCTTTACTAATATTAGAATTCAAGACCTCTAGTTCAGCCAGTAGTGTATCTATCTTTTTAGTGTTGTAATTTATCATAATATCCATAAGAGTTAGACCAGTTTTGTTGAATAAGTCGTGTAAGTCTTTTAACATGTCGACATTTTCATCACAGCCATTAGGGTACCTCCATAACCTAAGTCCCTTAGGAACCAGTCCTAACTCTATATTCTTACGTAGGTACCCATTTTCCATTTGCGTATGTTTCAACTTAAAGAGTTTCACCTCGAATTCCTTCAGCATATCTTTCATATTTTTGGTCACCTTCATGTTACTATTTTCATCAGATGTCTTGTCACTATTAAATGAGAAACAGTTGGTCTTCCATAGGTCACAATTATATGATTCACAATGGACCTTACTGCATGTTGTGTTAACTCTACCAGAATTTCTCCGTGTTGTAGTGATGGGATCCGTAGATGGAGGTGTAGTTTGGGTTAGTGGCAACCCCAAACTTCCCGTACCATGAATGTCTGGTTCCATAAGTTTGTTAATTAACGCAGTATGTAATTTTAGTTGGTCGTTGATCTGCTTCAACATACCTCCCACGTCGACAGTGCTGCCATCTCCTTCCATTCTAAAAACCACGAACCAAGAACCAGAAGGATAATTGCACCACTACCACTCCTAAGGAAAGGTACACAGTCATTGTATTGGTATGTACCAAAGAGACCAAATCGATGTACACAGAATATATAATTCCACAACTCAGACCTCAAAAATAAACGCTCCAGGGTCAATAAACGCTCCAAAACGGTTTATTCGTCATAAAAACAAGTAGCAAGAACTAGCGTTGACCTAGGTTTCGTCCGTCTCCAGGGACTTCATCAGAATACAAAAAATGTAAATCTGAACCACTTAAATAGTCATACCAAAACCAATTATCAATTATCTAATTAACTATTTGATTGTCAATTGTCATTTAAAAAAAAAACAGAAATTCAATTGCTTTAAAAAGTATTCCTTCATACAAAATGTACCTTATAAAAGCACTATGAATCATTCATATGAAGCAAAATTATCGTAAAATCTTCTATATGTATTTTGTCTTGTTATGTTATGTATACGTTTAAAATCCAATTAAACCCAATGACAAATATATTATTATAATACCAAGTAATAAATAATAATATGTAAGTATAAATATAAATATAAATGTGTATATATAATGATGTTACCATTGTGATCAATTAAGTCTAATATAATAATAATAGTAGCCATTCATATGTCATAAAAAATGTATAGTTTTAATTAAAATTCTCATATGGTTATATTATCATTTATAATTTTAATTTTAATTTTGTTTATTACTATAAAAACATAAAATAAATGAATATCACTATGCAATAAATAAACATCATCAAATGCTTAATAAATTTATGTATATGAACTGTACACTGTAAAAATACCCTATACTAATACCCTAATGCGTAAACAATACTAGTAATTGGGTATTAGTAAGTGGGAGGTATGTCGAAGCAGATCAACGACCAACTAAAATTACATACTGTGTTAATTAACAAACTTATGGAACCAGACATTCATGGTACGGGGAGTATGGGAAGTTTGGGGTTGCCACTAACCCAAACTACACCTCCATCTACGGATCCCGTCACTACAACACGGAGAAATTCTGGTAGAGTTAACACAACACGCAGTAAGGTCCATTGTGAATCATATAATTGTGACCTATGGAAGACCAACTGTTTCTCATTTAATAGTGACAAGACATCTGATGAAAATAGTAACATGAAGGTGACCAAAAATATGAAAGATATGCTGAAGGAATTCGAGGTGAAACTCTTTAAGTTGAAACGTACGCAAATGGAAAATGGGTACCTACGTAAGAATATAGAGTTAGGACTGGTTCCTAAGGGACTTAGGTTATGGAGGTACCCTAATGGCTGTGATGAAAATGTCGACATGTTAAAAGACTTACACGACTTATTCAACAAAACTGGTCTAACTCTTATGGATATTATGATAAATTACAACACTAAAAAGATAGATACACTACTGGCTGAACTAGATTTCTTGAATTCTAATATTAGTAAAGATTTATTATTTGAACAATATTACACCAACTATACTAATATTATTAAAGACGTGGATTACAGTTGTGATGTAATCTATCATAAGAAGAGTAAAAAAATTCACAGAGACATTAAAATCTACGAGAGTGGCCACGTGTATCCCAAATCTAAAGCAGTCACTCGTAACCATGGCAACGAGAAGAGACACGGAAGAAGGGGAAACCTCGACGAACTTGATGACATCACTTCCTTCCCTGAAAACGGCAACTTTGGGCAGCATGAGTATGCTGACACGCATGACGAGGAGGGTCTTAGACGGTCAGAGAGAATTAGAAATCAAAACACCTTTACTGAAGAAGACGATTTTGAATTTACGGGTGCACGCCCCAAGAAGGGGTTTGAAAATAAGAAACAACTACAAAAAAACGGTTGGAGGACGCACAAGTAGCCGATGGCATCTCATTCCACGAGGTTTAGGACATTTTGCATGAAATTGACTCACCAGGTAACATTTTAGCCAACTCAGTTATTGATGTTACATTTAACAATGGCTTTAATTGTATATCTCCAGTGCACGTTTGTTCTGATAAGACTATTATAAAGGATGTTCACCAAGAAACATCAAGCATTTTGGGGGCATTTATTGATATCCATAACAGGGAAGGTGTTGGTCTACAGTTTTTTCACACGGATGATACTTTATTTAATTCGGCAACGAATGAAACAGATGGTGTTACGATCACACCGACTAAGCAGCCGACAATTAACCTTTGTGAAAATGATCCATTATGTGATTTATCCTTTTATAGTTACGGTGATAAAGACCAAGACTATAATGAAGCATTTAACAATACTAATACGTGTGTGAACTATGATGTTAATTTAAAGGACAACCTTTCATATGGGACTGAAAGAAATGACTACACATTGAATACTTTCACAATGGACAACGAATTTAAAGGGGACTGCCCCTTAGAAAATAATGTGGAGTGTCCTTTGTTAAGTAAACCGACCATTGTCACTAATGACAAAGGGGATTTTAAGTTATATAATTATACTCAGATCCCTTTTAACACTGAAAGTGTCAACTTGTTTTCAAAGGGTTTTAGTTTTGTTTCCTGTAGAAAAGGGAACCTGGTCAACACTATATTGGATTTGAAATTATTCACGCGTAAGCTGAACTTAAAAATACTTTTTCAAAACAATCAAACTGACATTAACACTAACCTTCCCAGGGGAGCTCCAACTAAACCTAGTGTTTACAACCCACCAATGAATGAGAAAGTGGCTACATTTGAGAAAATTAGTGAAATTGATATGATATTTTTTTAACAATTACAAAACAGCTATACATAAGAATATGACTAAACAGGAACAAAAAATATACAACACTATAGTAACAACCAAAAACATCAGGATAATGAAACCCGACAAGGGTAGCGGGGTGGTGGTAGTTGATAAACACGATTACATTTCGTATATGAGTGCTATGTTACTAGGAGATTCCTACGAGGAGGTCAGTAGAAACAAAATTAATATTGCATATAAAAAATTTGATTTGACACTTAGGGACATGTTATACCAAGGTGAACTAACTGAACTTGATTGGAACTATTTATGTAATGATTATCCGGTCATAAGTGGGATTTTTGGAATACCAAAAATACATAAAGGGTTGGATAACTTACAATTCAGACCCATAGAAGACAGAAAAAGGAGTAAAACCTATTTTATTAGTCAATTCTTGGATTATTATTTTAAAATGGGGATAGTTACATTCCCTTATATT
Source organism: Protopterus annectens (assembly GCF_019279795.1). Classification (NCBI taxonomy): domain Eukaryota; kingdom Metazoa; phylum Chordata; order Ceratodontiformes; family Protopteridae; genus Protopterus; species Protopterus annectens. The sequence goes on from NC_056737.1 coordinate 104,846,025, forward strand.
ATCAAAGATTCTTGGGATTTTTTGGAGAAAATTAATTCTCTAGTGTTTAATGAGGGTGACACTTTAATCACCATGGACGTTTGTAACCTTTTTACAGTGATACCACATGAGACAGGTCTTGTCTGGTTGGAAGAGCAACTCTTCCATACCAATTTATACGATCAGAATAGAATCAATGTGTTGACAAAACTAATGGAAATTGTATTAAAACACAATTACCTATATTTTGAAGGGAATTACTATCGACAAGTGAGTGGGGTGGCGATGGGAGCAGCTTGCGCCCCCATGTTCGCTAATTTCATCATGACCTATTGGGAACTTCACTACTTGTTTAATACACGTTTTTATTTACATATAAAATTTTATGCAAGATTCCTGGACGACCTGTTTATAGTATGGGACGGTGACCAATTGGAGTTGAAGGCATTTTTGGATTACATAAACAACAATATGTGGTTTTTAAAATTTACATATGAGATCAACAATGAAAGCATTACCTATCTGGACATCAGGTTAACATATGATAGAGCAAATAGTACATTAAAATCTAACATCTATAGAAAGTCCACTTTTTCTAATTCTTACTTACTTACTTGTGAACCTCTGCTATCTCTGTAAAAAACAAAAACAAAAAAAAAAATCTTGCTTTTTTCCCACTTTTCTGAGTTAAAAAAGTTCAGTTACAGGCTTGCTGTTCCTGAACTGTTTGAAAGTTTCTGTGAGGCCATTTTTGCTTGGGCTGAAGGAGGGTCTCTGTGTTCATCAGTGGCAGTGACTAACATTGAGCAGCTTCCCTGCCCCCGTAGAGGTGGTTACTGACTTGAAACTGTAGTTTTATTGGCCACTAGGGGTTATTTCCATAACTCCTTCATCTTCCTCTCTTAAAACCTAGTTGCCTCGTGGTTTGAGCATCTTTTCAGGCTTGTTGGCTGTTGGTGAAGCACCCTCCAAGAGGAAAAAAACGCTGAGAGAAGAAGGGAGCCACTTTTGAGATTTTAAGTATTTTTTCTCTGTTTATTTGCTAAGTTTTTCTGCATAGCTGCCTAGCTTGAGCATTTTCTGGCTTGTTAAACTTGATTTCTGTATTAGTAGCTGTATTTAGAGCACAACCAAAAGCTGTTTGCTGAATTTCCTGCTTGCACTTAATTTTAAATCGTTTTTTTCTTAAAACTTGCATATTTTCTGTCCTTGACCTAGCACTCTTGTGTGGGGTCATTTACTGCACTGTTATAACTTGATATTACTTGTGACCCTCTGCTATCTCTGTAAAAAACAAAAACAAACAAAAAAAAAAATCTTGCTTTTTTCCCACTTTTCTGAGAGTTAAAAAAGTTCAGTTACAGGCTTGCTGTTCCTGAACTGTTTGAAAGTTTCTGTGAGGCCATTTTTGCTTGGGCTGAAGGAGGGTCTCTGTGTTCATCAGTGGCAGTGACTAACATTGAGCAGCTTCCCTGCCCCCGTAGAGGTGGTTACTGACTTGAAACTGTAGTTTTATTTTGCCTTTTGGGTCTATTCCTGCTTCTTTCCAGCCCCTGCTATCAAGCACGCTGTAACGTGCTTTAGCCGATTTAGCGGAGTTGCCACTAGAGCAGCATCGGGCAGCGCCGGTTAAACTCTTTCTGGCTCCAGAAAGTCTGTTCTTCAATTTTTCCCTTAGAACTGCTCTGTTAGGAACCTAAACAGTTTACACCTACACTAAAAAGTGCAGCACTTGTTCCAAATAGCTTTTTCTTCTCAACAAGCTCAGCACTTGTCTTATAAGCATATCCCTTGTCTTATAAGCATTCTCTTTGCAGGTCAAGCACTCCTATATTATACAAATCTCTCACTAGCAAAACGCGCCAGGAGTGCCCACTTCCCTGCTAAGCCCACTACTTTTCTGTCTCATACCAACTCATAATTCTTTCTAGCATGTCGAAGGGTCAGATGCTGGCGTCCTCTCCTGCCCATTTCGTGAATCTGGGAATTCTGAGACAATGTTACAATTGCCTCATGTACACGGACAACCATCTCCTCCTCCCATGTAACACTAACACTTGTGAGAGATGCAGCTATTTAGCCAGACTGGAGGCTGAGCTCTCTCAACTCAGGACTGGCAAGACCAGGCAGGAGGAGAAGGCAACTACACACACCACAATACCAGTCTCACATAACTCAACCACACCACTGAATCAAACACATAAACACACTAAGACATACCGGAGGCTCTGAGTAAAATTTACCTAAACAGCAGAGGCCTCCAAAGCAGACACCCAAGCAACTGCAAACTCAATACACCACACAAACAACACATAAACAACAAAATCAGTGTACAAAGCAGTCACTGCCCTTAAGGCCAAATACAACACCAAACATACTTGTCATAGGTGACTCCATAGTCAGACACACTGACATCCCGCTCACCAGACTGAGTAAGGAGAAGGTCACAGTAAGCTGCCTGTCGAGCTAGAATCCGCCACATAACACAAGCACTCAGGTCTCTCAACAGCAGGTACAAGTACAACTCAGTCATTGTCCACGCTGGTGTCAACGACCTGAGACGTACCTCCTTGGACTACATGAAAAGAGACATTGAGGAGCTCTCTGATTATGTAGCCCAGGCAGGTATAACCCTGACCTTGAGCAGTATCCTACCTTCACCTAGAATGATGCCACAATACAGTGATAAGATGATCAGCTTTAATAATTGGCTTAAATTCTGGTGTCATTCAAAGGGGATCCAATGTCTGTCTGCCTGGGATGACATGCTGGACAAGCCACGCTGCTCGCAAGGGACGGCTTGCACCTGTCACCCTAGGCTTCCGGATATTGGCAAAGGCTCTGCCACCCCATAGTGCCTTTTTAGGCAAGGCTCAAATTCTAAACCTACCACCCTAGAACACAAAAAGTAAAAACTAAGGGTAATGCTGCTCAATGCCAGAAGTCTCAATCTCAAGATGCACGCACTCGAGGCCCTTCTCAGTATGGAGAACATCGATGTCTGTGCTGTGACAGAAACCTGGTTCAAGGCTCCTGAGAGCACCCCAGCACTAGCAGGTTTCACCTCATATCATGCGTTCCGGCCCCAAAATCCGGACAACACCAAGAAAGGAGGGGGGGTGTCCATATTCATAAAGGACACCCACACCTCAAGGTTGGTGGCAACGCACGATGCATCGGAGACCATCCAGGTGCAATTAACCATAGGCAAAACTGCTCTAAAATTTGTAGCATGTTACAGGCCACCCTCTCAAACTCAGGAACCTCACATGGCCTTCCTGAAAACAATGGAGGGGATAAATGTATCTCCAAACACCATCATACTAGGTGACTTCAACTACCCTAATATAGACTGGGAACACTACTCAAGCCCAAACACTCTAGCCCAAAGGTTCCTGGAGTTCATAAACTCAAATGCCATGGAACAACTAGTCACCATCCCCACAAGAGGAGAAAACATACTTGATCTCATCATCACGAACATGGGATCACAATGTTCAACACCGGTAGTATACCCCTCACTGGTGAGATCAGATCATAAACTAATCTCGCTGGAGGTCCTCATCCGCCCCACCTGAAACAAAAAAGACCACAGTGAATAACTTCTCAAAAGCCGACTTCACACTTCTAAAAACTAGTGTGGTCTCCTTTAAGGCCCCTGAGCCAGTGGTAAACATTACCCAAACCGCTGAATCACTTACAAATGCCTTCTACCAGCACCTACAGGACTGCATGGATCAGGCAATCCCAAACAAAACTAAGACTCTTTGTACCAAAGACAAGCGTCCAGTCTGGTGGACCCCAGCCATAAACAAGCTCTACAACAAAAGGAGGAAGCTACTACAAGATAGAGCAAAATCCTTGAAAGGTAAGACACCTTTGATCATTATAAGTAAAAAACTAAGAGCTCTCATAAAATCATCCAAGGAAAATTCTGAGAGAAAAATCGCCAAGGATTCAAAAGACAATCATAAGGCCTTCTTTAGCTATGTTAGAAACCTAGGAGGAAACTCCCAGATATGCTCAGAATTAGTTCAAAATGATGTGAAGATTACTGAACCTACACACATTGCCAACATACTGGCTGACAGGTTCAGTGCAAACTTCTCCCCTCCCCAAAGGAGAGATATCTATACCAGAGGATTGTAGCCCCCAAACATCTCCAACGCCCAGGTGAGAACTGCTCTCTCCAAAGCAAAAACACAGCATCCATGGGACGGATGGTGTCCCCGGCTGTGTGCTCCATGAACTCAATGAGGAATTAAACCCGCAGTTAGGACAGCTGTTTAATCTTAGCCTCACCTCAGGATACGTACCCAAGGAGTGGCGCACGGCGACTGTGGTCCCACTTCACAAGGGCGGTGCCTCCACCGACGCTGGAAATTACCGTCCCATTAGCTTGACAAGCCTTATCTGCAAAGCCATGGAGAGGATGATAATGGAACTCATAAAGAAAGACAAGTCGGGCTCGCAGACTTTGTAGCCAAGCCAGTTTGGCTTTGTGAAAGGCAGATCATGCCTTTTAAACTTGGTTGACTTTTTGAGACAGTCACCAAGGCCATTGATGAGGGAAAGGCAGTCCATACAGCCTACCTTGACCTGGCAAAGGCCTTGACACAATACCCCACTCAGGTATCATCAAAAACTCATCAGCTTGAATGTAAACCCATACATCACAAGATGGGTTGCAAACTGGCTAAGTGACAGAACCCACAGGGTCAGAGTTGCTGGAGCCATGTCAGACTCAAAGCCTGTCACAAGTGGTGTCCCACAGGGCTCAGTCCTGGGTCCACTCTTGTTCGGCATCTACTTTTCTGAAGTACAAGCAAACACAGGAGGGTTATGGCTGACAAAGTTTGCAGATGACTGCAAACTGGGCGCCATAGTCGAAAACACATCTGACACAGATATCCTTCAGAAGGGCCTCACAGAAACGGATAACTGGTGCCAGAGCCATGGCCTAAAGTTAAATGCCAAGAAATGCATAGTCATGCCCTTTGGGAAAAACAAGGTTACCCCTAGCTACCATATAGGTGGCAATCCACTGAGCACAGAAGAAGTCATCAGGGATCTGGAGACCCAGGTTGACAGTAGCCTTTCGTTTGACACTCATGTTGCTAAAGTAGTTAGGAAAACCTTCTACATTGCCCACCTGATCATGAAGGGATTCACATCTAGATCAAGGGAGGTCATCGCCCCCCTGTACTCATCACTCATTAGACCTATGATTGAGTACAATGCCCCATTCGGAATGTATCTGACCAGACACCTGCAGCAGCTGGAAAGGCCCCAAAAGTTCCTCACCAAAAGGATAAAGGGTCTCAAAAATATGTCTTATGCTGCCCGACTGAAAGAACTCCAGCTCTATTCAGTCTCATACCGCTTGCTCAGAGGTGACCTGTGCCTGACATATAAGGCCATGTCAAACCCTGATTTGATGAATATGCTTCACCTCAAAAATCTAGATCCCTCAGAACCACAAGGGCGGAGACTTAAACCTTGACACGGTTATTAATAGAACATGCTGGAGGGACAGATTCATCACCCAGAGACTCCCTATGCTGTGGAACAAAATCCCGGTACATGTGAGGCAGAGCACCTCGCTGGCCTTGTTCAAGAGGAATCTTGACCAATGGATGGGGGATCGCAGATATACCCCAGGGATTACTTCAGTGTCACTGCTTGACAGAGGCACAGCAAAATAATAGGCATAGTTTTATTCAAACTAAAGGGGTGGCGAAAGCCAAATAACTATGGGCTAGGCTTATAAATGCCCTTGGGCAGATAGCCTAGTATGAACCTATGAACCCTGACCATCAGAAAAAAGCCGTTGTTAAGGGGCAGATGGTCAGGGCTGCAAGAATGGTCAGCAATGAAGTGGATTTTCTAAATGAGATACAATTTATAATGTCTTTATTTGTCAACCGAGGTTACCCTGAGGAATTATGTAAAAATATCTTTGAGGAAGTGAAAACTAAGAGAGACATAGGGTTTTACAAAGCAATTTTAAATTGTGACAATGGCATAGATTTACATGTGGGTAACCACACAAAAAATAGACCCTATAACTCAAACACTATCCCCTTTTATATTACTACATTTAATGACATTTCCTATGTCATTAAAACCATAATTAATAAAAATTGGAATTTGGTAAGTACCGACAACAGCCTGGGAAAGTTTTTCCAAGGAAAAGTCTCATTTATTTTTAGAAAGGACATGTCCTTTAAAGAATTATTTGAAAAGGGAACAATGGACAGAATAGATAAATCAAACAAACGGATTGGTAACTACAAATGTGGTAGGTGTTCCACATGTTCATATATTCTCAACACAGGTATAAGTGTGAATGTTAACCAACATAAAATTAAAATACATGAACATTTTAACTGTTTCACCTCGAATGTTATTTATATTGCTGTGTGTCAACAGTGTGATGCATTTTATGTTGGTAAAACAAGAAGCACATGAGGGATAGAATTAAGGAACATTTGTTGGACATTAAGAATATTAAACTTACCAACGCTTTGGCCAGACATATTGCACAACACAAAAATCATCATTTTAAGTTTTTTGGTGTATCACATACTGAGTACGACCCACAAGGTAAGATCAACAAATATAATTTAGATGTATCAGAATTAAGGATGCAGATATTATTAAATGCCCATAACCACCCAGGGTTGAATGAATATTGTAGCATCAAACCCATTTTGAGACCTAACAATCTCAAGGGTAAATAACCTTTTATGCATATACCTGGTGGGTTTGTGTTTTCATTAAATTTGGGAAGGGATTTATTGGTATTAATTTTGCACTGTATACTTTATACAATATTTAATATTTGGTATTCAAAGTTTCATTAATTAATATTTGACATTTTATACGCATTACTAGTATTGTTTACGCATTAGGGTTGATTAGTATATGGTACTTTTACAGTGTACAGTTCATATACATAAATTTATTAAGCATTTGATGATGTTTATTTATTGCATAGTGATATTCATTTATTTTATGTTTTTATAGTAATAAACAAAATTAAAATTAAAATTATAAATGATAATATAACCATATGAGAATTTTAATTAAAACTATACATTTTTTATGACATATGAATGGCTACTATTATTATTATATTAGACTTAATTGATCACAATGGTAACATCATTATATATACACACATTTATATTTATATTTATACTTACATATTATTATTTATTACTTGGTATTATAATAATATATTTGTCATTGGGTTTAATTGGATTTTAAACGTATACATAACATAACAAGACAAAATACATATAGAAGATTTTACGATAATTTTGCTTCATATGAATGATTCATAGTGCTTTTATAAGGTACATTTTGTATGAAGGAATACTTTTTAAAGCAATTGAATTTCTGTTTTTTTTTTAAATGACAATTGACAATCAAATAGTTAATTAGATAATTGATAATTGGTTTTGGTATGACTATTTAAGTGGTTCAGATTTACATTTTTTGTATTCTGATGAAGTCCGTGGAGACGGACGAAACCTAGGTCAACGCTAGTTCTTGCTACTTGTTTTTATGACGAATAAATCATTTTGGAGTGTTTATTGACCCTGGAGCATTTATTTTTGAGGTCTGAGTTGTGGAATTATATATTCTGTGTACATCGATTTGGTCTCTTTGGTACATACCACTACAACGACTGTGTACCTTTCCTTAGGAGTGGTAGTGGTGCAATTATCCTTCTGGACAATGAACTCCTGTGTTGGGTGTGTGATCATACATGTCTGTCATGACATAAACAGGAATAGGTCACTGTTGCTACTATCCTAGTTGTGTCCACACCCTTTTTATGTTTGGCACACTGTTGAATATGAGATGTGTAATCAAGCAGTGAATACTGATAGCTTTCCTTTATTGCTGTATCTCTACATATTGTACTCCAATGTACGTGATCCTAAAATGTGTTCCCTTTTATTTGTATTTCAGGAAATATCATGCATGCATGACACAGGGTACCATTTACCGAGGCAGGAAACAACCTCATTTTTCAGGCTTTGCACCAACATTACTAAGTCCTGCTGTCCAGAAGGATGGAAATAGATCAGACCATGCAGCCCTGTGGGATGAACAGGTGCATAACATCAATGTTGTGGGTCACCAGAATCATGCGTATGAGCAGGTGTGACACCATGCCACAGATGCAATAAAGTCAGCATGCAGACTTGCAGCTGACTTGGCCAGGGATCTTCAGGTCACTGGTGGTGGACCTGCAGCAGAACAACCTTTCTCAGCCACAGAAGAACTCCTGGCAAGCTTTGCAACACAGGACAGCTCCCAGGCATACATCAGCCAGTATGTTGTGGGCATAGATGACACCCATTCCTCTTAAGAGAAGTGTCTAGGTATGCTTAGTTAGATCAGTATTAGAATACTGTTGCATTCAGTGTGTCAAAGCTTATATAGATTTACATGGGTGTCAGGTATTTTATGGGGTGGGTCAGCTGCAATTTTAAGTTTATGTAGAGATTGTGACCCACATTCCTGTTAACATAGCATCTACTGTAAAGGTGAGATATTTCAACATATTACCCATGTTATACAGTAACATGCAGTGCTGTTGCCATTACTTTCCCCTCAACTTTTTTCGGGACTGTCAGAAATTGGAAGAGGCCATGCTCCTGCTGCTGGTAAGCACAACATGTCAGAGATGTAGTTATAGTTCACTGTGTTTGATAAAGTGTCATCCCAGGCCTGCTGGCTGGATTGATGTACTGTCTGCATGATTGTCAAATGGACAGATATTTTCCTGAATGTCCACAGTTTAGAGTCATAACTCTGTGTTGTAGGTGCGATCATAGTGATTGACTTGACAGTATTGTCAGGACTTTAGAGATTGGCACTGTCAACTGTGCAGATTTTTTCAGAATGTCAACAGTGTACATAATTTATGTTTTGTTCATGTGATTCTTGTTTAATGAATAATTATTTCCAAATAATTACATACTGGGGTTAGAAAATAATGTCCTCATATCCTAGTATGTGAGGTCAGGGGTTATACAAGTCTGTAATAGTGACAACATTGTATACAGCTTCACATAAATTGCCCCATAGTATTGCAGAGCATAGAAGTGCAGGTATTAATGTATTGCTTTTCCCTTTTAACACAGAGGACTGGGTAGGTTGGTCTTTGTCCCCTTCACAACCTGATGTTAATGTTTCTTCAGACACTGATGATGGTGGCCAAATTGAGGCACAACTCGGGGTTGCAGAGGCTGAATCAGACAGAGAGGTTGACATCCCTCATCTACCCTCATTCACCCCTGAGGCCACAGATATTGGGAAGTCAGAGGGTGGGGACGTTGAACAGGGAAGTGTGGCTACTGTGGCTTCATTGACTGTCAACACTAGCCATAGCCAAACAGATGGCAAGGTTCCACACAGGCAGATTGATAGGAATGCTCATAGGATGCTGGCTGTCCCTCCACAGCCTGTCACAGGTGTTCCCTCATGTGTCACTTAGCATATGTTTAGGGCACATTCAAAAAAGAACTCCAGATGAATTCTCAGGGTTATGAATGCAGCACAGTTTGACATCCGTGACTGCCTTCACTGTGTTGCTGATACCATGGAATGTTTCACTGACCCATTGAAAAGAGGTGGATCTGAGATAGGTCATACACTGTCTGTCTTGGAACACATGTCTGTGATGGAACGTCTGATTGGAGTTGATCATCGATTACATCTGCTGAGAGTCAAAATGGCCATGCTCAGTCATGCTGCCATAGTGGCAGTACATCCAACACTCCAGAGGGAGTGTGCTATCCACACCAAGACATAGCAGGCAATGGGCTTGTGGTCCTTCCTGGGCATTCCCTTGGAGGACACATTCCCAGCGGACATCAGTCACCCTCAGTTAGTAGCACAGCATCTGACCTTGGGCATGGAGGTGCCAGTGCAACTCCTGGCAAAGCCACTTCTCATGTTCAGGAATGGGGAAGATGAACTTTCAGCTCTATGATACATGGCTCACAGCTGTCCAGCTTACAGACATGTATGGCTAGCACTGAGCTTGGCTGTGTTCATGTAGACACTCACACACCACTGTCACATTGAGGGAACCTACAGACACATATGCATTTCTATGGTCCATCTTGCCTGCTTCCCTTCCTGACTCGCACACATGCTTTCCAGCCTATTGTGTCAGCCTAGGCCTCCAGCGCCCTCACACAGCACCCCTGTGCAAATGATGATAACTGTGCCACATCTCTATCATCTTTCTCATGGATGCAGGGAAATAAAGCTATGTGTCTGATCTACAGGGTGACTATTTACATTAATATGAGTTAGTTTCATCCATTGTTGCTGTATACATGCTACTTGTACTGGTCATTTACAGATATTGTACTCTGCCATTTATAATGAATGTGGCATAATTTGTGTACATTAAAATGAATGTTGTAAGGGCTGTGGAATCACATGATGAAATGTGTCTCATGGAAATAGTTGCATTTTACTTTCAGGATTGTGCTGGACAGACCTATGGGTACACATCTGCAATCAACCCATTAACATCAGAGCACAGGATTGAATGTCAACACAGGAGAGAAATTTCATCAGAAAGGTAATACAGTATAGGTTCCTGGTCTCATAGGTTTATAGGTGTTTACTAGGCTAACAAACATGTTCGGGCATGCCTAGCCATGCATCCCAAATCCCTGAGAAGGTCTGATACCTTTGATAAGTGTAATTAGGGTTTTGAGAGATGAAGCACTTACAAGCAGGGGCCTGGAAGATGAACCATTTACAGTTTCCCTGTGTCCGTTAGATACATAGGTCCCAAACCAGGGATGATTATCCTGTTCCCCATTCAATTGTGTAATTTGCACTATGTGTGTTCCTAAGTTCCTGACTACTAGGTCAACTGTTAGAGGTGTGCTGTTAATATGATAGTTACCAGGGGTGAATGGCTTCCTGAAGCATAGTATTGTGTATTTCTTGGCATTTAGTGTTACTCCATGGCTCTGACACCCATTGTATGTCTGTTTCAGCCCCTTCTGGAGAACATGTGTCAGTGTGGAATTCAGTGACTGCTCCTAATTTGTAGCCATCTGCAAATTTAGTCAGCCAGAGACCATAGACAGTGACATTGACTTCAGACAAGTAAATACCTAAGAGGAGCACTCTAAGGAATGATTTGTGAGGAGTCCACTTATGACTGGCCTGTTTGTAGAGTTGGACCCCCCTATGCTAACTTTCTGGGTCCTGTCTGTGACCCACTTGGCTATCCACTGGCTGACATACTAGTTTGTCCCTAAACTCTTGAGTTTGTCAATAATGCCTGATGGAGGCATAGTGTCACATGCCTTGTAAGGCCATGGTAGACAGTGTGGACCATTTTTCCCTCATCCGTTTCTTTGGTTACCTTCTCAAATAGGTCCACCAGGTTGGGTAGGCATGATCTGCCCTTAACAAAACCAAACTGGATTTGGTCCATTGTCTGGAGGTGTACTACATCTCTATTGATCATTTCCGTGACAATACTTTTCATGGCTTTACATATCAGACCAGTGAGACTTCTGGGTCTGTAGTCTCCAGGGTCTCTACATGGCCCACCTTTGTGGACAGGGATGACTGCTGCTGTTCTCCATTCATGAGGCACAAAGCCTGTTTGGTGGCTACAGTGAAGTAGTAATTACAGTGAAGTAGTAATTCCAGTGGACCTGAAAGATCATGTTTATTGCTATTTAGAACATATGATGGGGATATTGTAAGGGCCCATTGATGTGTTGTACTTGTTCTTAGAGAGAGCATTAAGGACCTGTTCCCTCGTGATAGTAATGGTACTTATATTTGATGGTATTTCCTGAGGGAAGGTTGAGGGGGGGGAGAGGGGTAAAGGTGGAGCTCAATTTATCAGCCAGCAGGTTTGCTCTATCTTCTGCCTCATTATAGGTGGTTCCATTTACAATGAGATGTGCACACAATTGTGTCTTGCCTTTGAGGTTGTGGACATAGCTAAAGCATGCTTTGTGGTTGTTCTTGGCCTGTGAGCCCAAACTTACCTCATATTTGGCTTTGGTAGACTTCATTTGTCCTCTGATTTTTTGTTCACTTTGATGAGTTTGTTTTTATCCTGTTGTGTGCTGCGCCTCTTATGTTTTGCCATGAGTTTCTTCCTTCTGTTATACAGCCTATTGATTATGTGATTCCACCAGTGTGGTTTGATTTTCACTTATTTCTGTACTTTTTCCTGGTGGGTGGGGCTGCCTCTATGCAGGAATTAACATACTTGTGCAGGGTTTCTGTGAACACTACTGCATAGGCTGTAGTGTGCTCAGTGTTTATGGGGGCTAGAGATTTGGCCTTTATCACCTAATAGTTGGAGGTTAGCCTTAGACTAGTTCCTGAATATTCCATGTCTCGTTGGGGGTCCATGCTTCATTTTTGCTTCAAAGGAGACTAATTCGTGTTTAGACCTTACCAGGTAGGATATTACAGTATGGGGTTGTGCATGACTCACCATTACTGGTGATGACCAGATCCAGTATGGTTGCACCCCTGTTTGGTGTACTGTTATCTGTTCCAGGGAGTTTGTGGTTACAAAAGCCAGAAATCTTTGTGCCTGTAAGTTTGTTGTCATATAGGATTCCCAGGTAAGAGTGGATAATGGAAGTCACTTATGAATATGGTATTGGGTTGGATGGTTAGTGTTTCTAATACATTTGCATATATGGTATGGGTGTCATGGGTCATAGAGGGGGCCTATACCTTGCATGGAAGTATTGGATTTTGCCTATTGTGAACTGAACCTGGAGCAGTTCAAGTGCATTGTCCTGTTTGACCAACCTTAAAGTACCTTTAGTTTTCATGTACATATAGATACCTCCACCTTTAGTTCCTGCCTGTGAATTAGCTGATCTAAGTGTGTGGAATGCATAATAACATTACACTGTTGCTGTGCTCTTCACAGCTTTAAGTGATGTGTCAGTGACCACACAGATGTCTTCCGAGAGCTCAAATAAATATCTCTAAGTACAGTCTAAGGAGGTATGTTGCAGGTCATGTATTCCCACATGGACTATGACTGAGTCATATCATAGGAAATTACTAGGCTAATGGTCCTCAGGCCCTTACAAGCCTAGCCAAGTTCTACCATTATTTCCACAATCAGCACCAATTTCCCCAGTCCAAGGTAGAACCCCGGTGTGAATTTATGATTACACATCCAATCGTCCACATTGTGTTTGAACAGGGCCAATGAGGTGCTCTGTTTTACATGGAGTGGGAGTCCATTCCAAAGGTGTGGTAACAGCTGGGTGACAAATCTGACCCTCCAGCATGTTCTGCTACTGTCACATACCAGGTTAAGGTCTTAGTGAGTAAACCTTGTACCATTTGATTTGGGGATATGCAGCATTTCAAAAAATGCATGGTCAAAAATTGTCTTGTATGTAAGGCACAGATCGCCTATGAGTAGTCTGTATGAAACAGAACAAAGTGAGACTAATTGCAGACAATCAGCATAGGACAGATGTTCTCTCCAGTTGCTTGGAAAGGTGCATGCCAGAAGGGCAGTTGTATTCCATTATTGGCCTGATGAGGGGAGACTACAGAGAGGTTATAACTTCTTTCATTTTTCTGGATGCATTATAGAATGCTCTGCTTATCACTGTGGATACATGCTGATTAAAGGTAAGGTTGCTGTCAATCCGTGTACCCAGGTCTGTCACCAGTAAGTGCATACTTAGTGTTTTGTTATTGATGTGGTAATTAGCAGGAACATTGCACATACTGAGAGGGATGATACATTTGTTTGCATTGAGGTTAAGGCCATGACTTTGGCATCAATCATTTATGTGTGTAAGACCCTCTTGTAGGATGTTGACATTGTTTGGAGATTCTATGACTGCTCCCAGTTTGCAGTCATCAGCAAACTTTGTCAGCCACAGAGCTTTAGTTTTAGCTTGTTCTTTGGAGAACTAGGTTCCAAACAGTAAAGGTGCCAGGACAGATCCCTGTGGAACACCACTGGTTACTGGTGTGCTGTTGAAGGTGGATTCTCCTATTTTGTCTGTGTGGGTGCTATGATTGAGCCAATTAGAGAACATTCTAATGATATAAGGGTTGATACCTAGCTGGAAGAGTTTGTCAATTATGCCTGAGTTGGGGATACTGTCAAATGCCTTAGCTAAGTCTAGATAGGCTGTACACACAGATTACCTCTCCTCCAGGGTCTTGGTGACTGTCTTGAAGAAGTCTACAGTGTTTAACAGGCATTATCTCCCTTTGACAAATCCAAACTGAGTAGGGGCAAGTGTTTGGAGCTTACCTATATCTTTGTTGATAAGGTCCATGACAATTTACTCCATGGCCTTGCAGATAAGGCTAGACAGGCTAATAGGTCTGTAGTTCCCGGGGTCGCTGGAAGCATTACCTTTGTGCAGGTGAATAATGGTGGCTGTTTTCCATTCATGTGGGATGTGGTGCCCATGCACTGCCCAGCAATCAAGGAGCCTCAGTCCTCACCACTAACACCAGTGAGGGGCATCCATATTGGGAAAAGATAACAAATACACACACAGTAAAGTACAATTTCCCTTAAGATCACACAAAGATCACAGTCAGTCTGCGGCTCATTGCTCCCTTTCTCTCCAGGTCCCCAATAAGACTCCCACTGGCACAGCTATAGGGTCCAGATCTCAGCCTAGTGGGCAAACTAAAACCTTCAGCACCCTCTCTGTCCAACCAGTGCTGTGTGTCCCTCCTCAAGTAGCTGACACACACAAACACACACACACACACACACACACACACACACACACACACACACACACACACACACACACACACACACACACACTTTGAGATAAGAGTTATATGCAACCACACAGACACTCCTGAAGAAGGCTGGCACAGGTTCTCCAGCTGTGCCCCTTTTCTGCCCAATCTAAAAGGTAGTACCAGCTGCCACCACCCACTATCAGCTACTCAAAGGCCCTTCTGAAAGGGTGTCCAATTATTACTGTGCAATATTATTATCCAAATGGTAAGTGTGACTGAACAGTCTAGGCTTATTAGAGTGACTTGGTACAGTATCACTATATACATGCAATATACTCTAGAGCTTAAATTAACTCTACATAAAACAGCCACAGTTGAAAGGTTTAAAAATATTTTAATTATAAAAAAAGACAATACTTCTTACTACACAGTGCTAGTCAAGAGTTCAGAGATCACAGAGAAATACATAAAATAGTACTGTAGAAAAGTTCTGACACCAGCACAGAAAAACATTTAGTCTAATCTTCCTAATTCCTAGCTATTGCTAAGAGACAGCACAGTTTTAAATAACTTACATATAGAAACAGGCAGTGCTGGTGATGTTGGATCTTTAAAAGACAAAATGCTCTGAGCTCTCTGATTCTCTCTCTTTAAATTGATAGCACAGAGCTGCTTCACATGACATCATTCTTCACACTTCTCTGGTGTTCCCAGGCTAACAGAAATGACATGTATTTTATTTACACCTGGTCAAAAACCAGAGCAATAAAGGACATTTATACGTGCAAATTCTAGCCATTAACTCTGGTCTTAAAACAATAGGCAAGATGCCTCCCTCTAGACATATCAGCTCTAAATTTTGACATCAAAGAATTGACTTAGCTTTGTTACAGCAGAGTGCATTGTTGTTACATTTCTGCAGTTCAATATCCAATGCAGTCTTTTCATATTTAAGAGAACAAGCCTGTGGCTTACATTAATATTTACAAATGACAGAATTATCTACAAAATTCTATCTGGCTAGGCTGGCAGCCTTCACCTATCTTCACATGAGATAAAGCCTGTGCTTAGACTATGGTTGAAAGGAGTACCCAATGTTGTTGCTAATACTTGTTGGACCCCATGTAGGACACAGCCTGGGATGTTATCAGGTTCCATAGATGCTGTGTTTTTGGCCTTTGAGATGACTTTTTATGACTTGCTCTTTATAGATACAAGGTAGGGGACAGGTGGTAGGGATGTCATGGGGTATGTATGGCAGGAGCAGGGGAGTGAAGTTTTCACAGAACCTGTCAACAAACAGGTTAGCTATGTCTACAGGCTCAGCATATATAATATCGTAAACAACCAGTTTGGCCTAAATCTGAGTCTGTCCTTTTAGGTAATGGATGTAACTAAAGAACGTCTTATGATTGTCCTTAGTTGAGGAATATTATTTGGAATCATAATTTGCCTTTGAGGACCTCGCAAGGAGTCTTATTGGCTTGTTTAAGCTGAGGAGGGAGTGTTTCCAGTTTAGATCTCCCTCCCGCTTACACTTGGACTGAAATTTCTACCTCTTATTGTAAAGCTTGTTAATGGCAGATGCCACCAGTCAGGTTTGCTCTTCCTTGTGGAGCTTGTTTTGGTCTTATCAGGTACGGATGAGTCAATGCAGTTAAACAGCTGTTTGTACAAAGCACTGGTGTAGAACTCTGCAGGTTGCCAGTTCCATCTGAGAGGGGAGGTGCAGTACAACTATTTACTATGCCATTTGGAAACTTCTTGTGTTCTGACTTGAGTGCTCTCAAACAATCTGGAAATATAATCGGTGATAAGTATAATTCTTGGCACTTTAACTTTTCAGAGTTCTGCATTGTTTTAATTTGTCCCTTGCACAAAGGAGGTGCATACACTAACTCCTGGGAACTACAGACCTATTAGGCTGACCAGCCTCATCTGCAAGGCCATGGAGCAAATCATTATGAACATTATCAACGAAGACATAGGTAGGGAGATCATGCCTGTTAAACCTGGTGGACTTCTAGACAGTCACAAAGGCCCTGGATGAGGGGAAATCTATGCAAGCAGCCTATGTGGACTTAGCCAAGGTGTTTGACAGTATTCCTCACTCAGGCTTCACAGAAAAACTCATCCAAGTAGGCATCAACCCTTGTATCATTAGATGGGTCACTAACTGGCTCATCAATAGAACTCATATAGTCAAAACAGGAAAAGCTACTTCCAACAGCACGCCTGTAACCAGTGGTGTTCCACAGGGTTCAGTCCTGGGAACTGTACTGTTTGGAATCTATTTCTCCAAAGTACAAGCAAAAACTAAAGGTCTGTGGCTGACAAAGTTTGCTGATGACTGCAAACTGGGAGTAGTCATAGAATCTCTACTTAGTTTCATACAGACTCCTCAGAGGTGATTTCTGTCTGGCATACAGAGCAATCTCAGATCCTACCTTGATGGGACTGCAGCATATGTGCAAGTCAAGCTCCACTCGGGTAACTAGCATGTGTGACCTCAACCTGGTCTGTGAAGTTAATAAGACTTGTTGTCAGGACATATGTGTGTCCCAGAGACTCCCCCATCTGTGGAATAGACTCCTTCTCCATGTCAAGCAGACTACATCATTTTCCCTTTTCAAGTGAAACCTGGATAACTGGATGGGAAACAGAAAATACACCCCTAGGATTCCACCTGTGCCCCTGCTGGACAGGGGCTTTTGTTGATGGCGTGTCTAAACATGGGCTAAACTCTTGGCTGGGCTTATACGGGCCACAAGGGCAAATAGCCCAGTAGCTTCCTATGATGCTATGATTCTGTGATCCTATGTCAACATTCTACAGGAGGGTCTTAGACACACAAATGATTGGTGTAAAAGTCATGGCCTTAAACTCAATGCAAAAAATGTATTATCATTCCTTTTGATGATAGTGATGTTCCTGCTAACTACCACATCAAAAACAAGATCTTACTTACACACTCAATAGTGAGAGACCTGGGTACACAGGTTGACAGCTACCTTACCTTTGACCACCATGTCTCCACAGTGTAAGCAGGGCAATCTGTCTTGCTCATGTCATAAGTAAGGGCATTGTTTCCAGAAAAAAAAAACAGTTATAATCTCCCTGTACCCTTCCCTCATCAGGCCAATAATTGAGTACAATGCCCCTTTGGTATTTACCTTTCCAAGCACATGCAGCAATTGCAGAGACACAAAGGTTTCTCCCAAGGAAAATTCAAGGTCTTCAGCATCTGTCCTGTGTGGATCATCTGAAATGACTGTCATTTTATTCTGTTTCATACAGACTACTCAGATGTGATGTCTGCCTTGCATACAAAGCAATCTCTGACCTTGCTTTATTGGAAATGCTGCATATGCTTAAGTCAAATGGTACACATGTTACGCACTCTAAAGACCTTAACCTGGTATGTGACATTAATAAAAGCTACTAGAGGGACAGATTTGTCTCTCAGAGGTTGGAACAGACCCCCACTTCATGTCAAACAGAGCACCTTATTGGCCCTCTTGAAACACAGTCTGGATAATTGGATGGGTGACCTTAAATTCACCCCAGGGATTCCACCTGTGTCTCTCTTGGACATAGGCAATAGGTGTTGATTGTGGAAATAAGGGTAAGAGCTTGGATAGGATTATAAGGGCCCTAGGGCCATTAGCCTAGTAACTTCCTATGATCCCATAGGCTGATGTAAAATGCTCAGACTAACATCCACACACACACCAAGTTGGCTGCAGTTATAACACTATCACTACCTATCTATGTTTGTTGAACACTGCACAGTACACACACACCAAGTTGGCTGCAGTTAGAATAGAACCCCTAAGTTTAGAGACTGTAGAATGCACAACATATTGCATGTGCCACTGCTCAAGCCTGACATTAATATGGCTTTAGGTAATCTTATGGTAGATGATATCAGCAAGTCTTGTGGAGGACAAGAGCCAACAGCACAAACCATGCCAATTTGGGATTCATACTTGTTCTGTAGGGAGATGCACACAGACACACATACCAAGTGGGCTGGAGTGAGAGTAGAACCCCTACCTATCTAGTTTTACACACTACAGATCATAGTACTTAGTGCACGCACCACAGCTCAAGTCTGACATTAACAGAGTTTGGAGGCCTGCATCACCTGCAAGGCTTAAAACAGCACAAAGCAATGTCAGTTTAGGATTCACACTTGTATTGTAGGGAGGTACACATACACATGTACCACACAAAGTGGGCTGAAATGAGATGAGAACCCCTATATATATATATATATTTTACATATTACAGATCACAGTACTTAATGCATGTGCCACAGCTCAATCTGACATTAATTTGGCTTTAAGTAATCTTAGAATAGATGACATTCAGCAGGTCTTGTGGAGGACAAGAGTTTGGAGGCCTGCATCAACTGCAAGGGCCAAAAAGTGTATAAACATGTGGCAGTTTGGAAGTCAGTGTGTTATTCATACTTTCTCTTTGGAGAGATATACACATATATACACACCAAGTGGACTGAAGTGAGATTAGAACCCATACATGTCTAGTCTTGTACACTACAGATCACAGTACTTAATGCACATGCCACGGCTGAAGTATGTTTTATAAATGACTGCAGGTGAAGTAATCCTAGAGAACATAAGCCCTGTGTTGAACAGCTTGGGAGGCCTGCAGAGTCACATTCTTTCTGTCATCTGTAGCTAGTAGCCTAACAGTCAAAAAGCAGTTTTGTAGCCTAGCTACATGACAACAGTACCTATTTTGGGCATATGTGTCTGTTTGCATTTGGATGGGCAAGCCTGTGGCAAAACTAAATTAGCCCTGTCAATGAGTGTGCACACAACATAGTACATTACACAACGTATTCTGTTGTTGATGTATGTATAGTGAAATTCAGCACATAGGGGGTTGTAGTGAATGTGGGTTTTGTTGCGGTGTAGATACAAACATATGGCTTCACAATATATGAACATATTCATATCCTGTGCCATACATTTTCAAGGTTTCCACATGCTGTCTTAGGGAGATGTGGTATAATTCATTACTGTCCAGATGTCTGCAGCAAATACACAGGTTTGAGTCATATTTATGTGTGTTCCACACTAAATTGTTGTTTGCTGTCAAATGTGGTATCATTTACACATGACGTGAGAGAAGACTGCCAGAAATCTGAACTTCAGATATCACAATAGTCCTCCAAATGCAACAGATGTTATTCTATGTACATCCACATTTTTGTAAGTGCATTATCTAATGCTGAGCCCTTCCCTTTGGTCTGCTGTCCAACATTCTATGTGTCGTAGTGCAGCTTTACTCTCCATGATTTGGCTATGTAGGGCAATACAGACATACACACCCACACATATATATGTACACACACACACACACATATATATATATATATATATATATATATATATATATATTTATATTTATATTTTATATTCATATAAATACATTTTTAAAATAAATTACGCGAGGAGCAATGGATCTGCACTCTGCTTACCTAAGTGTACAGGCATGCACGGTGGCATTTTTGGATTGTTTAAATGTTGCTAAGCAGTGTGCAAATGGAGGAGCATTGCTTACATCAGAGACTTAGTGTTCCATAAAATGACTCCAGCCCATACCTAGCTGTACTCCAGACACCAGGATTATGTGTGTTATATGATGTGACCTCTGTGAACCTGTTTCTGCACTGCTGCACTTTGCGCAAATTGGCTAAGACTTTTTAAATACATCTTAGATGTTCGGCGTAGCATGCAAATGTGTAATTAATATGTGAAATAGGTTAATACCACTATAGCACACACACAGTCACAGTCTGTAAAAAAGTACTTATTACTACTTCACATGCAAAATATTTGGATATCTTGGGGTTATGCGCCCTGAACACCATCACACTACTTGCCCTAGTCTTTTGAGCCACAGAAACTGTTTGACAGAAAGGGGATCATTCAACACACCATCACCTGCATAAATATGTACATTGCTATTCCTCAGTTACATAACACATACAAGTTAAAATTGTACATTACTGTTCTGATACTGTGTGGCATACTAACTGTAAGAAATGCTCATATAGCATAGATGATTTAGTGTTATAGCGGTTTCAAGGGGACACTGCTTTTTTGAGGGGTGGGGGAACAAAAGCCCATGTTCAGCTAGGACACACACTAGTCTCACTATCATTTAACCTCACTTTCTAACATGTCCCTTGAATGACTTGAACCAGTAATGTGTTGCAGTAGGACTGCATGAATATTCCATGCATGAGGCTTATCGATTAAAGATGGTGATGTGTTAGTGGAATGTGTGTCTGTAGTCCTGTGTGGATGTAATTTCTTCCAGATAGTCCACTATAGTTACCTGCATAATGTACCAGATCCATAGCTACAATTACATATAATAATCCACTAGACTACTGTGTAGGTTATGGACTTACCTTGCAAATGCAGTAGTTGACACAACTGTACTTCAGGGCTGACTCTGATGCAAGCAATACACAGCTAATACATGGATAGGTTCAGGATGTGTGATTTGGCTGTCATCAATTTTAATATATATATATATATGATATTTATGTGAGTAGGAGTAATGTGTTAGTCCCTAGGTTGTCAGTGAATGTGCTATGCATTGTCTCTTAGCTAAAGCCAGGGGATACTGAGCATGCCTACATTTGCCTACAGGGACATCAGCAGGGGTTTCCTCTTCCGAGTCCTCCTGTGACTGTGGCTTTGGTGATCTAGGCACTGGTGGGGGCTGTGTATCCCTTCCCTTTTCTGATCCTGCTGCAGCTGTTTCTGCATGATCAGATTGTGTAGCATAGCACATACTGTGAATATCTGTGCACATATGCATGGAGTATACTGCAGGGCTCCACCAGATATATTGAGGCACTGGAGCTGTGACTTCAGAAGCCCAAATACACATTCTGTGATGTTCCTAATTTGTGCATGTGCCTCGTTATAACATTCTTCCATGAGTGTGTGTGCATTTCTAATGGGTGTCATCATCCACTGTTCCAGGGCATAGCAAGCATCCCCCAGTAAATGACCCCATGGAAAGTCCCCCATAGCAAACTTCCAGTACAGCTGTGATGTGTGCCAGATATGGGAGTCGTGATAACTGCCAGGATTGCCAGCACACACATTCATGATCATCCTGTGGGCATTGCATATGACTTGGCATTTGATGGAGTGGTATTCCCTTGTGGTTAATTTAGATTCTACCCTGCTCACCAGGTGGTGCCTTCATGTGTACAAGATTGCAATTTATGGCATGCAGTACTTCAGGGTAGTGTGCTACATGGTAGATGTGTTGCATATTGCTGGCCCTCACCTCAGGGGAAAGGGGAAAAATATGTGCTCACTGGCGTGTGGGAGCATAGGATCCAGGAATTGGTGGAGTATCCTGAATGCAGATGCCTGAGACACCCCCATCATGTCCCCAGTTGGTCTTTGAAAAGTACCTGTAGCCAGTATCCTAAGGGTTACACATACCTTAATTTCCAGTGGGATGGGTTTCCCTCTGTTAGCTCTGGCTGAGGGTGGCAGAGCTCATTGAGCTCTTGTAATATGTCCTTGTCCACCCTGTAACACTCTGCAATCTCCATCTCATGCACCTTCTGGTAGGTTACCCTGGGCCCGAACACTGTTCTCATCCTTGGCCTAGGCCTATTGTCAGTAGCACCAGCAGCATTGACTTCAGCATCTAGCACATACAGATGTAGAATAGATGCAGCAGGCCCTAGCATTATCTCAGTTAAACTGTCCAAGTCTCTACTCCAGTGATTCAAAGTATTGAGAGAAACTCAGAGAATAGGGTGTATGCATACTTTATACAGTTGTGGTGTAGGCCCACCATGTGGGATTGGCTAATTATGATGCAGTTCATCTGCTTAAGATTTAATTGACATGATTTAGAGACCCTAATTTATTGCATAACATGACTCTTATGTCCAGCGTTGTGCAGCATAGCTTATACAAAAGTATAGAATATCAATTGAATATATCTGGTTTTCATTCATAGCTAGCTACGTCATGACTGTCACATGGGTGGTCTGGTTGCGTGAACACACTAAGCTACCCCCAAACCATTTGCAGCAAGCAGCCCACTGAGCAAACATGTAGATTGAGCACTAAAAGTCCAGTGGGAATAAAAACACTGTGTAGGAGCCTACACAATGTGGATATGCAGACACAGTTGCTCCCTTTAGTGATTCAACAAATGCATGGCATTTACCCTCATTTGCATAAATATTCATGCTGGCAACCTGGAAACTACAGAGTTCATAGGCATGTAAGCTGGGTAACAGCAGAAACTCACCATTGTACAGACATGATGCAAGACCCTACAGTACATTTGTGTGAAGTACATTATTAAGTGTTATTTTACAATTTTTTTTATTAAGCATGTTTGCGCACTTTGGTACACAGTGCAAGCATGCGGAAACTAATAAAAATGTATTATTAATTTCATGTATTCCCTGCATTTTTCAGACATCCATAATGTATGTTTTGTACATTTATGTATGTGATCTAACCTTTTCAGGGGAGTTATGTCCATATTTGTGGATGTTTCCATCCCATTCTTTCTGTGTAGACTCCTGTGCAGAAAAAATGTCAGCATACGCTATGAACGCATAGATGGAGTCTACACAGATTTCTAATAGCTTGTTGGATTGCTCCACCTGGTAATTTGCATGAAATTTACCTGCTTAAACCAAAATTTGCATTGCACGGAAGTTTCCCTATTTGTGTATGGTTCCATGCTGCTAAGCAAGGTTTACTGAATCTAAAACTGTTCATTCCCATATACTCATCTTGGTGTGATGCGTACATGAAAAAAATTCATGTAAGCTTTACTGAATTCCCCTACTCTCTTTACTAGTCATCCTAGATGTCCTAATAAATTGGCCTCTTAGAATGTTATTCTTTATAGAGCTTGGGTGGTTGCTTCTAAAGTGAAGATATTCATTAGAAAATGTGGATTTTTCAATAAATTTTACTTTCAAAAACATCCAATTATTTGTTCCATTCTATTTTCACATCTAGAAAGCTAACAGCATTTCATGTATCCCCCTAAACAAACTTTAAAAACTTTGTACTCCTATTGATGATTTCTATAAAATTGTGACAATCTTCAGTACTGCCTTGGAAAATAAAAAATAGGTCATTGACAAATCTCTTCTAGTATATAATCTTTCCAAAGTGTTCTAAAGTTGGAAATATCTCTGTCTCCCACCACCCTAAGACCAAATTGGCATAAGCAGGGGCTACCGTTGACCCCATTGCTACACCCTTTTTCTGTTTATAATGTTTTCTGTTAAAAAGAAAAAAAAATATTATCTAATAATATGTCCAATGAAGCACAATAAAAATGAATTGAGTTGTAATGAAAATGTATATGCTTATTCAAAAATGCCTCAGATATTCAATACCCTCATCTTGTGGTATACTAGTAAATAGTGTCATAATGTCAACTCTCATCATATAATAAATTCCTTCTTTGTATTTGTGTTTATAATTAAAAATATATAAACTCTCTAAAAAAAAAAACAAGAGTCACAAACATAATAGGACATTCTTTGCACTAAAGTATTAAAAATAGTGTCTAAAAATGAAATACCCTCTGTGCTGTTGTTTGGGGCTGATACTACTGGCCTGAAAGGGGTTTGTTTATATTTTTGTGTATCTTTGGTATGCAGAATAGCACACCAATTTCAGGATGTTCTATTAACAAAAACTGATATAACTCCATGTTAATGTTTCCATTCATTAAAAATTCATATAAACACATATGAATGTATTTAAAAATCTTGTATTTCATGTAACGTTGTCATGGTATATTCATCGGTGTTACTTAAAATGTTTTCAGTTGCAGAATCATAGGCATCAACACTCATGATCACTAACCCGCCCCCTTTATCAGCTTTCAAGAATCTTATATTTTTAAGATTTTGTACTCCATTCAATGCTTTCTTTTCATGATACCACAGATTAAAAATAAAGAATGTTTAACTTTTTCATTTAAACCTTTTCTGATGTCTTTTTCACAAGATTGTTCAAAGGTCTTTAAGGTATTATACAGGACAGGGTTAAATACAGAAGGTTTACTTAAACTTCCTTCTATGTGAATATCTTTTAATATGTAAATTAAATTAAGCTTTCTAGTATAAAATTTAAGATCTAAAATGGCCCTAGTCAGATTTGCTCTATGACTGGGAATGAAATTCACACCCAGTTCCAATATGTTGTAATGATATTCATTAAGTTCAAAGCCTGAATGATTAAAATTTTTTATGGTAGAACTCACAGTTTGTTTGGGTAATATTATCTCCTCCGTCCTCTGCTCCTTCCTGTGCTGCAGTTGGAACAAAATTTTCCTCTTCCTCGATTTAAATTTCTTGAATGACTCTCGAAATTGTTGCCTTCCAAAGTAGAATTTATTCTAGGAGAGTACAATGGAAGTTCTTGTCAGATTATTAATCCCAAAGCCATGGCTATCTTCCCCATTCGTTTGCTGTTCACCATATTCAAATCTCATGACGTCACTTCCTTGAAGATTTTCTGCTGATTTTAAAGGAGCAGGGGAAAAATTTTGCTAGCATTAATTTTCTCTGTCGTTTTTAAGTAAGGATTGACTTCAACTCAACTTCACTGCAACTCTCTTTCTACTGTTAGCATTCAAACCACTATTGTCCATATTGGCAGTATGCATCTCATAAGCAGACAGATCTCTAACAATCTTATTCTGTTTCCGCAAACCCTAGTCTTACCAAATCTTTCAACAATAGTAAAAATACTCTCATAGTCACCACACTCATCTCCATGTTCTTTGAGCAAACCTTGAACTAATTCATCTAATTTCACAATATCTTCTATTAATTGAACCAAAATGGAATTGTTTTTCTTGATAAGTTTGCATAGAAATTCCAAATCTGAGTTTTTGAAAAACTGAATGAGTTTGTCATAGAATGGATCTTCTATTTTTATTCCATTCATTATTTTAAAAATATGAAGACCTTTCAGAACAATGTCAAGGTGGATGCAATGTTCAAAGTATTTGTTTTCAATGGAAATAGCTTTATATATTTTTAAAAATCTTTCCAGTTCTACTAAATGGACTTTAATATCTTGCTTATCAACCAATTTGTTGTGTTTTTGGCCAACACCAGAAAATAGATTACAATTTTGTTTAATATTGTGGCCACATTGATATCAGTTCTGTGTTTGTTTTCCACTACAGTCACACATTCGCTGAAAGATTCCTCTGAGAAATCATGACTGTTAATTTTATAGTAGTTATTGCTGCCCACTCCTTCATTTTGCTGTGTAACCAGAACATTTAAGGATTTTTGTATCTCACCTAAAAGGCTGACCAAATCATGTAAAGTTTTATCTTGGCTCTCTGGAGTTGAATTAGCTCATCCCATTGTACTCCTGTCATTGGAAATCCAGAATAAATCCAAACTTGAAACACACACTGGATATAGGTACCGAAAAGTGGCAGCCAAACACCAAAATACAATAAAGCCACTTAGGCATATAATAGAAAGAGCTACAGAAACCTGGATTAATATAAAATGTTTAGTCATTGCTTTCATCCATAGACCATCAGCAATAATCACATTCAAAAAATCAGTGTTTACATGTTACATTCATCAGTCAATTTTTAAAAACAATCAACATTTAACCTTTTAGTTAATAGTAAGATTAAACATTTATGCTAATTCAGGTTTATGTGGCTCTTTCTGTTATATACCTAAGTGGTTTTATTGTTTCAAGATATAAAGTAAGTAAAGTAAAATCATATGCTATAGTAATGAATTGTGCCTTCACTCAATTTGACACAGGACCTACCCTTTTTGTGGTTTTATTATAAAATGAAATAGTTGGGAATTTGGCTGAAACAAAATGTTGAGCAAGCAGCTAAAATGTGTGAAAATAAATTACTCAGATTATTATTAAGTAAAATAATATTATAGAAAATGTTATTCATGACCTCAGCAATAATATACAAGTGATTAAAGGCCACGATAAAGGACACATTGTTATTCCAGAGATAAAAATCCAAAGGGGGATATTCCAGGGTGTCTCTCTGTCACTGCTGCTCTTTTGCCCTGCCCTTAACCCATTAAGCTGTCTGCTTAACAGATTAGGTCATGACTATAAGTTGGCTCCCAGAAAGTAACAAAGTATAAAGACTTCTCATCATCTCTTTGTCGATTATTTAAAACTGTATAGCTCATCAGATGAGGAACTGAAAGCAGAACTGCAAGTAGTCAAAACATTTTCAGATGATATAAGAATGTCATTTTGTCAACCCAGCCACTGGGGATGCACAAGCCAGTGCATTTCTTTGTGCCGGTCCCAAGCCCAGATAAATGGGGAGGGTTGCGTCAGGAAGGGCATCCAGCGTAAAAGTTCGCCAAAACTTTTCATGCAGTCACCAGTTACTATTTACATACCGGATCAGTCGAGGCCTGGGTTAACAACGACCGCCACCAGTACTGTTAGCCAACAGAGTGCTGGTGGAAATTGGGCTACTGTTGGCCGAAGGAGGAGAAGAGGTGGAAGGCATGGCTGAAGGTAGGAAGAGAGGAGAAAGTCTGGGACTGTGGTAGTGAGGGTCGGAACTTTGAATGTTGGTAGTATGACTGGTATAGGGAGAGAGCTAGCTGATATGATGGACAGAAGGAAGGTTGGTATATTGTGTGTGCAAGAGACCAGATGGAAGGGGAGTAAGGCTAGGTGTATCGGCGATGGGTTCAAATTGTTTTATCATGGTGTGGATGGGAGGAGAAATGGCGTAGGAGTTATTCTGAAGGAACAATATGCGAAAAGTGTTTTGGAGGTGAAAAGAGTGTCGGACAGAGGGATGTTTATGAAGATGGAAATTGATGGTGTAATGATGAATGTTGTTAGTGCATATGCTCCACAAGTTGGGTGTGCAATGGATGACAAAGAAAAATTTTGGAGTGAATTGGATGAAGTGGTGATGACTGTACCCAAGGGTGAGAGAGTGGTGATTGGAGCAGATTTCAATGGGCATGTTGGTGAAGGGAACAGAGGGGATGAGGAAGTGATGAGTAGGTATGGTGTTAAACAAAGGAATACAGAAGGTCAGATGGTAGTGGATTTTGCGAAAAGGATGGACATGGCTGTGGTGAATACGTATTTTAACAAGAGGGAGGAGCAGGGTGACAGAAAAGGGTGACATACAAGAGTGGAGGAAGATGCACACAGGTGGATTATATCTTATGTAGGAGGGCCAGTTTGAAGGAGGTTGGAGACTGTAAAGTGGTGACCGGAGAAAGTGTAGTTAGGCAGCATAGGATGGTGGTTTGTAGGATGACGTTGGTGATCAAGAAGAGGAGGAGTATGAGGGCAGCACCAAGGATCAAATGGTGGAAATTGAAAAAGGGTAATTGTGAGGTGGAGTTCAGGGATGAGTTAAGGCAGGCACTTGGTGGCAGTGAAGAGTTACCAAATAGCTGGGTAACTACAGCAGAGCTAGTAAGGGAGATGGCTAGAAAGGTGCTTGGTATCACATCTGGACAGAGGAAGGATGACAAGGCGGCATGGTGATGGAATGAGGAAGTACAGGAGAGTATACAGAGAAAGAGGGTGGCAAAGAAGAAGTGGGATTGTCAGAGAGATGAAGAAAGTAGACAGGAGTATAAGGAGATGAGGTGCATGGCAAAGAGGGAGATGGCGAAGGCTAAGGATAAGGCATATGAAGAGTTGTATGAAAGGTTGGATACTAAGGAGGGAGAAAAGGACCTGTACCAATTGGCTAGCCAGAGGGACCGAGCTAGGAAATATGTGCAGCAGGTAAAGGTGATAAAGGATAATGAGGGAAACATACTCACAAGCGAGGAGTGTGTGTTGAGGAGATGGAAAGAGTACTTTGAGGGGTTGATGAATGAAAGAATGAGAGGGAGAGAAGGTTGGATGATGTAGGGATAGTGAATCATGAAGTGCAATGGATTAGCAAGGAGGAAGTAAGGATAGCTATGAAGAGAATGAAGAATGGAAAGGCTGTTGGCCCAGATGACATACCTGTGGAAACATGGAGGTGTTTAGGTGAAATGGCAGTGGAGTTTTTAACCAGAATGTTTAATGAAATCTTGGAAAATGAGAGGATGCCTGAGGAATGGAGAAAAAGTGTTTTGGTACCGATTTTTAAAAATAAGGGTGATGTGCAGAGCTATAGTAACTACAGAGGGATTAAACAGATCAGTCACAGCATGAAGTTATGGGAAAGAGTAGTGGAAGCAAGGTTAAGAAGGGATGTGATGATTAGTGATCAGCAGTATGGTTTCATGCTGGGAAAGAGCACTACAGATGTGATCTTTGCTCTGAGAGTGTTGATGGAGAAGTACAGAGAATGTCAGCAGGAGTTGCATTGTGTGGTTGTAGACTTAGAGAAAGCATATGACAGGGTGCCTAGAGAGGAGTTGTGGTATTGTATGAGGAAGTCAGGAGTGTCAGAAAAGTATGTAAGAGTGGTACAGGATATGTATGAGGGTAGTGTGACAGCGGTGAGGTCTGCGGTGGGAGTGACGGATGCGTTTAAGGTGGAGGTGGGGTTACATCAAGGATCAGCTCTGAGCCCTTTCTTATTTGCAATGGTGATGGCCAGGTTGACATACGAGATCAGACAGGAGTCCCCGTGGACTATGATGTTTGCAGATGACATTGTGATCTGTAGTGAGAGTAGGGAACAGGTGGAGGAGACCCTGGAGAGATGGAGATATGCTCTAGAGAGAAGAGGAATGAAGGTCAGCAGGACTAAGACAGAATATATGTGTGTGAATGAGAGGGAGGATAGAGGAATGGTGAAGATGCAAGGAGTAGAGGTGGTGAAGGTGGATGAGTTTAAATACTTAGGGTCAATAGTTCAGAGTAACGGTGAGTGTGAAAGAGAGGTGAAGAAGAGAGTACAGGCAGGATGGAGTGGGTGGAGAAGAGTGTCAGGAGTGATTTGTGACAGACGAGTACCTGTAAGAGTGAAAGGGAAGGTCTACAAGAGGGTAGTGAGACCAGTTATGTTATATGGGTTGGAGACAGTGGCATTAACAAAAAGGCAGGAGTTTGAGCTGGATGTAGCAGAATTAAAGATGTTAAGATTTGCACTGGGTGTGATGAGGGTGGACAGGATTAGGCATAAGTATATTAGAGAGTCAGCCCAGGTTGGAAGGTTTGGAGACAAAGCCAGAGAGGCACGATTACATTGGTTTGGACATGTGCTGAGGAGAGATGCTGAGAATACTGGGAAAAAGATGCTAATGATGAAGCTACCAGGTAACAGGAAAAGAGGAAGGCCTAAGATAAGGTTTATGGATGTGGTGAGAGAGGACATGCAGATGGTTGGTGTGACAGAGCAAGATGCAGAGGACAGGAAGAAATGGAAACAGGTGATCTGCTGTGGCTACCCCTAATGGGAATCAGCCGAAAGAAGATGATGATGATGATGATAAGAATGTCATTTGGTCGTGATAAATGTGCAAAAACAGCCTTTAAAGCAGGAAACCTGCAGCTCCAAGAAAATATCAGTCTGGGATAAGAATGCAATATGAAAGAACTTGAGCAAGAGAGAATGTATACATATTTGGGAATTGATGAAGGATCAACAATAAAACATGAACAAACACAAATAAACTTAGTAAGGAATATTTTAGAAGACTTAAATTAATCCTGAAAACAGTGTTGACATCTAGGAACAAAGTTCAAGCTATAAACCAATTTGCTCTTCCTGTCCTAACTTACAGTTTTGGAGTGATTGACTGGCCCCAAAAGGTGTTGGATAGATTAGAAATGAAAAGAAGGATGATTCATGCTCATCAAATGATTTATAAAAATCAGTGCATACCAAGATTATATATTCCCAGTTCCAAAGAAGGTGTGGCCCTCCTTGAAATTGATTACATTCGTGAGACTGCATATATATCTGCTGACTTCACAAGACCCAAACATAGTGAAACTTTTGAAACATGAGGAGAATAAATGTAAGATGGCTTCCCTTCTTAACCTAGCAGAAGTATATCAATATCAAGCTGGAATGGAAATCAAACCAGAAGTAGATAAAAATCAGGCAGCAACTGAGTGTGCCAAAAAAACAAAAGAAAGAATATAAGTTGAAAGATCAGATGAGAAGGCAAAAAATGTGGAAAATGCATAAATATAGTTGCAAGTATATAAAACTCCTGGAACAACTTCATGTTGATTAGGATCAAATGCAGGAATGGTTAAGGAGAGGCAAATTCAAATCAAAAGATGAAAGGTTAATATTGGTGGCTCAAGACAGTGGACTATGTACATGCTGGTTTATAAAGTCCATTGAACATGTGGGAGAAACAGGCAAATGTAGGTTTTGTAAAACAGAATTAGAAACAGTTGTACACCTTGTTGCTGGCTGTAACATACTAATGGGAGAAGGACCATATACTGAAAGGCATAATAATGTGGCAAGACTGTTGCACTGGGGATTGTGCAAACATAATAATACTGATGTAGCTGAAAAACACTGGAAACATGAGCCACAAAGCGTCATAGAAAATGATGAAGTCTACATCACATAGGATCACCCATTACCAACAGTTCAAAAGACAAATGTGAGAAAACCAGATATGGTGGTCCCAGAAAAGAAGCCAAAAGTAGCATTGATCATTGAAATTGCTACACAGTGACTTCAGTGTCTTGTGTACAGAGAGACACAAAGTCACCAAATATCAGGATTTGTAGGCATAAACGAGAGCAATGTAGAAGAAAAATACCCAGACAGTTCCAATAGTAGTAGGAGCAACGGGTCTTATAAAAAAGAATCTAAAATTGTATTTAGATATGTTACCAATACATGTAACTCCATACAGATTCCAGAAGGAGTCATTACTGGGCACATTGCAGCTGCTGCAAAAGCACTTCTGGCTGACACCAAAGATTGAAACAATACTAATTTCATGAATGTTAATCTTACTTAGACTTAGGAATGGGTCCATTTCTGACTTAGGAATGGGTCCATTTCTGTCATAGTATTAGAAACCCAAAATATTTGGAGAAATTAAAGAGTGATTAAAATGTTTTTGGCTGCAATGGTTCTATGAGCAGGTCAGGCTTATATATATCAAATGAGAGAACAGATATGGAAGCATATGAAAAAGGAAATTAAAAACCTTAATTGGAAAGAATGCAGTCAGAAAAACTAACTCTGACAAAGGAGCAGTGTAGTTCAGGGGGTCTATACCACATAGTCGAAGTGTGACAACTTTGAACGTGATATGATCAAGACCATATTATAGCCATAGCACCTAACTTGGTAACAAGAAGATAACACCCGAGCATTTGGACAGATTTAAAAAAGTAATGCAAAAAGCATTGAACATATCTTCACTCTTAGACATTATAGAAATAGAATGCCACTAATAAGTTGGAAAATATTACATAGATGCACACAGACACACACACACACACACACACACACACACACACACACACACACACACACACACACACACACACAAACATATATACACACCAATAAGCACACATAAGAATATGTAATGATTATTTGGAAACAAAAGCATAAAAAATGCAATTTTGGGAGATATGGTAAAGCATGACAAGGTAATAAAATGGGACCAAGCTGTCAAACTCTTGGGCTACTGAACTCTGAATAATTTGTATATAGAAGTGTAATGTTAAAGTTATAGGAAGCTATGAGGAGGCTGGATAGTAAATTTGTTAAAACACAAATAATACAGTTTATAAATAAGGATAGAACAGAAATGGCAGGCAGGAAAAGAATAAGAAGCAGAGCATGTGAGGATTTTTTTTTTTTGCATTTAAGGCAATTATTATTGAAGACTGAACATCTGAATGCAGATATTACAGATGATCAATGGATGGATATATATCCACTCTCTAGATATTCAATTAATTTGAGAAAAGTTTGAATTTTTGCATGTAAATGCTTGCACAGATATTTCTTTACTCTTAGAAGACCCAAAAAACTGTTTGCACAAATAAAATTTGAGATGTGAAGGTTCAAAAATAATTTCTTGGTAACATATACTTTGGGACTGTATGTTGTTGCTTTAGAACAAAAAAAAATTAAATATGCCAATTGTTATACTTGAAAGTGAATCTAACCTCCGTATAGAGGTGTTTTGCTGAGTTTGCACTGACCGTGACTAATAAAGCCATGACTAGAAAAGGGAAAACTAAAGACAAGCCATCAATAGCAGAGGTAAATCCTAGTGATTACAGAGACTAAAATCATGGAGCTGAGACCTTTTAGAGATCAGAAACAGAATTCTCTGGTAAAAAAAAGTGGTGACTATGTGATTCTGTAATGGAATTTAATTTTGATGAGTGCATAAGCACAGAGCAAAATACCTAAGCTGTAGATTTATTTAATAAAGTTGACTGTAATACAACTTAAAAAAACAATGGTCCAGTCAGTAAGATTTGTAATATAGTGATACTAAAACAATATGATCACATTTTAATTTCTGATCTCAAGCTGTATTGTAAAGTAGTTCTTTTGAGTGATTAAACGTTTTTAAGGAGCAAAATTAAATCAGTAGGGAAATCAGGATTAGAGTAGTAGTCTGTGATAAGTGGATTTACATGCTTAAGAATAGCAAACTGCTGAAAGTTAAATGTGAGCAGTGATTGTCTGACATGAAGTCAGTATGTTAATACTTTATAAAACTTTTAATTATAAAATGGTTGTATCAACAGTCAATGCCAAAATAACAAATGTACAATGAATGGGGATTGCACAGCATGTAAAAATGAAAAATGTCATAATTCTTTAGGCAATGTCCCACAGACAAATCTTCCAACATAAGAGATCTGTCAAAAAAGCAAATTGAAGGTCATGCTGCTTAGTGCTAGGAGCCTTAACCTGAAAATGCACTCACTGGAGGGTCTCTTAGCACTGGAAGATGCTGACATCTGCGCAGTAACAGAAACTTGGTTCAAGACTGCTGAGAGCATCCCTGCCTTACCAAGGCTATACCTCATTCCACACCTTCCAACCCTAAAATGAGGTTGGAAAGACTAAGGGTGGTGGGAGTTTCTATTTTCATTAAATACAAGCACACCTCCAGACTGGTTTGTCAGCATGATGCACTAGAACTTCTCCAGGTGCAACCGACAATTGGAAAGACACCCATTCAAATTATAGCGAGATATAGACCCCCTCCATGGCTCAGGGCACCCACTCCTCCTACCTGGACCTACTTGAGTCCATCAAAGTATCTCCTAACACCCTGATCCTTGGTGACTTCAACTACCCTACCATAAACTGGGTGAACTATTCCTGCTCTAATGCACTCACCCAACGATTCCTTGATTTCATCCATTCTAATGTGCTAGACCAGCTTGTCTCATCCCCTACAAGGGGAGATAGCATTCTAGACTTGGTTCTCACCAATGTGTGTGACTGCTGCACCACCCCCATAGTAAGTTCTTCACTGGTGAGATCAGACCATCGGTCTGCCTCATTCGAAGTGTCTGTCCTGTCCAACCCCCTCGCCCCAACTGTAAATAGGCTAAAAACTTCTCAAAAACTGACTACAACCTTCTATGGGAGGGTATCAGTAGCTTCACACCACCACCGTCCTCAGAGGATGCAGACAAACATGCTGAACAGTATGCCAGTGGAGTATACAAGCACCTGTACAACCGCATGGACTCAGCCATACCCAACAGAACTAAAACCTGCTCCTCAAGGAAACACAAACCTATGTGGTGGACATCTTCTATCAACAGGCTTTACAACAAAAGGAAGAAACTGTTGTCCAAGAGTTAAAAGGCACAAATTCCCAATTGGAAAAACTCCCACCTTAGCCTCAACAAGCAAATTATGTCACTAGTGAAAACCTCTACTGTATACTGTTGTTTGAACATTTGTTTGAATTTTACAGGTAACAGAGTGTAAAGAGGGAATATATATAACACAGTTTTATTTTTATTTTTAGTTTCTGAAACATGTTTGAAAAATATTCTATTCCTAGAAGAAACAACTTTCTCATTTCTGTGTTTTTAATTAACAACATTGTTTGGCATTTTTAAAGTTTTATTGTTTTAATATGCCTGTTTACCATTGGGAAAAGTGTAGCCAATCATGGGCAAGCTAACAGTATAAAAATGTTTTTTGTTGTTGCTTAAGTTAATTCTGATGAAGTCAAAGTGGATTGATGAAAGCACTTAATTATTTGTACTAATAAAAGAGTGTTTGGGACTTGCAAAAGTAGTGCTTCACTTTTTGGTTTATTCGCGTAGAAAAGTCGGTAAAAGGTATGGTCGAGCAATGTGAGCTCGACCATATGAATGTAAACCATCATCAGCTAATAGTGACATTTTCAACTGTATTGACCCCCATCTACATCTGGGTTTCCAATTGCTGCTGCCACTGACCTCTAAGGATAAGGCAAATAATAAGGGGGATAGGGAGCAGACTTGCTGTGTTCCTCTTTGGAGGTTAAACTCTTCTGGTCATTTTGCTGCTATCTACCCCTACCAAACTTCTCTTGTATTTGTCCTGTAACATCTGAATGACAGGACAATTTACAAAGGAACAATAGAAAGGAGATCTGCTCTCAAGTATGTGACAGAGTCCAGAAGTTTTAGGATTGTTTCATGGATATGTTTGCATAAGTATTTTCTATACACAAAGTAGATGTCAGAGGATTTTTCCTCAGACAGATAGCAAATGATGGAGGTGTGATGGGAAAGAGAAATAACTGGGAACACTTTTTTTTTGGGGGGGGGGGGCATAACAAGATGGCAGCTAGAAAAAAAATCCCTGCAGATTATTTTGCTAGAAATCTTGAGGGAGCAAAACAGGCAAATGGTTGTAAATAAAGAAATGATTATTTTTAGATGAGATACAGGATTGAAATTGCCTAGGCATAGTAAGGCTTTATTAAGTTTAATTCTGTTGGATGCCAAAAAGCAATTAGTAGAAAATGAAAATCAAAATCTAAACCAGCTATAATTTAATTATTGAATATTATAAAATACCTGGAAGAAGGAACTTTTGAAGGGAAAAGGAGCAAGCTATATAGAAATAAGTGGGATTTGTGGGAACAGTACACAGAGAATAAGTTTAGGAAAAGGAGTGAGGTTTATGAGAAGGCAGGGACTGAGATTTTGGTATGAATGAATATTGTCAAAAAGAAATGGAAAGAAAACAGATATATACACTGCATGCTAGTAACAATGGAAATTGGGTACTTTTCCGTTAAACCACTACCACGCATCTCGCCGTATTCAAAGAGTTTCTAGAGGCTCTAGTGGAGAAGCTTGAGAAAATAACATTTAAATTTAATCTGGAGCTCCCCAGAGCATTTGCCTATGTTACTGCCAGTGATATAAAGGAAGGCGGAAGTACTGTGTACCTGTGTTTGATGTTCTGGCGTATTCCTCCCACATTAAAGAAAGATTCCCAATCAGGCACTCTCATCCATGAGGTGTCCCACTTACTAGGGACACAGGATATAGCTTACGAACTGCTAAAAATAAAAGGGGGTATCATGAACGGCATTTTTGCTGGAAGGAGTGTGTTTTTTGAAAAAAGTAAACAATGACACATTGAAAAAAAAATATGATCAGCATTAATGCTAACAGCTTGGAGTATGGATATGACCTCATACTTAACCACAAAGGAGAGTGGGATGCAGCAAATGGCAGATTTATGTGCTGCGGCGAGACCAAACTACATTCAGTCTGTAGTAATCGATCCAGAGGACATTATTCGTTACATGAACTTGTAGTCCATTAAAAAAGAAAGTACGTTAGCCTGGTGTTTAAAACACACTTTCTGAGCCGTTCTGTTTGGGTTTGACTTTATTTATACATGTGAAAAATAAAGGTCGTTCTGCATATAGCTCTCAACCTCCTAGTACAAGAAATCTGGACAGAGCATTAAATAAGGAGGGGGGGGGGGCAAATGCCCAAAATAGGAACAAGTTTTAAATTTCAAACATAAATCTTCTAAATACCGGCAAAACACAGTACAGCGAAGTGGTAGGGGTTTAACGGAAAAGTACCAGAAATTATTACTATGGTTTTCTTTTTCTATTTGTGTTTGTGTGTGTGTGTGTACTCGTGTCAATATTTGAAATGTGATCATTTAATAAAGATGTTAAAAAAATTCTGAAGATTTATCATGGTAACAAGCCCTGAGACATGCATAGATATCAGTCCTGACTCCAGTAGCCAGAAGTGTAAATTCTATTTTACTTATTTGTTTACCCTTATTTTCTTTGAACTTCCGTAATCAGCACTGCTCTTGCTCTCACTACTTGTCTGTTAAATAATGGGAACAATTTGGCACTTGCTGTTAAGGTGGATATTCTCCCATCTGTACCCACTCGCTTTCTGGTATTATCCATGGTACTGATTATTTTTATTGCCCATGGTACTGATTATTTTTATTGTCCATGGTGCTGATTATTTTTATTGTCCATGGTACTGATTATTTTCCCAGGTGTTGCAGTATATTCTGATCTTTGTCTGCATTTTGGTAAGTCTTCTGGAGGCTCCATGAAAAAAGTTTCATCTTGGCTAGCTGTAGGAACTTTAAACGTTAAGCCCCACTATTAGCAGAATAAAGGCTTCTGTCCTTTAAAAGGTTCATAGGTAGGTACTAGGCTATCGGCCCAAGGGCCTGTGCAAGCCTAGCCAACAAAGTTCCCTGGCTTATGCCACCTAAGAAAGTTATTTTCCTGTGCCACTGACGAGCAGAGACACAGAAGTGATCCCCGGGGTGTATTTCCTATTTCCCATCCACTCATTAAGATTTTTCTTGAAGAGTGCTAATGAAGATAGGTTCTTGTAGCTGCAGAATATTCATGGCCCATGAAGACCCAAGAATCTGCACAATAAAGTTTATTTCCTGGATTCCAAAGGGCTGATGCAATTTCCACTTTCACAGCAAAAGTTTCAAAATTTATGATGATTCATCTTGGAGTATGAGTAGACCTAACATGAGGCACTTGGCAAGTACAATCCATTCAGCCATTCCCCCTTTTCTCATTTTTGCACATGGGGTTGGGGTGCCACTTCAACAGTGACAATCATCTAGAGCCAATGTTTATACCACAGGGTGGCTAGTCCTGCTGCGTTTGTTTTTCCACATTATGCACTCACATGCACACTCACAACTATGGCCAGTTTAGAGTGTCTATCCACCTACTGCATGTCTTTGGAACATGGGAGAAAACCCATGAGAACACAGGGAGGACATGCAGACTCTGTACAGAAAGCACCCCAGCTAGGAATCAAACCAGGGAAACTCTTGCTATCTGGTGATGGTGCTAGCTGCACCTCTGTACGGTACCGGAGTACAATGAACCCTTTCAATTCTATAGTTACTGTCAGTGGTATCTCTCCATTTTACTAACACAGTTTTAACATGTTTGGGCACAGTCCCAACCCTTCTGCTGCTTCAGTATTCCACTTATCTGCATATTTTTATTTCTATCTCGAGTCTCATAATCACTGAGCTGGCCCTCCATGTTATCTATCTTCCTAGACCTATCAAAAGCCTTTGATATGGTTTCCCATAGTAAGCTTCTAAACATTCTCTTGGAACTAAATTTCTGCCAAGCTGCTCTTGCCTGGTTCCAGGA
This sequence comes from Protopterus annectens, assembly GCF_019279795.1. Classification (NCBI taxonomy): domain Eukaryota; kingdom Metazoa; phylum Chordata; order Ceratodontiformes; family Protopteridae; genus Protopterus; species Protopterus annectens. The sequence continues at coordinate 104,884,435 of NC_056737.1, forward strand.
TTACCTTACTGGAAGCCAGCAAGCAGTCTCTTGGCAACAGCCTTTATCATGTCTTCTACCAGAGACTCTAGGTGTCCCCCAATGCTCAGTCTTAGGACCACTTCTATTCCCAGTATTTACAAATAACCTATCCACTTCAGTCCCATAAGCATCTCTCATCCAAGATGCAGATGATTCAACAGTAATCTGTGTGGCTCCCTCAATCCAAGAACTACATAGTCTAACACAACAATCCTTCCTAGCAGTCAAGACTTGGCTTGCAAATGCTTAACTAATTCTAAATCCCCCCCAAAAAACTTATGATCTTCTATCCTTCTAAAGCAGTCTCACCCACTAACACTTTCAACATTATTTCACTAAACACCATCATTTCCCCATATTCATACACTAAACTATTAGGTGTTGAAACAGACTGCAACTTAAAATTTGACATTCACATTTCACAAACAGTAAAAAAGTACACAAAAAAAAATAGGAACTTTGTGTAAGAAGAAACACTACTTCACAAAAAATACTAAAGCCACCATTGCCCAGTCCTACTTAATTTCTACACTTCTGTACACAGCCCCCGAAATCTAAAAAAGTCAGATCTGGCAAAACTTGAATTCTGTTATAATAAAATTGCCAGGTTCACTGCAAACTCACCAACTAGAGTTCACCACTGAACTGCACTCAAGCCTCCTTCATTACGTTCAGTTAACTATGGCCCATAAAATAGTCTATGAACCTGAGAAAATTCCTGCTTTATAGGTTCATAGGTTCATACTAGGCTATCTGCCCTAGGGCATTTACAAGCCTAGCCAGAGTGTGTTTGGCTTTCGCCACCCATTTTAAATGAATTTTGCTATGCTCTTTTTCGTGGTTAGTATACTGTGCCTCTGTCTAACAGTGACACAGAAGTGATACCTGGAGTAAATCTATGATCTCCCATCCACTCATCAAGATTCCTCTTGAAGAGAGTCAGTGAGGGACTCTGCCTAACCTGGACTGGGATTTTATTCCAGAGTGAAGGGAGCCATTGGATTATGAATCTGTCCCTCCAGCATGTCCTATTTATTTCAGTGCTGAGGTTCAAGTCTCTTGAGCGCGTAGCTCGATGGGATTTGGATTTTCTGAGGTTCAGCATGTCCATTAATTCCGGGTTGGACATGGCTTTATACGTCAGGCACAGATCGCCTCTGAGCAGGCGGTATGCCACTGAGTAGAGCTGGAGTTTCTTTAACCGGGCAGCATATGGCATCTGTATGAGCCCTTTGATCCTCTTGGTGAGGTTCTTTTGGGGTCTTTCCAGTTGCTGCAGGTGTCTGGTAAGTTACATCCCAAAAGGGGCATTGTACTCAATTATGGGCCTGATGAGGGATGAGTAAAGAGGCACGATGACCTCCCGTGATCTAGATGTGAATCCCTTCATGATTAGGTGGGCTATATAAAATGTTTTTCTAACCACTTTGGCCACGTGGTTGCCGAATGAGAGATTGCTATCAACTTGGGTCCTCAGGTCCCTAATTACTTCTTCCGTACTTAATGGATTACCATCTATGTGGTAATTTGTGGGCACTTTGTTTTTGCCAAAGGGGATGACTATACACTTTTTGGCGTTTAGCTTGAGGCCATGGCTCTGGCACCAGTTGTCTGTTTCTATGAGGCCCTTTTGGTGGATGCTTGTGTCGATTATGGTGCCCAGTTTGCAGTCATCTGTGAACTTAGTCAGCCACAGTCCTTCCATGTTGGCCTGTACCTTCGAGAAATATATACCGAACAAGAGAGGTCCCAGGACTGAGCCTTGTGGGACGCCACTTGTAACTGGTTTGGAGTCTGACATGGCTCCAGCAATTCTAACCATGTGGGTTCTGTCCTTGAGCCAGTTTGCAACCCATCTAGTGACATAGGGTTTATATTTAAGCTGATGAGCTTATCTATAATGCTCGAGTGGGGTATTGTATCGAAGGCTTTTGCGAGGTCCAGGTAGGCTGTGTGGACCACCTTCCCCTCGTCAATGGCCTTGGTGACTGTTTCAAAGAAATCGACCAGGTTTAAGAGGCAGGATCTGCCCTTAACAAAGCCAAACTGGGTAAGATCCAGTGCCTGTAGGTCCCCAATATCTTTATTTATGAGGTCCATGATGATCCTTTCCATAGCTTTGCAGACCAAGCTAGTCAGGCTTATGGGGCGATAGTTTCCAGGATCCATTGAGGCACCACCTTTGTGCAGAGGGACCACTGTTGCTGTACGCCACTCTTTGGGTACATATCCTGTAGTAAGGCTGAGATTGAACAGTAGTTTTATGTTTGGGTTTAGTTCTTCTTGGAGTTCATGTAGGACGCAGCCCGGGACACCGTCTGGTCCCATTGATGCTGTGTTTTTTGCTTTGGAGAGGGCGGCTCTTACCTGAGCATCTGAGATGTCAGGGGGGCAGCACTCTGCTGGGATAGATATTTGCCCTTTTGGTGGGGAAGGGGGGGAGAAGTTTGCGCTGAACCTGTTAGCTAGGATGTTGGCAATGTCTGTGGGTTCGGTGTATTTTTTGTCATTTTGGACTAATTCTGAGCATATCTGGGAATTCCCACCCAGGTTCCTAACATAACTAAAGAAAGCCTTGTGATTATCCTTAGTGTCCTGTGCAATTTTTCTCTCGAAGCTGGCCTTAGACGATTTTATAAGTGCCCATAGTTTTTTGCTAATACTGTAAAACAAGTTGGTACTACAAGTGCTCACACCAAACCAAAAAAAATAAAAGAGCACAGCGTTGCGAGTCCACAGTCTTGATTTAATATAAAAATAATAAAACAAACAAGTTAAGCGCTTTCATCAATAAGTATGACTTCTTCACAACAAACTACCATTGTGAATTATACATTTAAATACAAGTTGCTGGTCTGCCATTGGTTCTAAACCAACCAATTCCATTTATGGGAAAAGGACATACTGAAACTACAAACAAGACATAATTTAGATAAAATGAATAATTTCATCATAAATGACCATGTCCACATGACATAACCTTAAAATAGTACAAAATTAGTACAAAAACAGTACAAAAATATTACCACATTAACACTTGGTTATAACAAACATTATAGACATTGCTAGATTTGATTTGTCTTCTCTTTGAGAATCGGCATTATAGTAATATGCTCATTGAGCCCAGGTGGATAATCAGCAGCTAATGATGATGGCTAGTATAATGGCAGGTTAATGTGACCTACTATGGAAGATTTTTGGATGATATTTTTATCTTATGGAAAGGAAGTAAAGAAAAAATAACAGAATTTGTTCAATATTTAAATTCAACTATAGATTATTTGAGGTTTACGCATCAGTTTGATGAACAGGAAATTAATTTTCTAGATACTAAGATTATTAAAGACCGTAATGGTTTTATCTCCAAAATCTACCGCAAAAACACATTTTGTAACAATTACTTGTATTATACTAGCCATCACCCTATTTATCAGAAAAAAAGTATCATAAAGGGTCAAGCCATAAGAATTGCTAGGATGACAACTGTGAGGGATGATGTTATAGCAGAATTTAGAAATTTGAGGGACATGTTTCTAGACAGAGGGTACCCAAGTGACTTCATTGAGCCCATACTTAAGGATGTTCTAGATAAATGGGGTAATATTTATGTACCTTTATTAGGTACTGGTGGGGGCAGCATACAGCAAAAATCTACAGAGACAACATTGCAGTCTGCGCCCAATTTTCAGCAAGCATGTGTAGTGCAGTATAATCCTTTATATTCCCAGATCAAAGGAATTTTGACAAGAAATTGGAACATTTTCAGAACTAATACTGATGTTTTTCATACCCTGGGTGATAAACCCATTTTTTCTACCAAGGTGGGGTTCAATCTCAAGTCTTTATTAGAGACAGGTAGTAGTTGTAGTACTAAACATGATAAAAGATTTGGAAGTAGACCATGTGGGAGGTGTTCTTATTGTTCATATATATTTCAAGACACTTCTATCTCCCTTGACAATAAAAACAAAAGTCAAGTTTTCTTAAAAAGTGGTAGTTGTTATTCCAACAAATTAATTTATATAGCCATCTGCAGCACCTGTTCCTCCTTCTATGTAGGCAAAACAGAGAGAATGTTCAAAACTAGAATATACGAGCATCTCTATGATATCAAAAATAAAAAAGATACTAATGCTTTATATAAGCACAGCATCATATGTGATGGTTATTTATGCTTCAAGTTTGGCATACTTGAATTTGTAACTGTTGAAACAAGGGGTGGGGATTGGCAAAATGTATTATACAAGAAAGAGTTAATGTGGCAGTTAAGATTAGCTGCTGATTATCCACCTGGGCTCAATGAGCATATTACTATAATGCCAGTTCTCAAAGAGAAGGCAAATCAAATCTAGCAATGTCTATAATGTTTGTTATAACCAAGTGTTAATGTGGTAATATTTTTGTACTATTTTTGTACTAATTTTGTACTATTTTAAGGTTATGTCATGTGGACATGGTCATTTATGATGAAATTATTCATTTTATCTAAATTATGTCTTGTTTGTAGTTTCAGTATGTCCTTTTGCCATAAATGGAATTGGTTGGTTTAGAACCAATGGCAGACCAGCAACTTGTATTTAAATGTATAATTCACAATGGTAGTTTGTTCTGAAGAAGTCATACTTATTGATGAAAGCACTTAACTTGTTTGTTTTATTATTTTTATATTAAATCAAGACTGTGGACTCGCAACGCTGTGCTCTTTTATTTTTTTTTTTTGCTAATACTGATCTGAGATGCCTTCCCTTTTTGGGATTTTGCTCAGTCATGTAGTAGCTTCCTCCTTCTATTGCATAGTTTGTTTATGGCTGGGGTCCACCAGACAGGACGCCTGCCTTTGGAGGATTGGGTCTTGGTTTTGTTTGGGATTGCATGATCCATGCATTCCTGAAGGTGTTCATAGAATGCATTTATAAAGGATTCTGTGGTCTGGGCCATATTTTCCACAGGCCCGGGGGCTTTGAAGGATTCCACCTCGGTTTTGAGGAGTGTGAAATTTGCTTTAGAGAAGTTTTTCACTGTGGTTTTCTGGGCAGGGGCTGGGTTCAGGATGTGAATATCTAGTGAGATTAGTTTATGGTCTGATCTTACCAGTGAGGGATGCACTTCTGGTCTGGAGCATAGAGTCCCCATGTTGGTGATGATCAGGTCCAGTATGTTTTCCCCTCTTGTGGGAGTGGTAACAAGTTGTTCCCTAGCATTTGAGTTTATAAATTCTAGGAACCTTTGGGCTAGGGTTTTGGAGCTAGAGTAATGCTCCCAGTCTATGTTTGGGTAGTTGAAGTCACCCAATATAATGGTGTTTGGAGTGACCTTCATATTTTCCAGTGTTCTCAGGAAGACCGAGTGGGGTTCCTGGGTTTGGGAGGGTGGTCTGTAGCAGGCTATAAACTGAAAGACAGTTTTACCCACTGTTAGTTGCACATGAATAGTCTCTGATGCTTCGTGCTGTGCCACCAACCTGGAGGTGTGGGTATCTTTGACGAATATTGATACTCCCCCTCCTTTTCTGGTTCGGTCCAAGTTTTGGGGCCGAAAAACATGGTATGAGGTATAACCTGGTAGTGCTGGGGTGCTCTCGGGAGCCTTGAACCAGGTTTCTGTTACTGCACAGATATCGATGTTCTCCATGCTAAGGAGCGTTTCGAGTGCATGCATCTTGAGGTTTAGACTTCTGGCACTGAGTAGCATTACTCTTAGTTTCTTATCCCTTGTGATACCAATGGAGGCGGGTTTGTCTTTTGAGCCTTGCCTAAAAAAGGCACTATGGGGGTGGCAAGAGCCTTTGCCAATATCCGAAAGCCCAGAGGTGACAGGTGTAAGCCGTCCCTAGTGAAGCATCATGGCTTGTCGAGCATGTCATCCCAGGCTGACAGGCATTGGATCCCCTTTGAATGGCACCAGTACTTAAGCCAATTGTTGAAATTGATCATCTTGTCTTCATATTGTGGCATCATTCTTGGTGAGGGTAAGATGCTACTCAAGGTCAGGGTCATACCGGCCTGGGCTACATGCTCAGAGAGCTCTTCTATGTCTCTTTTCATGTAGTCCAGGGAGGTATGTCTCAGGTCATTCACACCAGCATGGACAATGACTGAGTCATATTTATACTTGCCTTGGAGTGACCTGAGTGCTTGTTTTATGTGGTGGATCCTAGTGCCCGACAGGCAGCTCACCGTGACCTTCTCCTTGTTCAGCCTGGTGAGTGGGACGTCAGTGTGCCTGACGATAGAGTCACCTATTACAAGTGTATCAGGTGTGTTGTTTAGCTTTAAGGGCTGTGACTGTTCGGCACACTGGCTCTGTGAGCTATGTGTTGCACGTGTTTTGTTTTGGGGTAGCGGTTGCTTGGGTGTCTGCTTTGGAGGTCTCTGTTGCTTAGGCAGATTTTTATTTAGAGCCTCCGGGTATGTTTTTGTGTGTTAATGTGTTTGGTTTGCTGTCGTGGTAGGTCTATGTGAGACTGGAATTGTAGTGAGTGTGGTTTCCTTCTCCTCCTGACTGGTTACGCCAGTACTGAGTTGAGAGAGCTTAGCCTCCAGTTTGGCTATATGGTTGCATCTCTCACATGTGTTGGAATTTGTTGGGAGGAGGAGAGGGTTGTCTGTGTACATGAGGCAGTTGTAACATTGCCTCAAAATTCCCAGATTCACCAGCTGGACTGGGGTGGAGATTGACAACTGACCTTTGGACATGCTAGAATAGTATTGGGAATTCCTTTATAATTGAAAAAAGGGCCAATGGGGAACAAGGTACTCAAGGGGAGTTTGTGATGGTGTAGTGCTTTTAATTTTTTAGTGCTGACTTATATAATTGCTTTAGTGAGCAAGTGCCAGGCTTTAGAGTAGGAATAGGGTGTTTATTATGAGAACTAGATTAGTTCTAAGGGAAAAAGTGAAGAGCAGACTTTGTGGAGCCGAGAATGGTTTAAACCCAATTAAGTGGCGTTGCCCAATGCTGCTCTATGCGCAAAATCGCGCAAAGCCGTGCTAAAGCAGGTTTTATACAGGTGGGACTTGAAAGAGCTTGAAATTGGCCCAAAACGGCCAATAGACTACCAGATTCTTGTGCTGGGAACACTCCTCTAGGGATAGATAGGCTGCTCTAAGCTCCCCACTGCCACTGGTGAACAAAGAAGCCTCCCTTTATCCAAGAAAGGAAATGGGCAACACAGGAACTTTCCAAAAGTCCAGAATACAGCAAAGCCTGTATTTGGACTACTCTAGGTCAGGAAAGATGGCAAACAAGGATAATTTTTTTTTTTTGCAACAAACAGCAGGAAAATGCAATAAATATGTAACACATGCTAGCACACTTGAGTGTGTAGCCTCAACAGGTAAATGCAACAAACAGGGCAAACTTTAAAAGTGTAGGTGCAAAAACAACTTTAAACAGTTTAAAACAGTTCAAGAAGCAGAAATACTTGCAGTTTAGCCAGATCGGACAGTCACCCAGGTAGTAGCAGGGAAAAAAACACTTTTATCAGGTTAGCAGTCACTCTTTTGGCCTCTCTCCTGCTAGCAGCACTCTGCAGGACCACAAGGAGCTTGGCTGAGAAGTAACAAGTGCAAAAACCGCGCTAGAGCGGGTTTTATACAGGGGGACTTGAAAGAGCTAGAAACTGGCCCAAAACAGCCAATAGACTACCAGATTCTTGTGCTGGGAACACTCCTCCAGGGATAGATAGGCTGCTCTAAGCTCCCCACTGCCACTGGTGAACAAAGAAGCCTCCCTTTATCCAAGAAAGGAAATGGGCAACACAGGAACTTTCCAAAAGTCCAAAATACAGCAAAGCCAGTATTTGGACTACTCTAGGTCAGGAAAGATGGGAAACAAGGATAATTTTTTTTTCTTTTTTGCAACAAACAGCAGGAAAATGCAATAAATATGTAACACAGACTAGCGTACTTGAGTGTGTAGTCTCAACAGGTAAATGCAACAAACAGGGCAAACTTTAAAAGTGTAGGTGCAAAAACAACTCTAAACAGTTTAAAACAGTTCAAGAAGCAGAAATACTTGCAGTTTAGCTAGATTGGACAGTCGCCCAGGTAGTAGCAGGAAAAAAAACACTTTTATCAGGTTAGCAGTCACTCTTTTAGCCTCTCTGCTGCTAGCACCACTCTGCAGGACCACGAGGAGCTTGACTGAGTAGTAACAAGCACAAAAATTGCGCCAAAGCGGGTTTTATACAGGGGGACTTGAAAGAGCTAGAAATTGGCCCAAAACAGCCAATAGACTACCAGATTCTTTTGCTGGGAACACTCCTCCAGGGATAGATAGGCTGCTCTAAGCACCCCACTGCCACTGGTGAACAAAGAAGCCTCCCTTTATCCAAGAAAGGAAATGGGCAACACAGGAACTTTCCAAAAGTCAAGAATACAGCAAAGCCTGTATTTGGACTACTCTAGGTCAGAAACGACAGGAAACAAGGATCATTTTTTTTTTTGCAACAAACAGTAGGAAAATGCAATAAATATGTAAAAAAGGCTAGCGCACTTGAGTGTGTAGCCTCAACAGGTAAATGCAACAAACATGGCAACTTTAAAAGTGCAGGTGCAAAAACAACTTTAAACAGTTTAAAACAGTTAAAGAATGCAGAAATACTTGCAGTTTAGCTAGATCAGACAGTCACCCAGGTAGTAGCAGGGAAAAAGACACTTTTATCAGGTTAGCAGTTGCTCTTTTGGCCTCTCTGCTGCTAGCAGCACTCTGCAGGACCACGAGGAGCTTGGCCAAGTAGTAACAAGCGCAAAAAATGCGCCAAAGCGGGTTTTATACAGGGGGACTTGAAAGAGCTAGAAAGTGGCCCAAAACAGCCAATAGACTACCAGATTCTTGTGCTGGGAACACTCCTCCAGGGATAGATAGGCTGCTCTAAGCTCCCCACTGCCACTGGTGAACAAAGAAGCCTCCATTTATCCAAGAAAGGAAATGGGCAACACAGGAACTTTCCAAAAGTCCAGAATACAGCACGCCTGTATTTGGACAACTCTAGGTCAGGAAAGACAGGGAAACAAGGATAATTTTTTTTTTTTTTGCAACAAACAGCAGGAAAATGCAATAAATATGTAACACAGGTTAGCGCACTTGAGTGTGTAGCCTCAACAGGTAAATGCAACAAACAGGACAAACTTTAAAAGTGCAGGTGCAAAAACAACTTTAAACAGTTTAAAACAGTTCAAGAATGCAGAAATACTTGCAGTTTAGCTAGATTGGACAGTCGCCCAGGTAGTAGCAGGAAAAAAACACTTTTATCAGGTTAGCAGTCACTCTTTTAGCCTCTCTGCTGCTAGCACCACTCTGCAGGACCACTAGGAGCTTGGCTGAGTAGTAACAAGTGCAAAAACCATGCCAAAGCGGGTTTTATACAGGGGGACTTGAAAGAGCTAGAAATTGGCCCAAAACAGCCAATAGACTACCAGATTCTTGTGCTGGGAACACTCCTCCAGGGATAGATAGGCTGCTTTAAGCACCCCACTGCCACTGGTGAACAAAGAAGCCTCCCTTTATCCAAGAAAGGAAATGGGCAACACAGGAACTTTCCAAAAGTCAAGAATACAGCAAAGCCTGTATTTGGACTACTCTAGGTCAGAAAAGACGGGAAACAAGGATAATGTTTTTTCTTTTTTGCAACAAACAGTAGGAAAATGCAATAAATATGTAAAAAAGGCTAGCGCACTTGAGTGTGTAGCCTCAACAGGTAAATGCAACAAACAGGACAAACTTTAAAAGTGCAGGTGCAAAAACAACTTTAAACAGTTTAAAACAGTTCAAGAAGCAGAAATACTTGCAGTTTAGCTAGACTGGACAGTTGCCCAGGTATTATCAGGGAAGAAAATACTTTTATCAGGTTAGCAGTCACTCTTTTGGCCTCTCTGCTGCTAGCAGCACTCTGCAGGACCACGAGGATCTTGGCTGAGTAGTAACAAGTGCAAAAACCGCACCAGAGCAGGTTTTATATAGGGGGACTTGAAAGAGCTAGAAACTGGCCCAAAACGACCAATAGACTACCAGATTCTTGTGCTGGGAACACTCCTTCAGGGAAAGATAGGCTGCTCTAAGCTCCCCACTGCCACTGGTGAACAAAGAAGCCTCCCTTTATCCAAGAAAGGAAATGGGCAACACAGGAACTTTCCAAAAGTCCAGAATACAGCAAGCCTGTATTTGGACTACTCTAGGTCAGGAAAGACGGGAAACAAGGATAATTTTTTTTTCTTTTTTGCAACAAACAGCAGGAAAATGCAATAAATATGTAACACAGGCTAGCGCACTTGAGTGTATAGCCTCAACAGGTAAATGCAACAAACAGGGCAAACTTTAAAAGTGTAGGTGCAAAAACAACTTTAAACAGTTTAAAACAGTTCAAGAAGCAGAAATACTTGCAGTTTAGCTAGATCTGACAGTCACCCAGGTCATAGCAGAAAAAAAAATACACTGTTATCAGGTTAGCAGTCACTCTTTTAGCCTCTCTGCTGCTAGCACCACTCTGCAGGACCACTAGGAGCTTGGCTGAGTAGTAACAAGTGCAAAAAATGTGCCAAAGCGGGTTTTATACAGGGGGACTTGAAAGAGCTAGAAATTGGCCCAAAACGACCAATAGACTACCAGATTCTTGTGCTGGGAACACTCCTCCAGGGATAGATAGGCTGCTCTAAGCACCCCACTGCCACTGGTGAACAAAGAAGCCTCCCTTTATCCAAGAAAGGAAATGGGCAACACAGGAACTTTCCAAAAGTCAAGAATACAGCAAAGCCTGTATTTGGACAACTCTAGGTCAGAAAAGACACGAAACAAGGATCTTTTTTTTTTCTTTTTTGCAACAAACAGTAGGAAAATGCAATAAATATGTAACACAGGCTAGCGCACTTGAGTGTGTAGCCTCAACAGGTAAATGCAACAAACAGGGCAAACTTTAAAAGTGCAGGTGCAAAAACAACTTTAAACAGTTTAAAACAGTTCAAGAATGCAGAAATACTTGCAGTTTAGCTAGATTGGACAGTCACCCAGGTAGTAGCAGGGAAAAAAACACTTTTATCAGGTTAGCAGTTGCTCTTTTAGCCTCTCTGCTGCTAGCACCACTCTGCAGGACCACTAGGAGCTTGGCTGAGTAGTAACAAGCGCAAAAACCATGCCAAAGCGGGTTTTATACAGGGGGACTTGAAAGAGCTAGAAATTGGCCCAAAACAGCCAATAGACTACCAGATTCTTGTGCTGGGAACACTCCTCCAGGGATAGATAGGCTGCTTTAAGCACCCCACTGCCACTGGTGAACAAAGAAGCCTCCCTTTATCCAAGAAAGGAAATGGGCAACACAGGAACTTTCCAAAAGTCAAGAATACAGCAAAGCCTGTATTTGGACTACTCTAGGTCAGAAAAGATGGGAAACAAGGATAATTTTTTTCTTTTTTGCAACAAACAGTAGGAAAATGCAATAAATATGTAAAAAAGGCTAGCACACTTGAGTGTGTAGCCTCAACAGGTAAATGCAACAAACAGGACAAACTTTAAAAGTGCAGGTGCAAAAACAACTTTAAACAGTTTAAAACAGTTCAAGAAGCAGAAATACTTGCAGTTTAGCTAGATCGGATAGTCGCCCAGGTAGTAGCAGGGAAAAAAATACTTTTATCAGGTTAGCAGTCACTCTTTTGGCCTCTCTGCTGCTAGCAGCACTCTGCAGGACCACGAGGATCTTGGCTGAGTAGTAACAAGTGCAAAAACTGTGCCAGAGAAGGTTTTATACAGGGGGACTTGAAAGAGCTAGAAACTGGCCCAAAACGGCCAATAGACTACCAGATTCTTGTGCTGGGAACACTCCTCCAGGGATAGATAGGCTGCTCTAAGCTCCCCACTGCCACTGGTGAACAAAGAAGCCCCCCTTTATCCAAGAAAGGAAATGGGCAACAGAGGAACTTTCCAAATGTCCAGATTACAGCACGCCTGTATTTGGAATACTCTAGGTCAGGAAAGGCGGGAAACAAGGATAATTTTTTTTGTTTTTCTTTCTTTTTTTGCAACAAACAGCAGGAAAATGCAATAAACATGGAACACAGGCTAGCGCACTTAAGTGTGTAGCCTCAACAGGTAAATGCAACAAACAGGACATACTTTAAGTTTCAAGTGCAAAAGCGCGCTAAAGCTGGCTTTAAAGCAGGGGGTTAGAAGAGATAGGAAATGGCCCAAAACGGCCAATAAGCTACAGGTCACTGGGCTGGAACCACTCCTCAAGGGACAGATAGGCTGCTCAGAGCTCCCCACTCTCACTGGTGAACAAAGAAGCTTCCCTCTATCCAAATAAGAATATGGGCAACAAAGGAACTATGACACATCCCAGAGATCAGCAATACCTGAAGACTGGAATACTCTAGTTCAGTAAAGGCGGGAAACAAGGATATTTTTTTTTTTTTTTTTTTTTTATTTAAAGAGTAGCAGAAATTAGGTACAGAAACACAGTAAATGCTTTAATTCAGCTAGCACACTTGAGTGTGTAGCCTACCAGTTAAAGTAAGCAAAAACAAACTTTAAAAGTGCAAAAAAACTCAGAAATACAGGCAGGAATGCAATAAAACAACTTTGCAGAGCTTATCTAGTTAAAGAAACAGAGAAGTCTATATATACAGAAAAGCAGCTAAAACACACAAACACTTCAGATTCAGTGCAACCTAGAGCACTAGAGTTGAGCAATATTAAGGCAATTACAGTTATAATAAATGCTCTGAAATATACTCTATATATATTTTTTCTTTTTTCCCTTTTTTGGAAAGGGAGAAAGGAGAAACAGAAGGCTTTATCAAATGTTCTCTCTGTATTAGGTAGAATGAGCTAATGACACTAGTCTGGGAGGAGTGTCACAGATCAGATTTACAGTAGGGGCGGGCAACTGCAGAGCCACCAGACAGTAAGCACTACAGAAAACAAATGAAAGTTTTTAAACAGATAAAGATTTGTAAAGATACAGAATGCTTTTAACTGCAGACATATCAGTTACTTGTGCAGATTTGTTAATAGCAATAAAATACACTCGAAGACTAAAAAGCAGACAATAAAAGTGCTATATATTAATTGTTAGAAACAATAATCTGTATAAATAATCGAAAAAAAGCAGGATACTTATATATCTCAGCTAACTGTTGCGGTCAACAACTCTCATCCACTCTGCTCAGTGTGTATAGACAGAAACCCTATCAAAGTTAGGGCTTAAATACCAGAAGAACAACTTTTTTTTTACAAGAACACAAAAGAACCAGCCCCCACTCAGCAGACAATTAACACAATCTAGCCAAGTTAAAGAAAGGCTTCACCTAAAAACAATAGCCTACAGACAGTAAGCACTACAGAAAACAAATGAAAGTTTTTAAACAGATAAAGATTTGTAAAGATACAGAATGCTTTTAACTGCAGACAAATCAGTTACTTGTGCAGATTTGTTAATAGCAATAAAATACACTTGAAGACTAAAAAGCAGACAATAAAAGTGCTATATATTAATTGTTAGAAACAATAATCTGTATAAATAATCGAAAAAAAAGCAGGATACTTATATATCTCAGCTAACTGTTGCGGTCAACAACTCTCATCCACTCTGCTCAGTGTGTATAGACAGAAACCCTATCAAAGTTAGGGCTTAAATACCAGAAGAACAACTTTTTTTTTACAAGAACACAAAAGAACCAGCCCCACTCAGCAGACAATTAACACAATCTAGCCAAGTTAAAGAAAGGCTTCACCTAAAAACAATAGCCTACAGACAGTAAGCACTACAGAAAACAAATGAAAGTTTTAAACAGATAAAGATTTGTAAAGATACAGAATGCTTTTAACTGCAGACAAGTCAGTTACTTGTGCAGATTTGTTAATAGCAATAAAATACACTTGAAGACTAAAAAGCAGACAATAAAAGTGCTATATATTAATTGTTAGAAACAATAATCTGTATAAATAATCGAAAAAAAGCAGGATACTTATATATCTCAGCTAACTGTTGCGGTCAACAACTCTCATCCACTCTGCTCAGTGTGTATAGACAGAAACCCTATCAAAGTTAGGGCTTAAATACCAGAAGAACAACTTTTTTTTTTACAAGAACACAAAAGAACCAGCCCCACTCAGCAGACAATTAACACAATCTAGCCAAGTTAAAGAAAGGCTTCACCTAAAAACAATAGCCTACAGACAGTAAGCACTACAGAAAACAAATGAAAGTTTTTAAACAGATAAAGATTTGTAAAGATACAGAATGCTTTTAACTGCAGACAAATCAGTTACTTGTGCAGATTTGTTAATAGCAATAAAATACACTTGAAGACTAAAAAGCAGACAATAAAAGTGCTATATATTAATTGTTAGAAACAATAATCTGTATAAATAATCGAAAAAAAGCAGGATACTTATATATCTCAGCTAACTGTTGCGGTCAACAACTCTCATCCACTCTGCTCAGTGTGTATAGACAGAAACCCTATCAAAGTTAGGGCTTAAATACCAGAAGAACAACTTTTTTTTTACAAGAACACAAAAGAACCAGCCCCCACTCAGCAGACAATTAACACAATCTAGCCAAGTTAAAGAAAGGCTTCACCTAAAAACAATAGCCTACAGACAGTAAGCACTACAGAAAACAAATGAAAGTTTTTAAACAGATAAAGATTTGTAAAGATACAGAATGCTTTTAACTGCAGACAAATCAGTTACTTGTGCAGATTTGTTAATAGCAATAAAATACACTTGAAGACTAAAAAGCAGACAATAAAAGTGCTATATATTAATTGTTAGAAACAATAATCTGTATAAATAATCGAAAAAAAGCAGGATACTTATATATCTCAGCTAACTGTTGCGGTCAACAACTCTCATCCACTCTGCTCAGTGTGTATAGACAGAAACCCTATCAAAGTTAGGGCTTAAATACCAGAAGAACAACTTTTTTTTTACAAGAACACAAAAGAACCAGCCCCCACTCAGCAGACAATTAACACAATCTAGCCAAGTTAAAGAAAGGCTTCACCTAAAAACAATAGCCTACAGACAGTAAGCACTACAGAAAACAAATGAAAGTTTTTAAACAGATAAAGATTTGTAAAGATACAGAATGCTTTTAACTGCAGACAAATCAGTTACTTGTGCAGATTTGTTAATAGCAATAAAATACACTTGAAGACTAAAAAGCAGACAATAAAAGTGCTATATATTAATTGTTAGAAACAATAATCTGTATAAATAATCGAAAAAAAAAGCAGGATACTTATATATCTCAGCTAACTGTTGCGGTCAACAACTCTCATCCACTCTGCTCAGTGTGTATAGACAGAAACCCTATCAAAGTTAGGGCTTAAATACCAGAAGAACAACTTTTTTTTACAAGAACACAAAAGAACCAGCCCCCACTCAGCAGACAATTAACACAATCTAGCCAAGTTAAAGAAAGGCTTCACCTAAAAACAATAGCCTACAGACAGTAAGCACTACAGAAAACAAATGAAAGTTTTTAAACAGATAAAGATTTGTAAAGATACAGAATGCTTTTAACTGCAGACAAATCAGTTACTTGTGCAGATTTGTTAATAGCAATAAAATACACTTGAAGACTAAAAAGCAGACAATAAAAGTGCTATATATTAATTGTTAGAAACAATAATCTGTATAAATAATCGAAAAAAAGCAGGATACTTATATATCTCAGCTAACTGTTGCGGTCAACAACTCTCATCCACTCTGCTCAGTGTGTATAGACAGAAACCCTATCAAAGTTAGGGCTTAAATACCAGAAGAACAACTTTTTTTTTTACAAGAACACAAAAGAACCAGCCCCCACTCAGCAGACAATTAACACAATCTAGCCAAGTTAAAGAAAGGCTTCACCTAAAAACAATAGCATACAGACAGTAAGCACTACAGAAAACAAATGAAAGTTTTTAAACAGATAAAGATTTGTAAAGATACAGAATGCTTTTAACTGCAGACAAGTCAGTTATTTGTGCAGATTTGTTAATAGCAATAAAATACACTTGAAGACTAAAAAGCAGACAATAAAAGTGCTATATATTAATTGTTAGAAGCAATAATCTTTATAAATAATAAAAAAAAAGCAGGATACTTATATATCTCAGCTAACTGTTGCGGTCAACAACTCTCATCCACTCTGCTCAGTGTGTATAGACAGAAACCCTATCAAAGTTAGGGCTTAAATACCAGAAGAACAACTTTTTTTTTTACAAGAACACAAAAGAACCAGCCCCCACTCAGCAGACAATTAACACAATCTAGCCAAGTTAAAGAAAGGCTTCACCTAAAAACAATAGCCTACAGACAGTAAGCACTACAGAAAACAAATGAAAGTTTTTAAACAGATAAAGATTTGTAAAGATACAGAATGCTTTTAACTGCAGACAAATCAGTTACTTGTGCAGATTTGTTAATAGCAATAAAATACACTTGAAGACTAAAAAGCAGACAATAAAAGTGCTATATATTAATTGTTAGAAACAATAATCTGTATAAATAATCGAAAAAAAAGCAGGATACTTATATATCTCAGCTAACTGTTGCGGTCAACAACTCTCATCCACTCTGCTCAGTGTGTATAGACAGAAACCCTATCAAAGTTAGGGCTTAAATACCAGAAGAACAACTTTTTTTTACAAGAACACAAAAGAACCAGCCCCACTCAGCAGACAATTAACACAATCTAGCCAAGTTAAAGAAAGGCTTCACCTAAAAACAATAGCCTACAAACAGTAAGCACTACAGAAAACAAATGAAAGTTTTTAAACAGATAAAGATTTGTAAAGATACAGAATGTTTTTAACTGCAGACAAATCAGTTACTTGTGCTGATTTGTTAATAGCAATAAAATACACTTGAAGACTAAAAAGCAGACAATAAAAGTGCTATATATTAATTGTTAGAAACAATAATCTGTATAAATAATCGAAAAAAAAGCGGGATACTTATATATCTCAGCTAACTGTTGCGGTCAACAACTCTCATCCACTCTGCTCAGTGTGTATAGACAGAAACCCTATCAAAGTTAGGGCTTAAATACCAGAAGAACAACTTTTTTTTTACAAGAACACAAAAGAACCAGCCCCCACTCAGCAGACAATTAACACAATCTAGCCAAGTTAAAGAAAGGCTTCACCTAAAAACAATAGCCTACAGACAGTAAGCACTACAGAAAACAAATGAAAGTTTTTAAACAGATAAAGATTTGTAAAGATACAGAATGCTTTTAACTGCAGACAAATCAGTTACTTGTGCAGATTAGTTAATAGCAATAAAATACACTCGAAGACTAAAAAGCAGACAATAAAAGTGCTATATATTAATTGTTAGAAACAATAATCTGTATAAATAATCGAAAAAAAAGCAGGATACTTATATATCTCAGCTAACTGTTGCGGTCAACAACTCTCATCCACTCTGCTCAGTGTGTATAGACAGAAACCCTATCAAAGTTAGGGCTTAAATATCAGAAGAACAACTTTTTTTTTTACAAGAACACAAAAGAACCAGCCCCAACTCAGCAGACAATTAACACAAACTAGCCAAGTTAAAGAAAGCCTTCAGCTAAAAACAATAGCCTACAGACAGTAAGCACTACAGAAAACAAATGAAAGTTTTTAAACAGATAAAGATTTGTAAAGATACAGAATGCTTTTAACTGCAGACAAATCAGTTACTTGTGCAGATTTGTTAATAGTAATAAAATACACTAGAAGACTAAAAAGCAGACAATAATAGTGCTATATATTAATTGTTAGAAACAATAATCTGTATAAATAATCGAAAAAAAGCGGGATTCTTATATAACTCGGCTAACTGTTGCGGTCAACAACTCTCATCCACTCTGCTCAGTGTGTATAGACAGAAACCCTATCAAAGTTAGGGCTTAAATACCAGAAGAACAACTTTTTTTTTTACAAGAACACAAAAGAACCAGCCCCACACAGCAGACAATAAACACAAACTAGCCAAGTTAAAGAAAGGCTTCAGCTAAAAGCAATAGCCTGCAGACAGTAAGCACTTAAGCCACAACTGAAAGTTTTTAAACAGATAAAGATTTGTAAAGATACAGAATGCTTTTAACTGCAGACAAATCAGTTACTTGTGCAGATTAGTTAATAGCAATAAAATACACTTGAAGACTAAAAAGCAGACAATAAAAGTGCTATATATTAATTGTTAGAAACAATAATCTGTATAAATAATCGAAAAAAAGCAGGATACTTATATATCTCAGCTAACTCTTGCGGTCAACAACTCTCATCCACTCTGCTCAGTGTGTATAGACAGAAACCCTATCAAAGTTAGGGCTTAAATACCAGAAGAACAACTTTTTTTTTACAAGAACACAAAAGAACCAGCCCCCACTCAGCAGACAATTAACACAAACTAGCCAAGTTAAAGAAAGGCTTCAGCTAAAAACAATAGCCTACAGACAGTAAGCACTACAGAAAACAACTGAAAGTTTTAAACAGATAAAGATTTGTAAAGATACAGAATGCTTTTAACTGCAGACAAATCAGTTACTTGTGCAGATTAGTTAATAGCAATAAAATACACTCGAAGACTAAAAAGCAGACAATAAAAGTGCTATATATTAATTGTTAGAAACAATAATCTGTATAAATAATCGAAAAAAAGCAGGATACTTATATATCTCAGCTAACTGTTGCGGTCAACAACTCTCATCCACTCTGCTCAGTGTGTATAGACAGAAACCCTATCAAAGTTAGGGCTTAAATACCAGAAGAACAACTTTTTTTTTTACAAGAACACAAAAGAACCAGCCCCCACTCAGCAGACAATTAACACAAACTAGCCAAGTTAAAGAAAGGCTTCAGCTAAAAACAATAGCCTACAGACAGTAAGCACTTAAGCAACAACTGAAAGTTTTTAAACAGATAAAGATTTGTAAAGATACAGAATGCTTTTAACTGCAGACAAATCAGTTACTTGTGCAGATTAGTTAATAGCAATAAAATACACTCGAAGACTAAAAAGCAGACAATAAAAGTGCTATATATTAATTGTTCGAAACAATAATATGTATAATTAATCGAAAAAAAACAGGATACTTATATATCTCAGCTAACTATTGCGGTCAACAACTCTCATCCACTCTGCTCAGTGTGTATTGACAGAAACCCTATCAAAGTTAGGGCTTAAATACCAGAAGAAAAACTTTTTTTTTTTTTTTACAAGAACACAAAAGAACCAGCCCCCACTCAGCAGACAATTAACACAAACTAGCCAAGTTAAAGAAAGGCTTCAGCTAAAAACAATAGCCTACAGACAGTAAGCACTTAAGCCACAACTGAAAGTTTTAAACAGATAAAGATTTGTAAAGATACAGAATGCTTTTAACTGCAGACAAATCAGTTACTTGTGCAGATTAGTTAATAGCAATAAAATAGACTCGAAGACAAAAAAGCAGACAATAAAAGTGCTATATATTAATTGTTAGAAACAATAATCTGTATAAATAATCGAAAAAAAGAAACAGGATACTTATATATCTCAGCTTACTCTTGCGGTCAACAACTCTCATCCACTCTGCTCAGTGTGTATAGACAGAAACCCTATCAAAGTTAGGGCTTAAATACCAGAAGAACAACTTTTTTTTTTACAAGAACACAAAAGAACCAGCCCCCACTCAGCAGACAATTAACACAAACTAGCCAAGTTAAAGAAAGGCTTCAGCTAAAAACAATAGCCTACAGACAGTAAGCACTTAAGCCACAACTGAAAGTTTTTAAACAGATAAAGATTTGTAAAGATACAGAATGCTTTTAACTGCAGACAAATCAGTTACTTGTGCAGATTAGTTAATAGCAATAAAATACACTCGAAGACTAAAAAGCAGACAATAAAAGTGCTATATATTAATTGTTAGAAACAATAATCTGTATAAATAATCGAAAAAAAAAACAGGATACTTATATATCTCAGCTAACTCTTGCGGTCAACAACTCTCATCCACTCTGCTCAGTGTGTATAGACAGAAACCCTATCAAAGTTAGGGCTTAAATACCAGAAGAACAACTTTTTTTTTACAAGAACACAAAAGAACCAGCCCCCACTCAGCAGACAATTAACACAAACTAGCCAAGTTAAAGAAAGGCTTCAGCTAAAAACAATAGCCTACAGACAGTAAGCACTACAGAAAACAACTGAAAGTTTTTAACAGATAAAGATTTGTAAAGATACAGAATGCTTTTAACTGCAGACAAATCAGTTACTTGTGCAGATTTGTTAATAGCAATAAAATACACTCGAAGACTAAAAAGCAGACAATAAAAGTGCTATATATTAATTGTTAGAAACAATAATCTGTATAAATAATCGAAAAAAAGCAGGATACTTATATATCTCAGCTAACTGTTGCGGTCAACAACTCTCATCCACTCTGCTCAGTGTGTATAGACAGAAACCCTATCAAAGTTAGGGCTTAAATACCAGAAGAGCAACTTTTTTTTTTACAAGAACACAAAAGAACCACCCCCCACTCAGCAGACAATTAACACAATCTAGCCAAGTTAAAGAAAGGCTTCATCTAAAAACAATAGCCTACGACAGTGAGCACTACAGAAAACAAATGAAAGTTTTTAAACAGATAAAGATTTGTAAAGATACAGAATGCTTTTAACTGCAGACAAATCAGTTACTTGTGCAGATTTGTTAATAGCAATAAAATACACTCGAAGACTAAAAAGCAGACAATAATAGTGCTATATATTAATTGTTAGAAACAATAATCTGTATAAATAATCGAAAAAAAAGCAGGATACTTATATATCTCAGCTAACTGTTGCGGTCAACAACTCTCATCCACTCTGCTCAGTGTGTATAGACAGAAACCCTATCAAAGTTAGGGCTTAAATACCAGAAGAGCAACTTTTTTTTTACAAGAACACAAAAGAACCACCCCCCACTCAGCAGACAATTAACACAATCTAGCCAAGTTAAAGAAAGGCTTCATCTAAAAACAATAGCCTACGACAGTGAGCACTACAGAAAACAAATGAAAGTTTTTAAACAGATAAAGATTTGTAAAGATACAGAATGCTTTTAACTGCAGACAAATCAGTTACTTGTGCAGATTTGTTAATAGTAATAAAATACACTAGAAGACTAAAAAGCAGACAATAATAGTGCTATATATTAATTGTTAGAAACAATAATCTGTATAAATAATCGAAAAAAAAGCAGGATACTTATATATCTCAGCTAACTGTTGCGGTCAACAACTCTCATCCACTCTGCTCAAACCCTATTACAACCCTATGCTACTAACAGCACCCTATGCTCCACTAACAAACACCACATAAAAGTTAACCTAACGAAAAACCAAGCAGGAGATTCCCTCTTCTCAAATTATATTGGTAAAATCTGGAATCCACTATCAGAAGACATTACAACTATTACATCACTTGCTCAGTTTAAAAGAGCCCTTCTTCTTCCAGCTTTTTCCAGTTAGGGGTCGCCACAGCAGATCACCTGTCCACTCATGATTTGCAGTGGACTTTTTACGGTGTCGAGTTGCCAGCCCGGCGCCCAACCTTCCACAGAAGGCACACATATGCACACACACACCTAGGGCCAATTTAGAGTGTCCAATCCACCTACAGCATGTCTTTGGGATGTGGGAGGAAACCGGAGCACCCGGAGGGAACCCACGTGACCACAGGGAGGACATGCAGACTCCGCACAGAAGGCTCCCCCAGCCGAGGATCAAACCAGAGAATCTCTTGCTGTGAGGCGGCAATGCTATTTACTGCACCATTGTGGCCACCCTTAAAAGAGCCCTAAAAATGCTTATTAAAGAAATGGCTTTATCTTTGCTCTGCTCCTGACTAATCTTTCTCTTTGTCAGTGCTATTATCTTTGCTCACACTCTGACTGAACCAATTCATGCTGTTTAGTCTGTACTTATTTCTCACTGCACACTAACATTACACAAGTTACATCATTTTAGTGCTAAGAATATTTTCTTGTCACTTTGGTTATTCTTTTATTTCACAGAAATGTATAATGATGTAATATTTGTTTCCTATTGATTTATAAATCCTCAGCATGTTGGTCTCTATTTATTCCCACACAAATGTATAATTATGTAATGCTTCACTACTTAGACATAATCCTTTGCTTCTTAATGAATTGTACATCCTTATCATGCTTTATTTTATACAATTAGTGAT
This sequence comes from Protopterus annectens, assembly GCF_019279795.1. Taxonomy (NCBI): domain Eukaryota; kingdom Metazoa; phylum Chordata; order Ceratodontiformes; family Protopteridae; genus Protopterus; species Protopterus annectens. The sequence continues at coordinate 104,906,652 of NC_056737.1, forward strand.
CCCAGTCATTAGCTCTGTTTAGCTGAGCATACACACTGTCCTTAACCAGCCTGACTTATTTTTTTTGTGTTATGTATAACACAGATATATTGTATTACTGTATGTTATTTCAATGTGGAGCTTTTCTCCCCAGGCCTCTGCTCAAAAAGGACATGTGTCCAGTCAGACTTTCCTGGTAAACAAATGTAAAATAAAATAAAAATATCTATTCTTTCTTCATTAGCCACCACTCCTTCAGTGAGACATTGTACATCACTGGAAAGTTCATTCAATCCTACTCCAATTTCTTCATATCTTTCTTTTTGCTACCTAATCCTGCAATGTTTATTTCAATCTTTTCAATGTAGTTTTGCAATATAACTCATTCAGCATATTTATATAAAGATTTATTAACATTGAAAAACGGTTCCACTTGAGATGATAATGTGTGATTTATACTATTTTTCTGACCACAGTAAGATATAAGCTGTGATTCAGAAAGGCTTACCATGAGCAAAATGCGTTACTTTGGCAATTTTCCCACTCATAGTAAGCCTGTCTTATTCTTAGACTGCTCCACTGCTGAAATTTCCTGCTAGCAGAGGCTTCAACACAAATGGTGGAGCTGCATGTTAATATGACAGTCTGAAGGTTCAGGTAATGTTGATTATGAATGTGCACCCCCCTGGAAATGCTAATGGCTCCCGATTTACACTGTTGTGCCTTACTCAACTGCATAGCATTTCAGTGTTGGAAGAAAAGGTGAACACTGTCAAAAGACAGCAGCCATTCATTTACTCCTATGGAAGCACAAGTAAGTTCAGCGAAGACCTGAGGGTAGGGTTGTGTTAGTGTGTGCACATGTCTGTGGCAAAATGAATGTGTGTATGTGAGAGAGAGAGATAGAGAGAGAGATAAAAGAGTGCCTGTATGGGTAGTTCCTTGGGAAGGGGGCTAGATGGTGGTTCAAGAGTCTGAATGTATGAATGTAAATATGTGGGTGAATAGGTGAGCGTTTGTGTAACTGTGAATAAATGTTGAGGGGGGGGCTTGTTTGTTGAGTGTGTTTGTGTAGAGGGTGCCTTTGCTGATAAGATGCATGAGATGCCAGGAATAACACTACTGCTATCAGGTCTGAGTGCATGGGATGTTAGTGTGATTCAGAGACATGCAAATGAGTCCAGAATGAGGTCTTCCTCATTGCAGTCATAGCAGTCTCTGAATCACATTTTCACAAGTCTTATGAACTGACCTATCTGCAAAGGGCAAGTTCTGTGAGCAATGAGGATGTTTGTGAATCCTAGAAATATTTTTAGGATGTACAGTCCTGGTGGGTGATTGTTTCACATACGGAAAATAAAGAAAAGAGAATGTCTATCCTGTGTTATGCAAGTTGAACTAAATTCTGTTCTGGAACAGTGTGAGATCTGAAGAGGAAAGAATAGCCGTTTCAAAAAAAAAAGACTAGATAATAAAAGGTTTATGGATACTACATCTAGGTGTCATGAGAAAAAAAGTATAAAATTAACAGTTCTGGAGAGTGTAGTTTTCCTGTGATTTATAATTGCCAGAAAGGAGAGTAGTAGTGTTACTATGGCCATCAATGCAGTAATCAGTCACCCTGTAGAATTTTCTTTAGTAGTATGATGCATGTTTGCTTGAGTTACTGGGTATATTATTCTGCATGAATCATTTGAGTAGCTTCTTTTATTTACTTTAATTTTTTTTTTATTTGAGAGCTCCATCTCTTTTGTTTATATCCAGTTTTGGATATAAGCAGGTACTTATTATTTGTTAGTATGCAGTCCAATTTCCATATTCTCTCTAAATTTCCCTTTTTATCAATTTACCCGAAGTATTTCTGAAGAAATAACTTTTTTGCCAGGTGCTACTCGTTGCCCAATTTCTAGTACAAAATTAGTCCAATACATATTTTTACTTCTCCGTGTTAACATTTTTTCCAAATTTTCGGAACATTCTGCACTGGATACTGCCTCACCCCCAAACCTATATTCTTGTACTTCTGTTATACTTTGGAAAGAAATGGTTACTGTAACAATGTCATCTATTGTGATGTACATTTGATTGGTATTAACATTGTATTTATCAGTACAGTAATTGCAAAGATATTCCAACTTAGTATTGTCTTTCTGCCTAGTTTTACTAATTTCTTCACATTTTTGTCCTTTTTTTCAAAACCCTGTTATCTTTTGTTTATATGTAAAAATATTTCTTTCCCTTCTGTTTGCAATATAATATTTCTTAACGTGAACTTTCACAAATATGTAACAGTACTTTTGTTTATAATAGGTGTATCAACCAGCTTCCCCATTTTGGACTGGTATTCACTGTAGCCCTTTCAGAAATAATTAAAAGTTGTGCTTAGTTAGTCTCTGGTGGTACAACCACAAAAGGGCTGTACTATGACTATATATTTTTTTTTGCAAAGAAAAGAATGCATTCAGTCTGATGCCAGCTTGGACTAATATCTCTGATAATGCCCCTCAGGAGACAGGCGTTTCCTTTGAAGATTGCACATTCTCTTGAGTAGAAACCCTGCAGCAGTCAGCCTGACCTTGGGCATCTAATTCTGATAACCATATTCTAAACACCAAGGTCAAGTGCAGTATTCCCTCTGCATTGGTATGCATGGATGTCTCCAGGTCAGTAATAGAGGCGATTGGTTCTGGCCTATAGCAGAACACCTCTTAGGACGCCACTGTACCCAAAAGGAGGTCCAAGACCTGCAAGACCACTGAGGTTCCTAACTAAAAAGATCTAGGCCTTAAAAAAGTGAGCTATGAGGAGAACCTGGAAGCTCTATCTCTGTATTCAGTATCCTATAGACTCCTTAGGGGTGGCATGTCATTCGCTTATTATGCCATAAAAGATCCAGTAGTAAAATAACTCTTATACTTTCATAAATTAAACAGTCCTGCAAATACCAGGACCAGAGACCTAAATCTTTTTAAACAATCATACAAAACAATGTGTGTTATGCCATCCAGGTACCCTTATAAGATTTGATGAAACTGTCTCATACCTTTCTTCTTTTTGTCAAAAATTTGCAGCCATCATCAGAGCTGGATTCAGTGTCAGGAACTCCCACATTAAAAAGAAAGAGGGAAACAACACTCTGAGTAACCAGACATCTGTGAGTCTGAGGCAGATATACTGACCTGTGTACATCAGATGTCATCTACTCCATATGTACATCAGATGTCCTCTACTCTTATTTATAGATCAGATGCCGAGCACATGTTATTCTCTGCTTTCTGAACAGAGTATATTTTTATTCGGTTCCTATTAAATGATCGAAGATGCATTCTTTCGAATGCGTCTTGATCAAACTTGAAAGCACGAAAAGGCAAAATAGCGAAACAGCATATAAGCGAATTCTTTCCCTGGGAAAGAAATTGCTTGGCCGCTTTCATTACTTTGCCGTTTTCGTGACTGTAGTGTGATCTTGGAGTTGGTATATTTAAGCAGGGGGGTTGTGGGGGGCAAAGCCCCCCCACTTTATGTAATGTTTTAACATTTTTTTTTTTTTTTTTTTTGTGGAACAGAGATTTTTTCCCTTGGAAAAAAATCGCTGTTCTAAGCATTCGAGATTGTAAGCTTTCGTGTACATGGATTTGATAAATCATTGTTCACTTTTTTAAGTGTTCAATGATTTAACATAGACCCTTTTTCTTTGGAGATAACCTCAACAGAGTGAAGAATTACTTCAAATGGGAGTCTAAGGCTCACTAAACCCCAGAAATGGTTTAGAGAACCTCTTGGTCTACAAGAACCAAACCCTTAGCTATTCCTCCAGTGAATGACTCATTGGAGCATGCATTTAGCCATGCATTTACCAATGTATCCTTGTAGCTAGAATGCAAGCAATGTGGACTCCTACAAGTATCAGAACAAGAATCCTGTTGTTGATCCATGGTAGTGTAGATGCATTCTGTCAAGGGGCCTACAGCTAAGAATCTCCTTCCCAATGACTGGGAAAGTAAGGTATCTGACTGATTTGTGAAGAATGTTTACCCCTCTGCTATCAATGGCCTTAAGGGCCCTTTACTGCCAAACTTTGTAAGTACTAGGGGAATTTCCTGTTCTAAATGAAGGACAAAGCTGAGGAAATAGATGATAAGACTCTGTGAGATAAAATGATAGATTTTTGAAACCTCACCTCCTAAGTTGATAAGCACCCTGTCAAATATGGCTATGATGCTGTGAATGCATCATGCAGGGCACAGCAAGCAATAGGGTCAAGCAGTAGCAGACATTCCTGACTGAAGACCCAGACCCTATCAAATCACGTTAAAGTGAAGCTCCTTCATACCCAACTAAAGAAATATCTAATTTTTGGACCCCTGTGTGCAGTCTGTGAAACAGCTGATGTTCATTATATTGATCACTGCTGCAGTAGCCTTAGAAATATGGGCTATATCCCACCAAGGATATAACAGCCAGCCAGCTTCCAAAGGTCCAGGGCTCTTTCCATGTCCCCAAACTGTCAGGTAGCTTGAGCGGAGCTGACTGAAGGACATGTTTGGGCACAAAGCCCATCAGAGCTTTACTGCTGCCAAACAGTATGCTCTTCTAAGGCTTTTGAGACTTGACAATTGGCTTGGGTTATTTCTAAGCTGGGCAGATAAGATCCATCTGGGGAGAAAATCTTCCTTGTGGCCACTTGTTGTACCTCAGACCACTTATTTTTTTACCCTGAATGCCTTTGGTGTAGCACCTACAGCCATGTCCTCTGTGACTGTTTGGGTCCCCTCTGTGGACAAGGGAGGGCCACTCTTGTTGGTCCTGGGTGAGGGAACATGAAAGGCTTTACTGTTTTGCTAGAATGCTGTGCCCATTCCCAGAGAAGCTGCTGCTGCCACTAATAACACTGTTGACACCAGTTTTCCTGTCAAAAAGAAGCAGAAACTAAGCATATATCTCCTCCTCAAATTTCCTTAGACAGAGGTAGCTTACTGGGTCTGACTCAGGGTTTAATTCAGGCTATTGATCTGTCTTGTAAGGTAGTTTTTGGTAAAAGAAAGAGGGATACTTCCTTTTCTGAAGTGGTTTAAGATTCTGAATCTCAACAGGAGGATGAAGGAACAGATACAGGGTTTTCTTCTCAGATTTCTGATTCAGACTCAGAAGAGAGCTCAGTTTCTGATTCTCCCTGTGGGGGTATCTTTCTTTGAGACTATTAAACAGGTTAATTCCAATCCTTCTATTTCTGATAAGGATGTTAAGATTATTGATAAGTATAGGAAAAAAGTGTATGCTTCTCCAACTTTGATTTTCAGAATTTTGAATTGTCAGGCTCATATATAATACGGTTTGTCCTGGCTAATTGTGAAAGTATGAGGAATGTTTTGTCTGCAGTTTCTTGTGAGGAAAAATCTGCTTTAAATATATATATATATATATATATATATATATATATATATATATATATATATATATATATATATATATATATATATATATATATATGTGTGTGTGTATTGCTATTTTTCAAGTCACTACTCATTGTATAGAATATATGTATGACTTTGTTGATACATATGGCTACTGGTACTTTTTTGAGGAGGTTTGCATGGCTGTATTCTCAGAACCTCCCAGATTTTGTTAAAACTGAGATTTTAAATCATCCTTTGGATAGAGATTTAATTTTTGGCCCATATGCTGCACATGTGATCAAAAAGTGTGATGAAAGGAGTATTCTAGTACAGGAAATCTCTAAGAATTTTTCAGTACTTCTTTTATAAAATTTCCAAGGGATTATCTAACTCCTCATCCAGTTTTGGTAAGAAACAAAATACAGGTAAACAGATGTTTAAGAAGAAATTACAAAGGGTTCCAAGAGCAATGCAATAAACCCCCAAAACCAAGGACAGTTGAATAACTCAGAATGACTATTTAAGAGACTTTGTTCCACCCTGCCACACCTTTTTGTCTTCCAGAAAGTCTAAATTTCCACTTTTCTCTTTGGCAACAGATAGTTTCAGACAAATAAGTTCAGAAGATCATTCATCGAGGTTACAGACGGCAATGAGAGGAAATTCCTCCTTTCCAGGAGGTAATTCCTCATCTTTCAGGCTCTTTTATTTCCACCCATCCTTCATCACATGCTGCCCTAGGGAGTGATAAAACCAACTCCCTTTCCCAGGTGAGAGACAGGTTTTATCCAAGGATGATTTTGTGCCAAAGAAGAAAACACTTGGAGACCAGTTCTGGATCTTTCTTTCCTAAGCCCATTTGTGATAGTGCCCAAATTCAAAATTATGTCACTTCACAACATGTTACCGCTTCTTCCTTTTTCAAATTTCCTGGTAACACTAGATTTAAATGATACTTCTTATCACTTCCCTATTCATCCACATTTCATGTGTTTCTTAAGGTTTTGTGTGTGTCTGGATCACATTGTCAGTTCTCTGCCTTACCTCACTGCACCAAGAGTGTTCACAAAGTGTCTAGCTTCAGTTGTACCTCTTTGCAGGCTACAGGGTATCCACATTTTTCCATATTTAGATGACTTACTTATCTTTGCAGTGTCTTTTTCAAAGTGTAAGAAATCTCTCTCTTGGATGAGAGATTTCTTACGCAAGCTGGGATTCCAAGATAACATGCAAAAGTTCTTGACTCCTCACAGGATTGTGTTTCTAGGATGACAACTAGACACCACAGTTCAAAGAGCTTTACTTCATATAGAGCTATATCTAGATCTGTTTCTTGGGTTTTCCACCCAGGCTTCAGATACTACAAGGGAATATCTCAGGTGTTTGGGTCTTATGTCTTCTATGATTCTCATGATACCCCTGGCAAGACTCCACATGAGAAATATATAGTGGTATCTCAAGTCTCTTTGTTCCAGCAACAACACCCTTTGTCTTTTCAAATCCCAGTGCTGGGGTTTGTCAGAAGAGAAATCATCTGATCTAATGAAATCGATCTAGATATAAATATCCCTAAATCCAGGTAACTCCTTCTACCTCCCTGTTCCAAAGTAGTCAGTCACCACAGATGCCTCAGACTTTGTTTAGTGAGCAATTTCAGGAGAGATAAAAGTGCAAGGTCCAAGGACAGATGCAAGTCCTAATAAAGGCACTAAACTCTCTGAATTATTTTTGGTCTCTAGTACCTCTTCAGGTTGTTAAAGACAGCACAGTCATGTGGTACATCAACAAGCAAGGGGGAACCAGATCATACCCCCTATGCAGGCTTGCCATGTTAGCTTGGGATATAGCTTCACAGCATAATCTCAGTCTACAGGTATCCTACATTCTGTCAGAGCAAAAGTGTGTGGCAGACAAGCTGAGCAGCATCAGGGCAGACTCGGGGTCTTACCAGATTTAATCCATATCCATGCAAGAAAGCCTGGAAGACAGAATGCATTTTGTTTTCCTTGAATTGGAATGTTCCTGTATGCTTTTCTACCCTTTATACTAATATCCAAGGTACTTTTGAAGATTTAGAAGGAATCCTCCAATATCATTGTGGTGGCTCTCTTCTAGGCCAGACAACCATGGTTTTCCTTCTTTTGGAAATGACCAGGTGCAGTTATGAAAAGCTTCGTCCTAGACTGGATGTACTCACACAGGAACAGGGGTGTTTGATACATTCCAGCATCAATCAACTTCAATTGACTGTCTATCATCCAGGTAGTCAATTTCAATTGATTGCCTGTCTGATAGGCTCTTTAATTCCTTTTAGGCACCACTTTACTAAGGACATGCAGCAGGTACTAATGGAGGAAAGAAAATCTATTACTAGAAAATCAAATATCAGCAGATGGAAAATGTCTTCTAGTTGGTGCCAACAACATAACCAGAAACTATTCAGGGCTAGTTCTTCTCTGGTTTTACAATAATTGTGTGAGTTACTATCCTATGGCTTTTCTGACTCCTCTATTAAGGTTCGTTTACCTGCTATTTCAGCATGTCTGCACATGGATCCTCCTCATTCAATGCAGTCCCATGTCAAATGTTTTTTGAAAGGGATTTTGCATAATAGGCCTCCAAGAAAACCAGTGGCCCTCCTTGGGATCTTGCTTTTTTGTTAGAGAAGCTAGCATTTGCTCCATCTGAACTAGTTAACCTGACTGACTTGAGGTTCTTAACATGGGAAACAGTTTTACTGATTGCTCTGACCTCTGTAAGAAGAGTATCTGAGTTGCAGGCTCTTATGGTGAGTCAGCCCTACCTCATTATCCTCAGGGACAGGGTTTCTTTGAGAACTAATCATTCTTTTATGCCTAATGGTATCCGGGTTTACTTTAAATCAAACTGTTCATCTGCCTGTTTTCTTTACTGAACCCCAAAATGAGGGAGAAAGGATACTTCATACCTTGGATGTCCACAGACAACTCGGATACTACTTTGACAGAACTAACTCTTTCAGTTCTAAGGATCAAGTGTTCATTTCTTGTGAAGGTAAAAAGAAGGAAAACAAAACTGTGTCAGAACAGACTATTTCAAAATGGTTGCCTAACGCTATTGCCTTTTGTTATACTCACCGCAACAAAACTATTCTAAGTAGGGTCAAGGGCCACTGTACCAGGGCCTTGGCTTCATCTCTGGCTTTTTGGAAAGGGTTGGTCTCTAGAAGTATTCTAGAAGCAACAACTTGGTCCTCTGTACATATTTTTTACAAAATATTATAAATTTGATTCCTTCTCTAGGTCTAGATCAGGCTTTGCAACAGGGGATCCTGGACTCTTGCTTCCATCTCCCAAATGTAGAAAGCTATGGTAATCTACCCATATAACTAAAGCTACTGCACCAGTTACCAATATGATGCACATAGTACTGTTGTGTAAGTAGACAGTAGGTTTTTGGTATATTGTTCATGCGAGAGTATAGTTATTTTTTATTCTTCTTCTTAGCATTAATCTTTCAGGGCTCAGCCTCACTCTTTCTGCTGGCAGGAAATCTCTGAAGAGCTTGGCACCCAGACTTGTCTTTTGTTTGGCTCCACTCAAAATGATTGACAGTTTGGACATGTGGAAGGTGCCCTGAAGCTTTGGAAGCTGGTTGCCTGTTATATCCTTGGCAGGATATAACCCATACAGCTAAGGCTACTGCAGCAGTGATCATTTGAACATCTACTGTTATGGTAAGTTTACTTACTCCACTGTACTTTTTGCTCTCTTACCAAGAGTTGACATTTCTACCAAAGACAAGAAGTCAAAAGGGAAGATGGACCACTTCAATAGAAAATGGCTACCTGACCACAAGGAGAAGCCTAAGGTCATCAGTGTTGAGAGTCCACAATGGAGCAACTATGACTTCAAAAGAGTTTTTGCCTCCCAAATCACACCCGTTCCTCAGGGTTCAGGCCCCACAATGGAACAACTATGACTTCAACAGAGCTGTTTACTGCCACATTTAAAAAATCCCACCCTTCCTACACATTCCCCAAACCCACAGCCACTACATATCCACCCAGGAAAAAACATATTATTAGAGCTTATTTGTCAATGTGTGTGAGAATATCACCCACAACATGTGCCCTAGATTCCTTGAGCAAAAATACAGACTTAAAAGTTCAAGGATAACTCCTATTCCTCATGTTCCCAGAGAACAAAGACATCTGTTCAAATATGTATTACATCTTATGAAGCAGAAAAGTATAGTGGTAGTACAAAAACAGGAAGAGGACATAGTACACTACTCAAGCAGTGAAGATTGTGACTTCAAGGGGTGGTGCTGCAGAAAACAACTGAATGGAGTGGGACTGTAGTCTGATATGTCAATTACCATTACCTGTGATCCAACAATAGAAGTGGTCAATCACTTTCATCCACAGACTGCCTCAGTACCTATTCATTATAGCCACATCATGGACTATAAACACCTCAGATATCCATCTACAATCAACAAAGCCATCCTTAGGTGAAATTCAGCCATAGACAAATGACTCCTTGGGCCTCTGTTGCACACTATCCTCCCCTCCTTCCCATCTCCCGCACCTTATCAGTGCCCTTCTAATGTTCATTCGTGTCATCCATATTCATTACGTCTTTCTTGCTTTTCACAATTTGTCTTCTTTTTTAGCCCCCCCCCCCCCACACACACACACACACCATTTAACACATCCTAACCAACCAAGATTCCATTGTTGTAAGTGTGAAGGAATAGACTGAATTTATCTGGGGGACTGGGGACTGCTACGCATCCAGATTTTATATAGTTTCAGATGGTCTAAGGTATATCATTAGAACTTTTTTATTACATTTTCATCCAATGATGGTCTGAACAAAAATCATAAGGAAAGAAATTCAGTATTTATTTTTCTTTTCAAAAAAATTAAAAAAAATGCTTCTATAGCCTAATGTTCAAAGGTTGCAAAATAGTAGTTGCAATAAACTGAGAGATGACAAATGCTTGCAAGTCTATATAAATCATACCTCGGAACAGTGCCTGCCGCCTTAGCCTCTCCGAAAAAAATAGTTACTTTTTCTGTGCCCTTGTGGTATAAGACTGGGATGAAAGTAAAATCATATATTATACACCTGATGATCTAAGGGAGGAAACCAGACCACCTGGCTAAAACCTATACACACAGACAGGTAGTACATGCTAGATCCACTTAGAAGGAATTACAGCCTAAAAGACAACCAGAGACAAAGCGCATTGAGATAGCAATGCTACTCACTACACCACTGTGACAAACAATTATTTGCTGTAAAACACATTTTGCTGAGTCTGCAACAGACCCTGTACCCAGCAATTAAAACCACACTTATTGACTGTATACATCTTAAGTATCAGACTACCCACAAGCCCCTGCTCCTCAATCAGCCTCTCAGATCTAGTTTGCTGCCATTCCTGTCAGCAGCTCAATCCAGCTCCACATCAGTGTATCCCTTGATAAATAGCTTTTTCTGTATAGTTTTTTTGGTCTTTAGTGCTGTTCCTCTTACCCTAGTTAGTGTACGTAGTGTATACTTTTATTCTAAGTAGATAGGTAGTTAGGTTAGGTTGTGTGTGTGTGTGTGTGTGTGTGTGTGTGTGTGTGTGTGTGTGTGTGTTAGTGTTATACCAGCTTTCCCCTTCTTTTGTCATATATTGTTCTACTTTTTTCTTAGGTGCTATTTATTCTTAGCTTTTCTTCAGTTTTTTTATAGTGATGTTAGTTAGGGTACAGTGCTTCAATATGGATAAATGTTTTAAAAAATGTGTCACTTGCATGCATAAGTCACCCTCTCAGGATGCACATTGTAAGTGTGTATATTGTTTGGGGCTGTCCATCTGGATTCCTCCTGTTTTATTTCTTGAGGGGTTTGGGTCTAGGGAGGTCAATGAGTAGTGGATGAAGTTGGTCCTTAAGGGCCTTTTTCCTGCTGGTCCATCCTCCTTTTCTTAATTTGCTCCGAGAGTTGGGTCCAACAAGCATCACTGCCTAGGGACTCCAGGACCTCCAAGGGGGGGTAGGAAGAGGTCCACCCCAGTTTCTGTTCCTAGCCCTCCTTCTTTGGGCTTGCCAGACCTGAAGGTCCCATGAATTTTGGATGCTCTAACTGCCTAAGCACTGGTGTCAGCTCCGGACCCTTGGAACCAATTGTCCCCAGTGCTGACTACAAGCAAGGCTCCATCTCTGGCTCCAAGTTTTCCTATCCCCTTTTTCGTCAAAGGGGCTCCATTGGGTCAGATAGCTTCTTCCTTTTCCCTGTCCACTCCTCCAGATTCCTCACCTTCTCCACCTTGGTTCTGGGTCTCCCCAACTCAGATCTAGCAGACATGTCCTCATCATCTAAGCGACCCTCCAAGCTCCTGTCAGTGGCTTTGTCTACTTGGTCATTGAGGTCAGTGAGCAGTTTCAAAGCTTCTGACTTGAAGCAGCTGATGAGGTACCTTTTGCAGACTCATATGGAACTAGGTCTTATCCCTTTTGGTCTGGGGCCTGTTCAGGGAACCTTGGTTCCATCTCTCTGTTTTTCTCCCTTGGGCCCTTTGGATCTGAGGTCATCAGGCCTGGCTAAATCTCCACTCTTTGTTGAATCTGATAGCTTGGCCATTTTTGGCGCTGACCCTCTGCTTGGTCTTGTTGACTGCAACTACTTTGGGGCTGACCAGACCTCAGAACCTTGGCATTGAGGTTGGTGTTTCTGGCTGGGGATTGACAGTCCCATTTTTGAGTTTTTCCCTTCCACTTGGAGCTTTGGCATTTGACAGCTCAGCTCCATTCTCGATGTCAGAGCGATGAGTAGTTCCCCTGGACTCGGGTGTGTGTGACAAGTATCTTTGGGTACTGGTACCAACTGTTTTGGGAGTCCAGCATATGTTTCTTTCTTCTATATCATGGAGAGGATGTTCTCCTGTAAGGAGATTGGTCAGATATCCCCAGCCGGTGTTTCATCCCCTTTCTTGTCTGGACCTGTCACCAATCATCAGTCTGCTCCTGAAAAGCCTATGTCAGTTGGCCTCCAATCCACTCCTATGGTGGAGCTTCCTGCCTCATCTCCCTCTCCTCTTGCACCACCGGAGCAGAAGCAGGTAAGAGGTGGTGTATGAGGAAGCACCTCAACTCCACAGAGGAGTCTCTCACTGAGGATACTGACCTTGAGGAAGGAGAGGAGTCCCCTAAGTCTTGGTGGGATGATACCTCTTTTGTTGATCTCTTGGAGCTTCTTTACCATTGCAGGGGCTGGACCACTGAAGCCGCATCTCCAGAAGAGTCAGTATTTTTGGAGGCCTTCTGCATGGGCCCATCCATGCCTTTGGTGATTCCCCCTCTGGGTGTGCTCATACACTTAGTGTCTTAAAGGTCATGGAAGGAACAACTGTTCTGCAGAGGCCAATGTCCACATCAATGTTCTGGAGATGAGGGCTGTCCTCCTTGCATTGCAGGCCTTTTCAGACACCCTGCCCAGTGGTGTGATTTCATTATGGATAGACAATATGTCAGTTGTCTGGTATCTCAACAAGCAGGGGAGGAACACATTCTTATCCTCTTTCTCAAGAGGCCATGAGTGTTTGGCAATGGGTGATTTCATCTCAGCGATTTCTGGTTGAAACCCACATCTTGGGAAAGTCCAACATTCTGGCCAACAGCCTGAGTAGAAACATTCTGCTTCCTTATGAGTGGTCTCTAAATCTGAGAGTAGCAGCCTAGATCCCAACAACCTCTTTCCCTCTCCATCCAACACCACATGCAGCAGCTAGTACGTCTTGGACCCTCCTTAGGGGCAGACACTCACAGGTGATCTGCTCTACACTTGGCCCTCAGGACTCCTGCAAGCTTATCCGCCAGTTCCAATGATTGTGAAATTTCTCCTGAAGGTAGCCCAATGCAGACTGACAGTGCTTCTCATAGCACCCTTCTGGCCTTACCAGGTGTAGTTCCCCTTCCTATAGCCTCATTTGCCATCCTATTCCAGATCTTATTTCTCATCCAGCAGGTTTGAATCCTCCCAATCTACAGTCCCTCAAAGTTAACCATATGGTTTCTTTTGTTTTCTTGATGGCTAGGAATCCCAAGCTTTCTGATAGCATAGTACATATCTTGTCTTTGTCTCAGAAGCATTCAACCAGGAAAGTGTATTCCAGTAAATGGAGATGTTTTGCATTATGGGCAGAATCTTGAGGGTTCTATCCCTTTTCTACTCCTTTGGAGTCCATTCTAGATTTTCTTGCTGAGTTATTTCATTCAGGTTGAAGTTTTTTTCTCTGATTAAGGTGCAGTTAGCAACTAACTTTCATGTCGGCAGGGATAAGGTTCCTCTGGCTGCTCTCAAGATTTCCAAGGATTTCCTCAAAGATACCTTTTTGTTTCATCACCCAGTTCAGGATCCTAACCTACCTTGGGATTTATCTTTTGTTTTGCAAGTACTTGCAGGCCCTCAGTTTGAATCTTCTGCTACTTCAGACAAAGTTGTTGTCTTGCCAGACCTAATTTTTGATGGCTGTTACTTTGCCAAGGGGGTGTCAGAGTTACAAGCTCTTGACTCCTCCTCCTTATTTAGTTTTCCACAAAGATAGAGTTTCTCTCTGTAAGAATGTCTCTTTTTTGTCCAAAGTGACTTTGGAAAGTAATCTCCATAGTTCCATTTGCCTTCCTGCGTTTTTTCAAAATTTTTTGAACAAGGGTTTCTGCTTTGTTTGGATGTGCACATGTTACTGAGATTTAATTTGGACACGACCAAGGCCTTTTAAAAATCTAGTCAATTATTTGATTCCTTTTCAAGATCTAGGTTGGGTGGTCCCGTGCTGGAAGTGACTTTATCTAAGTAGCTGTCAGACTGTATCTCTTTTGCTTATACCTTCAGAGGTAAGATCCTGACAGGCAAACCTAAGGGCCATTCTACCAGAGCTATGGTTACTTCTATGGATTTTTTTCTAGAGTATCCTTGGATAAAGTTTGTGCATCAGCTACTTGGGTGGCCCACCATACCTTTGCTTCTCATTATAAGCTGGATATTTAGTCAAGATCCAGGACTTCCTTTGGCTCCACTGTGTTGTAGAATATCCTTCTTTAGTCCCTCCCAGGGATATTTATGTGGCCGGGGACTCTTTCACTCAGGCTGAACCAAGATGGAGAAGACAACATCAAATACAAAACTTATGCACTTACCATAACAATAGATCTGTGTTGTCTGCCACCATCTGGTTCAACCTTCCCCCTCCCTCCCCCACTTTGCTATTTTTGGTGAACTTCCTTACCTGAGATGACCGGACAATGAAGGTTGTGTTCTCCTTCTTCTTGGAGTCCCTCATCTTCCCTTTTTTTTGGGGGGGGGGGGCATTGTAGCTTAGAGTTTGCTTTAGATGGGCCAAACTCGATCTGATGGGTTGACTGAGGAGTGGTGCATTGTGGGTAAGGGAGGTGAAGCCTGGTGAGTCAGAATACTGAAGGATTTGGCTCATGTCAGATCCGCTGGATTCGATAACTATAGTTGAACTAGACTGAAACAGACAACACAGATCTATCATTATGGCAAGTACATAACTTTCTTTTTTTCCCCCTGCTTTTCTGTCCAGTTGCAAATCAAGAGTTACATTTATCTCCTCTTGTTCTCTCTCTTTTTGGATTGCTTCACATATTTTTCCATTATTTTCTCTGCAAATGCCTATAGACACTGTCTGTCTTCTATTTGTATTCCCTACTTCCCCTAGGAAAAATTTCCATTGACTATTTCTACTTCTTTCTACTCTGCAGTCTTGTATGCTCAGGCATCTTTTGAATATGATTTCTACCTGCTCAGGCATCTTCTGAATATGATTTCTACCTCTCTACCCCATCAACCCTTACTTTGTTGGCCACTGCTAGAAGATATTCTTTCACTTCTAGTTTCCTTACCTGCCAGATTTTTAGGTTTGTTTCCTGCACTAATCACATATCCATCTCACCCAATAAATTGATAACTCATCTTGATACTTTTAATGAAGTTAGATAGACCATCTACATTTCAGGACATGATTATCAAGCCCATGTCCCTCCTGCAGTCCCTTATCTGTTCTTCCTTCTCCTCCCAGGCTAGATAGTGCTCCACCTCCACCCATCTTTGGGTGCTGATCACATCCATGGCCAGCAAAATGGTTTGGGCTGCTGTTCTCTACTTGCCCAGATCATAGGTTTAAAAATGCCCTCATATCCTTGTCTTTCCCTTACATTTACTTGTTTGCAGTCCATATCATTTGTCTAGCTTTCCTAAAGTTCCCGTTGTCATGGCCTCTGTTTCCTGTTTCCCAAACCTTTTAGTTTTGATTCTGTCCTAGGTCTATATGGGTGATTATGGTGTTTCTTACTCAGGGTTAGTTTATCCACTACCCACCCTTGTAATCAGTCTTTCATATCTTGACTGCATTGTTCTGACTCCCTTGACGTTTTTCACCCTAACCATGTATCTCCCCATTTTGCCTATTTCACTCCTGACCCACTCTGTTGAGTTCTTCCTTGTAGCTCTCTGCTGATGTCCATGTTGTAATGCACTATTTTATCTAGTTGTTTCTTCTGATTTTGTGCAGCCTTTGAATTTAACTTCAGCTACTCCCTTTGCCTCTCTGTTCTCTATATCTCTCCTGACATGAATGGTAGTTTTGAGCTGTATCTGAAACTTCTCATTTTATCCATTTGCTTCCCCAATTTACTTTATTCTCCTGTTGATTTACTTTTGTCTTTCTGTGTCTCACTTTTAACGTAGTGTGCTGTAGCTGCCAGGTTTTCTCTCCTCCTTGTCACTGCTCTTACATGTGCTGTCACTCCCATAGCATCAGCCATGCTCAGATTCATGTGATCCCCTTGACTCCACTCCCTTTTAGTGTCCTCTTCTTCCTGATTAATCATTTTATTGATTCATGCATTACTACTGCATCTGTATAACTGAATCTTAATCCACCAGCATTCCCTGACTTATCTTATCTTTGGCATATACATCTTGATTTGATGCAGTGTTGTTAGTCATGTAAGCTATATAAAACAGATAAACATTCAACTTGTAGGATGTACATATTGGATATATACATCATATGTATATAATTCATTTTTACACTTGCCTTATCTACATTTGTGACCCTTCTTGCATTGTTGTGTACCGCTCCCCCACGTTCTTTTACCTGCACCCCTATGTCTTTCATGTCTGGACAGTTACATCTACAGTCAGACATTAAATTATTTATGTACTGTTCTGCTGCAGAGAGGCAGAGAGGGATAAGCAACTAACACAGTACTTAAACACACACACACACACACACACACACACACACACACACACACACACACGGATTCATGAAGCTCGGCGCAAGGCCGGTGTAAGGCTTGCGCCGGCCGTGCGGCGTATATATGGAGTAGTAGTGCCATATGCATATTAATGAAGGTGTGCAGCCACCACAGCCACGTGCATAGGAAATGTGCGCGAGTGCATGGGGCGTAACGAAGTTGCGGACGGAGGCGTGTCAATGTCGGCTGTCGATGAGCAACCTAAACTGCTGAATAGTATAGTCCGCCTGCAGTAATACTCGCACCTATCAGTGTCCGTGGAGACTGAAACGTATACAAAGCATGCAAGATAGTCCCTGCGAACAGAAAATGAAGAAGCAAACACAAATGCACGATAGGGAATAACAGGTCCCTACCCTTGAACAAATGACAGAAAAACCGCATGCCCATGGTCCAACGTAGTGTTTATAGCTATACCATGTGGAAGTGAAACATATCATATGCTAGGGTGCCGCCAGGAGGTACGTCCAGCCCAATGGAGAGGGTCAGCAGCTGACCCATAATGTGAGGGAGGGTACATAGCTGTGCAGATGTGTCCATAACAAAATACACGAGGAGAAATGTAGATATATGTAGTGACTGTATGTCTGAATCATATCCCACAAGGGATGTAATAGTCACATACAAAAGGTATGTCTGTATCCCACATAACAAATGTGATAGGGAATAGAATACACATGTAAACGAATCAGGAGCATAGAAACAGCTACAACAATAAGGACACATGTAGTCCAAAACGAACAGTATGACCCGTACCATCGACTAAGAATACCACCTGTCCCACTTTGCGAGCGACAGTACCGCTGCGGCCAGATGTGTCCTGACACAAGCTTGTAAACATGGCAAATGTGCAGAGATTATAGGACATAATTATCCCTCAGACGTCATGTAATAGTGGCATTAAACAGTTGTTCTCCACACGTATATTACATAAATGTCATAAGAAAAAGAATAAGCCACTGAAATGCTACAAGACTAAAGCTTAGATATAGGCAAGACTTGTAAGTTCTAAATGCCGAACTGACCGTGGGCATGTGTCAGCATGGAAAATATGTTGTGTCCACCGCAAATGTTACATTGTGGCCAATTGAAAAGGTGGAAACAGTACCGTAGACTGTGGGGAGGCATTGTCCACAACAGTCAGATATGTGGAAGGAATAGCATGGACATCGGAAAAGGTGCCATCCCCCCAATGAGTACAACAGGTCTGCAAATCCTGGGAGTCATCGGTAGAAGCCAAACTAGTATGTGACACAGCCGAACGGGTAGTACCCGGATATACCAACTAAGTAACGAAAGTGAAGTATGGGCATGTACCTATGTGTGTGAGGTATAGCACGTGGGAAGCAAACATGGCAGGGTAGTCCACACAACCATAAAGGTGCCCGACACCTGTAGGGCAGTCAATGTGCTACTCTGGCCGTGTCATGGCCCAACAACAAAAGTAGTGAGCTATCAGATGTGAGTAATTTGCATGTGAGGGGTGGATGGGTAATCATAAAACCCGCAAAGGCGATACTGTGTCGTATGCAGAAAAGGTGAACCAGAGCTATAGGAGGGGGCAGCGGGTGAAGTGGACATAAACACAAACACATGGAGAAACAGCTGCAAGACAAGCAGACAGGCCATAGTGTAGAACACAATCCCACAAACATATGTATCATGTAAATGTGTGATCAAAATGTATAGATATGTCACCATCACATACCCACAGGTTGGTCCTGATGGACCTGGCCATAACAAATGCAACACACCTGGCTGCATAATGGGCTACCCAGCATACCCTCCACATCACACAACCCAGCCCCATAACAGAACGTCCACCAAATCCACCCATACATGGCCCACTGGTCCGTTACAGACACAGCTACACATACCAACCCCTACGCATATGTAGTAGGTATTGTCACCCTGGGCAGTGTCAGGATAGCAAACCATGTATTCCCTGCATGTTAAACCCCCTGCACATTTTCATAAAGCCAAAATACATTTTGATATCGTTTCTGTGTGGAATGGTCCAATTTCTGGAATATCCCTTACGGGATAAATAACCTGTGTAAATAGTAGAATGGGTATGTTGACAAGATGTCCAATCCTGTACATATCTGGACACAAGTCAGAATGTGAAGTACAGGTCCAAGACACTGTCCAGACCTGAGTGGTCATGCATAACCCAGTACCCAGGATAAAACACCTTCCCGTGACACACGTGTCCCCACACAAATATGCGGGAGAATATATTGCACACTCGCATAGTGGCAAACAGCAGAAGGGTGAGGAAGACACCCGACATTAACAGGAGAACCCTGATGAAGTGTGAGGGATACCTAGTGTGTGCCGGCGTGACCGACCATACCTGACAACCTGTGTGAGCTAGATATCTGGACAGAGCCGTGACTACAAGTGAGACAAAGTTACAACAGCAGGTACAATATGCAAAGATAGCTGTTAGAAGTTATTCATGTATGTGCAGTCTGAGTACCCGGGAAGTCCACTGGGTGAAGAAGTGCCCAGTAACAGTGGAGGCCCGGGTAGAAAAGCTCCACAAGCAATACAAGGAAATAAAGGCTACATAATGTTAAAGGTAAAATACAAGAGTAAAAGGCATACAGTCAGGAAATACACATGCATAACATGTGCATAATAAGACAGTGCAAATCCAGACTTTGTAGTGGTAATACAGAAATCTACAACAATGACATACTTGGAGTCAAGTGAGTGTCAGCTAAGTCTGGTTAAGCTGGAGGGTAGAGAGGAGCAGGAGTATGGAGAGCTCAGAGGAGTGAGATCCGTAGAATGTATAACAGGTGCAAACAGGAATATATCCATGTGGATGGATAAACATAGATATATCATAGAATGACAGTTTGCACAATGGCATTAATGTCTGGAGTATGAAGTCTGAAACTCAACTGTCTGCCAGCACGTCCCGACATCTGTCCCTAATGCCGAGCTACTGCTGTGCCAGAACACAACAGCGTATTACAGAGGTTTGTACCATATCACTCAACTGTCCAGATATTCGCAGAATGACCAGAGTGTTGGCTCATAGTGTTGTGTGCCTCCGACAACCTGCGTCTGTCTGGTAAATAGGTGTGGAATGACGTCACGAAATAATGAGCATTAAGTATAACACTCCACATCCCGCAGAAGAGTCATGACAATGCAAAACCTAGTATTCTATCAACGTTATAAGCTTGTAAGGAAACTAGTTAAAATGTGTCCCTCTTACTCTCCCCATCATGTAGGGTTTGCGCAGATTTGTTGCTCAAAGAGGTCGAGAGGTATGGTCCGTACATATGTACAGTAACAACCCATGACATTTGTGTAATGTACAACTGCATACCTGTAGTCACAACATGTCCAAGAAAATAATCCCCATATGAATGAATACAGGTAATAGTCAAATGTGAATGGGAACCCCCCCACCCCTCACCGTGGGGTATGGACCGTAACAACTCCACCCATAATATGTACAGCCAACAGAATAAGCTCCTGATAGGTGCCCAAACACGTGTCTATAAATACAGGTAAAATGTTCATAATAGGGAGAAGCTCCCTGTCCACATGCTTCATCTGACATTTGAACTCGGCCAGTGAAGTTCCGTTCACCAGGCGGACAAGCCCATACCCAGATCACTACATGAACACCCTGACAATCAGAAATGTGTATGTGATACGACTATATGCCCTGGTGTTCTGCATATCCTCGGAGTGATTAACAATGCAGCTGGGGTCCACAGCAGTAGGCAATACGGAATGTGTAATATGTAGTACCGCATTTCCCACAGCATGGGAATGGATGCCTGTGTTGTAAGTGAAGCGGTGAGGCATATGTTGATGTAGCTAAGTACTATGGGTATGCATATCAATGAGGCAGAACAGCAACAGAATACTGTTTCCGGCATCCGTCCAATGTGAATGCAGTCGGTTGACCTCGACCACTGCAGATATCCCTGTAAAGTGTAATGAATGCGTTCGTGCTGTACACACAGTTAAATACGTAAAGGTGAACCGTGTGTTTCACACCAGTCCGTAAACCGGACTACAGATAAGTAAGTGTTATGGTCAGAAGTATGAAAGGCCACACAAGCACACATTTATTAAACAGATGTAACCCACAACATGTAAATGCAAGTGCGCCTGTGCATGTGTGATCCGCTCACAGCATAGTAAATGAATGCTGTTTCCCCCACGTTAGATATACATGGCTCAAACCTGTTAACCCCGTAAAGTATGAAACCGGACAAAGGCATGCAAACTACCAGTACAAATAGGGACAAACCCCAGATATGTGCCAGAACAAACATAGAAAGTGGATAAAATAACGGGTGTGTCAGTAGCATGGATTCTCTGAAGGGTATGCAGTCGTAACCTGAACTGCTTGCCAGTATTTCCAACGTAAGTCTTTAATGAAATGCCACTACATTGCCAGATAGACACAAGGTTATGAAAAACACACCGAAGATAAAGAGGCAACCAGCTGTACATTCTGCGACAATCTGTACAGTGGAAAGGTATGGTATGGATATAGATATATGTGTATACACATAATCCACAGACGTAAACCAAAGCAAATTATGAAATGAGGACTGTACATGTATATATGTATACACAACAAACATATGTCCCGTAGATATGACATATGTACATAAATAGGCCATGGCATAGCTAATATGGGTAGACAAACAGACATGCACGAAAGGTGAATAAACCGCTGCTTTCCAAACCATTGGCCAGAAAGTGACAGTCCAGCAAGTTCTACACTTTAAACATGAATATAGGTGTCCATTGCAGGACCCCAAAAACTGATCCATACGTAGTGTCAACCGTCATTGACGCAAAATAAGTGACCTCAGCAAATACGATATAGCTGTACATGCAACAGTAGCAGGTGCAAGGGTAATGACACATGTGTCGATAGAATGTATGACGTACGAACTGATATCCGGAGAGTGGGGAGTGCATATAAGTGCCTCCACACTTTAGTACCGCTCACATTAAACATGTGTAATGGGTACTGTGGAGGAGTGTCAGGTATGGGAATCATGGGTATGCAGAAATGGGCCTAGGTGTTGTTTGGCAGAGATTTATTAGGTCTGCCCCATTGGAGTGATGTGGGTATAGCACACGCCTATATTCTCAATAATGTGGCAAACCATCCACTGGATATTGCGTAAACCATTGTGGGAATATGTAGGGCCCTATATCAGTGTCATGTAGGTGATTATCATGGATGGACATGCGTACGACCAAGATGGTAACTATACCTGGCAAACTGTCAGAATAAGACAGCTGCACTAAGGCATAGTACATGAAATACAAATAGGGACTATATTAGATATACCCCAGACAAAGTCAGAACGTTGATAGAATACTGGCGTAGCCAGGAATATGAATGTTATGAGTGTTACTAATCATGACATAGAAATGTCAGTCACTATTATCTAACTGCACAGTTCGTAATGCCTTGCCAGTAATTTACCAGAAAGGCACATTATTATGACAAATGTAACAAGGGCAAGGTCAAACGTCAGGGCATTTACCCATAATGTGTACAGGTTAGGGGTATGAAGGTAACCTGTCCAAAATACATGTACAGAACTAGTGATACTAGGTGGACAGGTGAGAAGAAAGACATCAGGACAAATGACAAAACATGTACAAGTCATACGCATGTACTCCGACAAATGTGAATGACAACGTATGCCCTGTGAAAGTCAATGTGGAAGGTTAATAGACTCAAAAGAAATGTGTCCCTCAGGGTGTCATGCAGTGTCACCGTTACAATGTCCAGTCCCCCATACTCGTACGTGAGCTCTGCCACTGACGGAAAGCGCAAATACCGGCGTACACATAAGGTACATGATAGAATAATTAGTGTGGATAAGCAGCTGTTGGCCTGTGTGAGGAATACAACCCTCTGGGTGGGTGTGTCCTGCAATATAAATGTAATGGCATGTGGCCTGTGATGCCGCCATACAGTGTGTGTATTGGTGTCAGAAAGTTGATATCTTGTATCAGACACATACTCCGCAACTGTACAGATTTACACAGAATGTGCAGAGTTCTGCCTCATATGTTTGGTGTGTTCCACTTAAAATCAGTACCATTCTGGTAAATTCCTGAGAACTGATTCATGAAATAATGACAAACATGTAAGTTTAAGACACCAAATCCGTCAGAAAAGTCATACTAATGCAAAAGCTATTATTGTGTCAACTATCTACGTTTGTAAGAGCAATATGTAAATACTGCCCCTATGTGTCCCACTATCAGTTAAGGCTTTGTCCAGATGTTTGCTCTAGGAGGTGGAGTGGTATGATCAGAAACAGATACATGTGTGAGGAAACAGCATTATCGACTGCAAGATAACGCAGAAGGTATGAAAAGCGCTGCAGTAGGGCGTTCAGTACTGTCCGCAGGTATGTGCTGACATGTCAAATGACACAGCAGTCTACATGAAGTACCTGTAGGGCTGTCACCTTTACAAATGATGATAGTGGGACATACCCACAGCCATGCACACAGCACAAATAGACATACACACAGCAAAACTAGGCCATGATACATGAAGCCTCTGGCGTGTACGAGTAGAGTGAGAGTACAGCAAGGATAGATATCTGCCAAGCTATACAGCAAATGCCTGTAAAGGCGTGTAACACCGCCCGTAACACGAACGTTGCACGGACAATGTTGGGATTTGCAACATACCCCATTGGTATGTGAAAGCTATGCAAATATGCGATACATGAAACAGTCAGCTGTCCATGCAAGAGCAGAGTTATGGGCAGAAAATATATATATATATATATATATATATATATATATATATATATATATATATATATATATAGAGATGCAGACATACACACACAGACACACACACACATACACACACACACAGACACACACACGCACACGTGGCAGGGTTGTGAGCAGAACACGAACGTAACCACTGTACCACACAACAGCATTACGCAGTGACAGAATGTGCAACTGTGATTAGTAGATCACGGAAATCACACAGGCATATGTCTAGCCTGTAGACAGCGGCATCAAAGGCAAAGACGCCACACAGATGTTATGGTGAGTGAATACTGTAAAATCAATGTACTGTTGTCATGCAGCTGGAAACACACACACACACACTTGGCAGGGCTGGGAATCGAACTTACACCTAACTACCCTATCACACTACAGCATGAAGCATTTACAGAATGTGCTACAGAGATTACTAAACACAGCAGACCCACAGGCATTCTTCTAGGTGCGTGTAAACATCCGCAAAGGCAAAGACGTCAGCAGGATATATCTGAGGTGTGAAGCATCTAAAAGC
Organism: Protopterus annectens; assembly: GCF_019279795.1. Classification (NCBI taxonomy): domain Eukaryota; kingdom Metazoa; phylum Chordata; order Ceratodontiformes; family Protopteridae; genus Protopterus; species Protopterus annectens. The sequence continues at coordinate 104,930,686 of NC_056737.1, forward strand.
ATAACCTGAGTCCCCAGGCAGACGGGAGCATGTACACACACACACACACACACACACACACACACACACACACACTTGGCAGGGCTGGGAATCGAACTTACACCTAACTACCCTATCACACTACAGCATGACGCATTTACAGAACGCGCTACCGAGATTACTAAACACAGCAGTCCCACAAGCATCCTTCTAGGTGCGTGTCGACATCCGCAAAGGCAAAGACGTCAGCAGGATATATCTGTGGTGTGAAACATCTAAAAGCATAACCTGAGTCCCCAGGCGGATGGAAGCATGTGCGCACACACACACACACACACACACACACACACACACACACACACACACACGCTTGCAGGGCTGGGAATCGAACTTACACCTAACTACTCTATCACACTACAGCATGACGCATTTACAGAACGCGTTACCGAGATTACTAAACGCAGCAGACCCACAGGCATTCCTCTAGGTGTGTGTCGACATCCGCAAAGGCAAAGACGTCAGCAGGATATATCTGTGGTGTGAAGCATCTAAAAGCATAACCTGAGTCCCCAGGCAGACGGGAGCATCCGCGCACACACACACACACACACACACACACACACACACACACACACACACACACACACACACTTGGCAGGGCTGGGAATCGAACTTACACCTAACTACCCTAGCACACTACAGCATAACACATTTACAGAACGCGCTACTGAGATTACTAAACACAGCAGACCCACAGGCATTCTTCTAGGTGCGTGTCGACATCCGCAAAAGCAAAGACGTCAGCAGGATATATCTGTGGTGTGAAGCATCTAAAAGCATAACCTGAGTCCCCAGGTGGACAGGAGCATGCGCACACACACACACACACACACACACACACACACACACACACACACACACACACACACACACACTCGGCAGGGATGGGAATCGAACTTACACCTAACTACCCTATCACACTACAGCATGACGCATTTACAGAATGCGCTACCGAGATTACTAAACACAGCAGACCCACAGGCATTCTTCTAGGTGCGTGTCGACATCCGCAAAGTCAAAGACGTCAGCAGGATATATCTGTGGTGTGAAGCATCTAAAAGTATAACCTGAGTCCCCAGGTGGACGGGAGCATGTGCACACACACACACACACACACACACACACACACACACACACACACACACACTTGGCAGGGCTGGGAATCGAACTTACACCTAACTACCCTATCACACTACAGCATGACGCATTTACAGAACGCGCTACTGAGATTACTAAACACAGCAGTCCCACAGGCATCCTTCTAGGTGCGTGTCGACATCCGCAAAGGCAAAGACGTCAGCGGGATATATCTGTGGTGTGAAGCATCTAAAAGGATAACCTGAGTCCCCAGGCGGACAGGAGCATGCGCACCCACACACACACACACACACACACACACACACACACACACACTTGGCAGGGCTGGGAATCGAACTTACACCTAACTACCCTATCACACTACAGCATGACGCATTTACAGAACGCTCTACCAAGATTACTAAACACAGCAGACCCACAGGCATTCTTCTAGGTGCGTGTCGACATCCGCAAAGGCAAAGACGTCAGCAGGATATATCTGTGGTGTGAAGCATCTAAAAGCATAACCTGAGCCCCCAGGTGGGCGAGCATCACACACACACACACACACACACACACACACACACACACACACTTGGCAGGGCTGGGAATCGAACTTACACCTAACTACCCTATCACACTACAGCATGACGCATTTACAGAATGCACTACCGAGATTACTAAACACAGCAGTCCCACAGGCATTCTTTTAGGCGTGTGTCAACATCCGCAAATGCCAGGACGCTGGCAGGGATTGTATAGAGAGTGTACGATCAGACATAGTACTGTCCCACGGTAGACGTATACAAACACACGGCAGTGGTGTACCTGGGGCAACTATACATGTATGGAGCACTACAACAATACATAGACACAGTACGCACCACAGACAGTACACCCTTCCAGATAGTCACCCAGTGTGTGCTCGGTAGGCATCCATCCTGACATTGAAGATGGAAATCCGTTGCCTGGATGACCACCATGGCAATACAGGATGTCACCCACCATGCCCATGCACAGAGGGACATCACCAACACAAGGTGTCACTGGCCATGGCCGCACACCTGGTAATATATGTCAGTTCAGACTGTACTGTGTGTCGATCTACACAACGGCATACTGGGCATGCTCACACACTTAGCTGTTGCAAAGGGCCGTCTTGCATGCAGATGGAGTGTAAACATGGAAGGTCTCAGTTTGGACTGTACCGTGTGTCCATCTACACAACTGCATACATGGACTGTACTGTGTGTCCATCTACACAACAGCATACTGGGCATGCTCACACACTTAGCTGTTGCAAAGGGCCGTCTTGCATGCAGATGGAGTGTAAACATGGAAGGTCTCAGTTTGGACTGTACTGTGTGTCCATCTACACAACTGCGTACATGGACTGTACTGTGTGTCCATCTACACAACAGCATACTGGGCATGCTCACACACTTAGCTGTTGCAAAGGGCCGTCTTGCATGCAGATGGAGTGTAAACACGGAAGGTCTCAGATTCGACTGTACCGTGTGTCCATCTACTCAACTATACATGGACTGTACTGTGTGTCCATCTACACAACAGCATACTGGGCATGCTCACACACTTAGCTGTTGCAAAGGCCGGTCGTGCATGCAGATGGAGTGTACACACAGAAGGGCACAGTACAGAAGGGCACAGTAAGGTATAACTGTCCTCACGCACAGGGCGGTCACACATGCAGTGACCTGTACACACACAGTTGCCATCACAGCTGTCACAGGTGCAGGTCACACACGTACACACTGCAGTGTACACTGTAGCTGTCAAGTCATCACCATGTCGGTGCAGCAATACACAGCCTTACAGTACCACAACACCATGTGACACATGACCACTGGGCTGTACAGAGGTGTACACCAGCTGTGCAGAGTACACATGTACCAACAGGGATCCAACAGGTGTTATGCATTGCAATGAAACCAGTATACATGAACAGGTCAGCTCAAGACATACCACGGCCCTTACACAGCTGTGACACAGGACTGTTGCTTTACACCAATGAACACACCTCTGGATATGTCATACATGTGATTGTGTGGATGTGTGCATGGACTGCACACACAACACATACATACATAGCATAGCCTTTGATGTACCTCGTGCATAACAGTGGCCTAATCAATGCTACACACGCAAATGGAAGGTGGGTCCATGTCTGTTGAATGCTCACACTACAGGGGTAGCAATGTTGACCGGGACACATACCCTTGTACTGGTCGCCTGTGACACCCGTGATATCATACCACAGTCCATGTGTTATGTATGTCAACACACATGTCCAACAATAGCAATGCATACAAACATGGCAACAGGAGACACATGTGACATCTGTACTGTGCATGCAGCAACCATGCATGTGCAGTGGCCAATGTCCGTAACATAGTTGCACCTAACTACGACATGCAGTCACAATGCAGACCCATCATTGACACCTGTATACGGTGACATACAAACAGCACGTATGGAGGGATGTGTGTACATAAAGTGGTGAACCACCTGTGTAGATGTATGTGTGCAGGGCGTGGCTCACAGTTGTGTCACACACTATCCTATCATGCCATGTGCAAGCAGTACAGTATGTCGCTGTTACGTGACGGTGCTGACATAATGCATACACAGCGGTCAAGTGTTACCAACTATATGTCACATGGCACCTGTAACACATACAACCTCTCATGTGCATATAGCTGCACAATTGCCAGATATAGCGTTGGTACACATAATGCAATCAAAACCGCTGCATGTCTATCAAACGTGTCATCATATGGCAGGTGTATCATTCCCAGCACTGCCATGTGGGTCCGAATGTGTGACCAGAGATGCCACATATCGTGGGGAATATGTCCCAGTTGTTACACATCCCTGTACACCATTGTAGAGATCTGTACATATGTCAGTGTGGGAAGCATGACGTCGGCCGGTGTGGTGCATCACACACGTCGGCTGTCCGTATACACATGTGTGGTCACCACAGTGTGTGTGTGTCTGTATGTATGTCTGGTGCTTGGTGTGAGGGTGTATGCTAATATACAGTGAGAAATGATCACTAACCCCACGTGGTGACTAACCCATAATGGTGATGCAGTGCACTACCCTGTTGATGCCATAGGTCCCAGCCATACTGGCTACCTGTGCATGTTCCTTCTCTGTGACACGTCGTGTGGGTGCATAGTACTGTGAGGGTGATGACCACATAGGCAAGGGTCCCCACCTGAACACTATGGGGTGTGCGTTATAGTGGTGTACACCCCGTGAATGTGGCCATGTTCCTGCACTATTACAGGGTCCTACTGCTGCACAGTGTGGCCTCCAGCCACCAAGTGACACCTCACATCATCATTGGCCAGACTGCTGTGTACAACCCCTGCACCATGTCACCATACCTGTAATGTGTCCTGCTATGTATGTCACGTCTCTGTCCAGTGTAGCCTGTGGCACTGACCACATGCATCAGGTGCAGTATATGTGCGGACATCTGTGTCATGTTGGTGTTTCCAACAGTCAGGTTGAGGGTACATGTAGCATGCTGATATTGCCAGATGTGCCTGTGAGTAATTCACAGTTACACGTGGGGGACTGCAAACACTGCTACCTGTAGGCACATGCAAGTACACCATAGGAGGGAACCAGGGTATCACAACCAACATGGTGCTACAGATGTAACCAAGACACATACCGTGAACACATCACAATGCATGCTGCACCTGCACTACATGGTATGACCAGTGCATGTCGACAGTACACAACCTATGTCACATACACATCTCTCAGTATTCACACACAACCACTGCAACATACACATCCCTCACTATGCATACACAGGTAATATTACATACACCTCTCACTATTCTGTTCACCCTTTGCATCAGAATATTTGTGCATAACCCTGCACCGATGGTGTGGATGACAGGGATGCAGCACAGGCTTCATCATATGCACAGGGTGATATGTTTGCCAGGGCCATAGGCTGCACCAATGGATAACATCATGTGTGTGTGTAAGGGCCGGTGAGTTGATTGGACATGTCTGTTCAGAATGCATGTGGATGTTGTGGAGCCCTACAGCTGTGTTTGCTGTGTGCGTGTATGTGTGTACACAGTTCTGCCATTTGTGAGGCCTACACAGGGTATAATTGACAGCCCCAGATTGTACAGACCAGGTTGTACAGCTCACTGTGTCCGTCCATGGCCACGTGACCTGTGCCTGCCTGGGGTTGCACGGGCACTACCAGGTGGAGGTACAGAGTGGCTACTGTCCGACGACACATGTCCGCTGGAACCGTGTCCCCACTGAGAATATCCAGGGCCATGTCCACATAGCCTGCTGTGTCCTGGTGTTGACAGCGCAGCACCAGCTGCACTGCTACTGCTACAGGCACTATGGGAGCAGGCATGTGAGGTGGCATGCTCACGTCGACCTACACTAGGTGGTGTTGCTGGCCTACATCCACATGGCCTACGCCTCACTCCTACCAGATGTTCCAGCACAGACAGCTCCCACTCGTGGATTGCCATGCCTCGGTCAAGGATTCCGACCATTTCACCCAATCGCCTATCCAGAACATCAGCAATCTGCTGTTGAGCATTTGCCAATGCCTGGATGTTGTCATTTAGGGTATGGATAGCAGCCCTCTGCAGCCTCTGCCCTTCTCTGTTCTGCCATTCAGCACGTGCCTGTGCCACCATTGCAGTCTCTAACGTGCGTCTGGTGATACCAGCTGCTGCGCTCTGTCCTGCAAGTGCATGTCTGCCAGAGGTCCTCCTACGAGCAGCACCAGCCACATGCCTGTGTGGCACATCTGCAGTCATTACACTGACACCATGGTGTGTAGACACACCTTCTGTAGCCACCACATGTTCCTGTTCCACGCTAACAGACGCTGACTGTCATTCCTCTATGGCCACTGGTGATGCGGTATGTGTTGGCAGCAGAACTGTGTGCGGGGAAGAGGGGGACATAGCTGGGATGGTAACCATTGGCACAGATTCAGCCCCTGACAACCCTGCCTGTACCTCATGCATATGTTCATCACCAGTAGTATCTGTGGGGACACTAACATCAGAGGGACCGCAGGAGGGTAACACACCTACATCACCTGTGAATACAAAGAAATACTGTAAAGTACAATAGACACAGACACAGACACACACACACACACACACACACACACACACACACACACACACACACACACACACACACACACACACACACACACACACACACACACACACACACACACAGACACACACAGACACACACACACACACACACACACACACACACACACACACACACAGACACACACACAGACACACAGACACACACACACACACACACACAGACACACACACAGACACACACACACACACACACACACACACACACACACACACACACACACACACACACACACACACACACACACCATGCATGTGATTTGTCAGATGGCATGCAGCATGCCTGTGATACAGCAGAGGGCATGCAGCTCAGGCATTAATAGTGTTAGTAAGCATACCTCCCTGGGGTGCACACTACAGCAAGCAGGTGTCATATCAGTAGCCATGCAGTTCACACAATCATGGTAGTATGCATGCATCCCCGTGATACACCATGTGGCCCAGAACAGGATAACAGTACACATGGCTGATGTGACCTTGACATGTAATCTGCTGACATGTGCATTAACATGCATACATGTCTGACACAATGGTGTCCTGACACATGTACAGCATCATAATGGGCTTCACATTGCAGTGTTGTCTGTATGCCCTACTGCATGTTTAGCAAATGTGCATGAGCATGGGAGGGTAGTGTGAGATGTCTACATTGCTATACAGTGTGAAGTACAGACACTGTGCCATTGCATGGCATTATGAGGCATCTATATTGCTGTAGAATGCATAATATGTACACATTTATAGCCATAACTGCAACACAGTTGTGATGTTCAACAGATCATATATGGTAGACTTCAGTGACACCTCCAGTAGCTGTGCACAGGCTTTTAGGATGTCCAGTGTACCACATCAACTGTATAATTGGTCAAACTAAGGCTATAATTGGACCATGTGTGGACAATGTGCAACAGGGTGTATACACATCCCATGTACTGTGTGGCTACATGTCTCTGGCCATCCCCCATGGCCATGTGTGCACATGTGTTGGCCAAATGTGTGTGATGGCCATCTATCTCACATATCTGTGTTGTCCCATATGACATACACCCATAGATGTCAGATATGTCACAATCCACAGGGCTATGCAGACAATGGGTTGTATGTTTGGTATGTGGGGTATAGGTCATGCGATAGTGTGACAATATTGCAGACAGAACACTACATGTTTAGGACATGTCAGGTGGCACATCACAATGTGTGCACCCAATGCAGGGGCATAGGACACAATGGTGACACCTGTGGGCTGCCCATATCACAGCTCACTGTGTGGTACTGTGTGTGTACCACACATGTTGTTCCAATGCATACTACATATACCTCCATTGTAGAACACCTCCACCGTTGTATGCACAGCTGACCACACATGTCACAATGACAAGTACTGTGGTTTCAAGTCGGTGTATCATTTCGTTTGTATATATTGCACATAGGTGGCCTGTGTGAATGATGGGTGATGCGACCTATATATCATGACTGGAACAAACATCAGGTGTGCAAGTGTTAACTGGCTACATGGCAAATAGATCTACACTGTAACATACCTGATACTGATGACAGTCTCACCTGCAACAGACTCATGTCTGTGCGGCACGCCAGAGGCACCTGTATAGGGGTGACACAGCAGTATGAACGTTATCCATGTCTGTATGATAGCCACAGGTTGCACTGTGCATGTGAACACATTCACCTGTGTAATAGCATATAGTATGCACATGTGTGCATACACAGCGTAGCATACTGTAGTATGCAGCATGTGTGTCCACATACCTTACATATGTTGTTACTTTACATAATGTACAGTGACACATGCAACTAAATGGCATATAATAGCCATATGTGCAGTACTGACTTACCAGGCAACTCCAGGCTCATTGGTTGGGAGACACCCACCTCCACGATGGCAGCTAGTGTTTGTGGATGCTGTTCCCTGGGTGTCCCCAGACTGGCCAGTAGCTCCTCGGTGTGTGTGAGTGGGGGCTGGGTTGGTGGCCCACCACCTGTTCCACCTTGTTCCCTGGCGATTGTAGTGGCACACTGTTTTGCATGTCATATCAAGTCCATGCAGTGTCTGCGCACCTGTTGGTAGGTGCGGTTATGGCCACCCACATCGTTCACCCTCCTGCATAGATCCTGCCACAGGTCATCCCACTGCTGGGCATGCTGTGGCACATGGCTGAACAACAAGTCATAGTTGTCATGGAGCTGTGGGATGAGGACATCATCCTCCTGGCGGCTGTATGCTGGGAGGCGTGTACGGGGCATTATCTGTAAGACATAATGATGGTGACAGGTCACAGTTTCAGAGATGTACAGAGATACTGCTGCACATACATTTCTATGACATCTACTACATCTGCACAGTTATCTTTGCAAAGCATCATGACACTGACATGACTGACGTGTTTGTGTCACACACATGTCACACCCATTATGCATTGGATATCATCACCATATATGTGTGTCACCTCATTACAGTGTTCATACTCCATGTAAATGTTGTCTTGCTGTGGGCATGTCTATTTGCCTGCACTTGTGTTCTTACCTATCTGCACATGCCTGGATGTGTCCACGGTAATGCTGTTGACCTGGATGCTGTGTATATGTCACATATCAACACAGACACAGCCGTAATGGACTTGGGCAGTGACAATGCACACATATGCATGGACACCTGTACATGCATGTGTTTTGCCATATACATCTACACAGCACTGTATAACTGTTCAACATCCTGCCACAAATCGCCTGTATTGTACATGTGATAGACATGGGACAATGGCTAGTCAGATGACATTCGCAGGGATGGTTATCAACCATAGCATGTGCGGGCATGGTTTCCAAGCTGTAACAGACAGCCATTATGTCACTGCAAGGTGCATCGGTGCTACATTACTGATCCAGTCAGTTGATAGTACATCTACCATGCGGCCATCACACCATGTATGACTGGGATGACATGTGCAACTTTGATGGACAGGGTTGCATGGTATGGCGGGAGTATGTCACATATATGGCACAGGGATCTATCCAGCCTGTGGCGATCCTAGTATTAGGACGGTGGCTGTCCATGACATATGTCTTATAGACCAGGATATGGACATGTAGCATGTCCATCATCATGGTGTAGCAAATGTCTTTCTGCAAGGTAGACAGCATGCTGCATAGTGGAGGTGAGGATTGTGAAGGCTGGTATCGCACATCCATGCATAGCCATTACCCCTTAAAGGTGGTATGTGATCCAATATTGGTCACCACAGTGCTGTATATGCCTATTCAGTGATCTCCGTGCTCATGGATGGCACCCTGACATGACATGGGTACCTCATATGACTACCTAAGGGGCCTGGAGACGTCACCAAGTCGGGGGGGTGCACTGCACAGCACCATCCCTTACACAGTGTCCATAATGTTGACCACAGCCTAGGTAGTAGTTTATGGGTACAGGGATGTTCACCTAGCGGTGACAATGCTGGTATCATCCATCAGACTGTGCACATATGTCACACACCTCACCCACACAGCCCATTCTGTATGTTGTTCACAACACTGACACAGCTATACTGATAGGTCATGGCCATTCACAGCCTTACATACACAGATGCCTAACATTTGTCTGTGTGGTATGGGCTACAATGAGGGTGGGGTACAACACATTAACCCTGTTCTACTGTAGCTGGCACTGGTGTGATGTGCACATGTCACTCTTGCACCTTTTGTAGTTGTGAGTCTGTCAACAGGCCACTGGTGGAACACTCCTGTGACATACAAAGGTATTTGTAATCAAACATCCGTGCTGTCTTGTACATCTGTACTGCTAACATCTACAGTGATAATGGTTCATGGACATGCACACCATACTCAGCAGGGTTATAGTGCGGTGCCACCCAAAATGACTGTCATCACCACTTGTGGGTTGATATTATCCAACAACCTATCTGTATTTTATGGTCATGCTAGGCACTTGTTCAGAACTTGTGAGCATGTCATGAGCTATTGATTACTATAGCACCCATTCCACACCATTTCCCACAGGTACACTGGCGGTCCTACACTTCCCAGCTTGCTTATGGTACAACAGCTGTTGTACACACATAACGCACATATCCTGTGGGACATGGTTGTATATGCAGGCATGTCCAACTGTCACGTACCAGTGCTACTGCCTGTCTATATGAGGGATATGTCGTACATGTGGCACTAGAGCAATTGTCTGATGTACACATTCAATGCTCACCTCCCAACACACGACACTACAGCCTGTGGGGGATGCACTTCTGCAGCCATGCTGGGGGCATAGCTCTCAAGTGTACCTCATTACGAGGAACGTACCTCATTTGGGGTCTTAAAAGGTGCATGTTCCTCAAGGTTCCACATTGAAAGGGTCTGTCACACATTCATTGTTGGAAATTGTTTACCTGCTAGCCATGGCTAAATAGATGGGAATTGTATTGATTCATTAGAATATCTTTTTTATACATAAAACCAGCCTATTTTAGCCATCATATCCCCTTCCTAGTTGAAGCTGTTAGTAAGCCAGTTGTAAGTGTTCCACATTTTGCCCATTTGTCACACATTATGAGGGCTAATGTTCCTCATTTTGGGGACAGGAGGTTGACAGCTATGGCTGGGGGTAATGCTGTCACCAACCCTGACTGCACCTGACAGTCATTTGGGGATGTCTAACATTCGCAACACACCCCACCCATCACATAGTCTCACATGATCTCCACCACTGGCCACACCTACAAGGACAACTTGTGCAGTCTGTCTCCATACTCAGTGTAGGCACCAGAGGTAGCCCCCATCATGGAAGACAACATCACCAACTTATAGCCCACAGACTCATGTGTGCCCATCACATACAGCCAATAGGGAGTTATAACATTCACAACACACCAGTCATAGGTGACTCTGTAGGGAGTCACACTGCAGTTCCACACAGCAGGCTACACAAGGCAATAGTCGCTTACATCTTGCTGTCGGGTAACTGCTTCTGCAACATAACCTATGCACCCATGCCACACCTCACCAGGTACGATGTGACTGTCATTCTCCATGTTAGTATGACTGCCCTGTGATGCCACTTCACAGACTATGTGTGCAGGGACATGCAATAGCTCACCAGTCTTATAGCCCTGAGGGTGTGGGCCAAGCCCTGGGGAGCATTTTGCATTCGTCCGGACATGATACCACTGTACAATGACCGACTGTGTCACTTCAACAGTTGCCTATGCTCCTATTGTCATTCCACAGGCATCTGGTATCTGTCTGCTTTGACTGACCTGGTCAAACACAATGCTGTGGCACAGATGACTTGCACCTGTCAGCCCTGGGAGTACAGCTCACATGTAAGGCTCTTGCTGCTTCTATACTGCCTGTCTTGCACAGTTTCCAATAACTGTCACCAGCAGGACGGGAACTGGCAGGCACGACATGGGGTCATGTGACACAATGTTTGCATCTTCCTCTGTGACGCACGCAGGCAAGGCACACCTTATAATGCACCACTCAAACATCTCTGCAGTGACTGGGACCTGCCTCTAGGCTCTGAAGAGCACACCCGCAATGACAGGTTATAGACAGACCATACCTTTCAGGCACATACCTGGACCGGCACACCCACAGCTGAGGGGTCCCCATATCCCACTATGTTTTGCACACATCCTGTCAAGTTACTTAGCACAATGCATCAGAGGTGCTCCACATGCAACTAACTGTGTCCGGGACCGCTATACACATTGTAACAAGCTACAGAGTCAACATCATACCCCATGGTTAACATACCTTATTTGTTGGTATATTGGACAGTGGAGCTCAGACAGCTACTACTGATGTGTGACTGACACTACCCCACACTTAACTGGGATAGCCACTCATGTACTGACACATCCATGAGTCATAACCTCTGCTCTGCTGGATCAACCCATACACACCACCTCCAAGACCTACATTAACCTTGACATGAACACTACCACCATGTGACTGGTGTTACACACCTGGGGTTATCCCCTCATTGGTGGATTCCGAACATATGCTAATCAACCTTGTTAGCCACATCCTGGCACCACACCCATCACAGCATGCACAGTACATGAGTACTACAACACCTACTACAGACGTCTGCTGACAGCGGTTGTTAACATTATGACACCTGTGCAGATGGACAATGCACATACAAATGCTGAAACATACCCCAGTGCACTTCATTAGCATGTACACAACTGCATGGATCATGCTATTCCACACAGAGCCATGATGGTACACACCAGATAACAGACGCCACTCTGGTGGTCATGTTCCATGGACATATGATGTACAACAACAGGTGTAGGCTGTTGCACAGTGGTGTACATTCCCATGGGTGGGGTAGCTCACTGGTCAGCCGTGGTAGGGCCACAGGGTCCCTCATCACATACTCCAAGACTAGCTACGTAAACATGACTGCGACACATTCCGGGGTGTACTACCAGGCATTATGGTGGTATGTCAGTAGTCGATGGCAACACCCACATCTGCTGTCACATACAACAGTCACTCAGGAACATTACAGACCCAGGTGATGTTGGCAACATGCTGGAGGATGGATTCAATGCTAACATTACACCCTCTCACTCACTAGAGGGCCACAATCCATACAGGAACATTGTGGTGTCCCTGTGGTCACACCTACACAGTAATGACCTGCACTCTATATGTCCTTGGACACTGGCCCCATATCACCTTCCAATGTCCCAGGCTGTGATGTCCACAAACCTCTGAATGACATGTCTCCCCACTAGGCCACCATATTCAGTAATAGCCTTGTTTCAGACATTGTAGCCCCTGAATGGCACACAGCAGCATTTATCACACTACACACAGGTGGCACCACAATGCATGAGTGGGACTATAGTCCTACACACCTGACTGGACTGTTCTGCATGGCTATGGGGCACATCATCAAGGACGTCATTCACAGAGACATTGTTGGGCTCCCGTCCTTTGCTGCCACCTGGGTTGGGCTTGTTAGGGCCAGAGCATGGCCCCTACACCTGGTGGACTCCTTTCATACAGTTACCAGGGCAGTTGCTGATGGTACGGGAGTCCACACATCCTACATTGTCCTCTCATTGCCTTTCAGCACCATTCTCCATTCTGGTATTGACAACATACACATCCACCTGCACATCATACCCTATGTTTCAGGATGTTATGCAATGTGGCTCATGGACAGGACACACACAGTGAGACCAGCATACCATAGTACCTACTACATGTCAGGTACATTTGGCATACCACAGTCCTTAGTCATAGGGCCCTTCATGTTCAGTATATGCTTCCCTGCGGTACAGGCTAGCACAGGGGACTTTCCCTGCCTAGCTTTCTAACCCCTGCATACAAAGTGCCATGATTGCTCCACCAGCTGATACTGACTCCATCCATATGGGTGTCACTGTGACAGATACATGATATGACTATCATGGCATCAAGCTGCATGACACAAGGTGCATGAACATCACCTTTGCATTATACCATTCACCCACTGACTATCACATGGGTGGTTATCCCCTACATACATACCACATTGTACATGTTTGCAGTACACACATATGTCGCACCCACTCCTGTGGTTACCGTATTGCCACTGTGACGTGGATATCCTTCTACGTGGCCACACCTATCTGTACTGGGTGTGTAGCTGGTACGTAGGCACCCATTGTACATCTGAACTCAAGACTTCTACACACATTCAAGGGTACACCACCCCATTTAGGGTGTACCTTACACAACAGCTACAGCTTTACATGCCACAACATTAACACGCCATGACGTTTACTGAGCTCTGACAGTTTAAGTATGTGGCTGCACTACGGACACCACATCTGTACACATTTGCATACTACATACTCAGGGGTGACCTCTGCTGATCAGACAGGGCCCATGTCCACAACATTATTAATGGATATACTCCTCATACGCGACATAAGCAAAAGCCACTGTGAGCAACATGCTCATGGATATGTGCACACACGCCACAATGAGTGGGATGTGCTTGAGGGTTACATTCCCAAACCGGACACTCACCATGCTTTGGAACATAAGTCCTATGTACATCACGCAGGGACACTCAGTAGCACTGTTCATGTGATACCTCCCTTGGTGGTTGGGAGAAACATGTAGGCCTGGGATCACTGCAGTGGCTGTACTGTGCAGAGGTGCAGGTGACACATGGCTCTGCTGTTCACAGGACACTACCCTAGGGAGGTGCCACTAGTGTGAACACTGTAGTTGTGCTTACACATGGACTTGCCAGACTACATAGTACCCCACTGTGCACCTGTGAAGCTATTACATGTCCTTTGTGCATGGTTACTTGGTAGCCCTTCCATTTAGATTAGCTATCATGCTATTACAATGTCCCATGCCTACAAGCCATATGTATCCTGTTATTGTACATGCCAATAGACGATACCTGTGGTATGCATGATATGCCTGTTATGCTGTGTAGAATATCTGTCATATCTACCTACAATACTATACATTACACATATTTCACATAGTATCCCATAATGCAAAGCATACTTGTACAGCGGGACCACCTTAGATATGTCATTAACGTTATATGCCCATACACATGCGTGCTGTGACAGTATATCAACATATACTATCCCCTGCTATGGCACGTCCTTGTTGGACATACCCTACCACTGACGGCAGGTTGTATGGAATTGTTCTGTTTAACGCCCTCATGTAGCATCCCTTGTGGTGTCTGTGCTGTGTACCTTGTGTCCCACTGCTGGACGCACAGTTTCTACAAGCATTAGTATGCTCAGCAAGACATCACTACATGAATACCTTTTCCCACTTTATGCATTGCGGACACGTTTAATTAATGCAAACCAGGCTATACATACAGTAAAACTAATTAATACAGACCATGCTATACATAACCTTACATATCGGGTGTTCTACATACCTTGTTATCGTTATGGCGTTTCGTTTCTATCTCTCTCACAGTGTTTCAACTGGTATTCGGTATGAGCATATGGTTTGAATGTCTGGCAAGTCATCCTTATATACGTCGATACCTGTAACATGTGGATTCATCCCACCAATTGGTGTTCCTGAGTGACTAATTACTTGCCTATCAGCTGTGCAGCTACTCCATTCGCCAATTACGCGGCAACAGTGGGGTATAATTGAATTCTCCACTTGGGCGTTGCCTATTTGCCCTACCTTCGGGTAGACGGTCTGTATTGTGTTTTGTTATGTGTAATTGCAACTGCTATGCATGGAGACAAGTATACTTTGGATTCATGTCCCCCGTGAATTGTGTGTGACAGGTAGAGTATTTGGTTCAACATGTGGGTGTACCTGTCATCCCAACGTCTGATAACGGACTATTGCAAACAAAACCTGTGACATGGCTGTTTGTTCCATTATACAACGCCTGCAATTTTGCATGACGCCTTTAATTGTGTCTCTCACACGGTATGTTGAGGGTTCTGCAGATGTAATTGACTGACTGGATGTTTGTGCTGCTATTACAGTCTGTATTGCTTTAGTTTCTAGTGTGGGGGATGTTGGTGGGTGTACGTAGCATATACAGGTTTGTGGGCCTTGCATTTCTACATATTCCATATATATGTGTGTGGGCTCCGTCCCTAATTAGAGAGCTAACAGTTAGTAGACTTATGTTACGGGATTGTACGTTGGGCCATTGTTAATTGGTTTCTATATCGTCTGCAGGTGAGCTTGCTACTTGTATACCTCCGGAATTGCAGCGATATATCAAGGGATATGTGTAAGTGACAGCTATCCCTTGTATTTCTGTCCCAGATATTTGCAGTCATTGCGGTTGTGTTGGTAAAAGAGCCTGTTTGCCATGGGTTGCCACCTTTTCATATGGTCATTGTTGGACACTTGCAGGACACACAGCAGTGTTTACAGGCCAACACATAGCCATGGTCAGTACACAGGTTAGCACATACTTTTATCCTCAGTACATACCTATTGTTGTGGGACTTTGGCTACTTATCATATTGCATGTAACATTTACGTTTCTTACATACAGGCATAACTAATAAATACGACTATTACATTATATATGGGACATATTAATGTCCTACCATCTTGGACATTTGCCCTTTGTACTGTTTTATGTCAGGACACACCTGCCCAGGGTGGGGCTGTCCCTCCTACTGTGGGACAGGTAGTAACCGTATGCCTACGGCTAGCTATACCCACACCTACCGTACTGATCTACCTCTGACTTGGCACTAACAGACACATGTTGTGGACACACACACATTACAGTCACACGGAGATGCACATGGCACCTTCAATGCACACATACACAGACTACGGCACTCACAAACACAGTTGAACACAGTACCTACGTGGACCGCAACACCGGCAGCAGTGACTAAATGTCCCTTCATATCATCATACTATTACTCGCGGCTGTACTGTTCCGGTACTGTGTTCTATCAGTCTTTCAGCCTCGTGGTTATGCATGTCGGTATGTTACACATTCCATAGTTGTCGGTATCCTATTTATTTGTACCACCAAGGTGTTATGAATGTTGTTGAACTATCTATTATATTTGCAGATATCGCTGAATCCATCTATATCAACATATATCACTCTATTGCTCTTTCTATCTGTATTATATATAGGCATATGTGTACATATATATATATATATATATATATATATATATATATATATATATATATATATATATATATATATATATATATATCTGGCGGGGAACGTGACAGGCACACAGCACCACCATATGCTGTAAGGCTCATGTACTGTTCAGGTGTTGGCATTCCGTGTTCCACTAGCTGTTGTGTGTACAAAGTTTGAGGGCTGCCTATGTAGGAGTCACACATTGGGCCACCTATACATTACAATTTAGAGGTGGTCATGTTTGTGTGCCATCCATTTTACTGTGTGTGCAGGTGGAGAGGTGTCAGTCCATAGGGGCCTACACAGTCAGAGTATGTGCTATACGTTCCCTCTTTGCCAAGGCATAGGCATATTGGGCACGCCTCTGTCTGCCTACTGGGGCTGGCACAGTGTGTTCATGGTCTGAATCCCTCTGCGCCTGTAATGGCCTTGGCAATTGTGGTGGGCTATGAGGGCCTTCACCATTTTGTCCCTGCTGCAGCTGCTTCCGCAGGATCATATTATGTAGCATGGCACATACTATGACGATGTGGGCACACATGCCTGGAGAGTACTGCAAGGCTCCACCAGATGTATCCAAGCACCGGAACCGTGATTTCAGCATCCCGAACACACGCTCTATGATGATTCTGGTTTGTGCGTGTGCCTCATTATGGCGTTCTTGCATGGGTGTGTGTGCATTTCTGATGGGAGTCATCATCCACGGCTCCAGTGCATAGCCAGCATCCCCCACAAGATGGCCATGTGGGATGTCCCCCCTGACAAATACCTGATACAGCTGTGAGGCATGCCAGATATGGGAGTCATCATAGCTTCCAGGGCTGCCAGCACACACATCCATGATAATGCCTTGGGCATTGCACATGACCTGGCAGTTGATGGAGTGGAATCCCTTTATTATGCAGCACCTACCATGCTCACCGTGTGGTGACTTGTACCTCAGGTAGTGTGCCACGGTGGAAGTGGCGCATATTGCTGGCCAACTCCTCCTGAGTTCGGGGGAAGTATATCTGCTCATTGGCATGTGGTAACATGGCATCCAGGAACTGGTGTAGTACCCTGGATGCTGATGCCTGTGAGATACCCATTATATCTCCAGTTGGCCTTTGAAAGGTACCTGTGGCCAGTATTCACAGGCTTACACATACCTTCGTGTCCACTGGGATGGGTTCCCTCTGTTGTTTCTGGTTCTCAGGCGTGGCCGGCACAGCTCCACTATTTGCTGTAAGATGTCCCTGTCCACCCTGTAACGCTCTACTATCTCCAGGTCATGTAGCCCCCGGTAGGTTACCCTTGGTCTGAACACTCTCCTTCTCCTCCGAGGCCTGTGGTGGTTGTCGGCATCATCCTCCACAACACCGTCAGTCTCTAACACATGCTGATGAATCACAGCTATGGCAGCTCCCAACATGTACATTTTAAAAGTTCCCCGTGTGTTTACACCTATGGTGCAGTGTTTGGGAATACACAGGTGTGTATAGGGTGCTTTCACACTTTATACTATTGTGCTGTGAACACCGATGATGTCATAGGGTGTGTATGTACGATCGTAGCTACAGGGTATCTTATGTGTTTTACTGCCGGAACTACTATCGTGGTGCCTTTGGTGATGAATTACATTTGGCTGCCGTGGATTACCTCTTGACCTTTCCTTTACATTTCTGCACGTTGCACCTACCATTTTCTGGCGTGCATCCTGCAGCCTACTTTCATTTGTACTTTCCTGGACCTGGCGTATCTTGCGTTATGTGTGCTACTGCTGGTGTGCTGTTGGTTTGCTTTGCTCTGCTGTGTCAGGTCTCTTATCTTTGCAATCCAATACCTCCCCTCCTTTCTTTGCATTCCAATGCCTCCTCTATCCTGTTTTGCAGGTTTCTGCAAGCAGACTTGTCAGCTGCCGTCGATTGGCCATTGTGGGTTGATTGGTGTTGATTGCTCATTAGTACTCCAATTACCCTACTTCAGCATTTCCTTCTTTTCTTCCCCTGCCTTCCTGTTTGTGCTATTGTTCGCGGCACGTGCATCCGATTACTGGGTTTTGGGCACGTTTTCATCCCCATACACATGTGCTTTTGGGCACCATGTGTGCTCTCAGCTAAACGATTCTATACCTTCCTCCCCACCCCTGTCCTGCAGCTTTGCTTAGCAATGGACAGGCCAGATTTGCATTGCTCCAATGTGCTTACTGCTACGGTGGCACACCCCTCTGCTGATGTCATGTATCTCCTCTGAGCCACTCCTCGGTGTTATACCTCTGCGCCGTATGGTACAACCTTCATCCGGCAGGACATTTGCGATTCAGTATTATCTGCCTCATTTGCATAGCATTGACTACTAATTCATAATTACCGCGCCGGACACTATCGCAGGCCCTTAGCAACCCTTGCACATTGGTTCTGGTGTTCCTGCCTACCATTGTGTATTATGCTTTAAATCTGATTTCTATTACGTTTCGATTTTATGACATTTTTATATTATTTCTTTATGTTACAGCTTCCGCACACATGCCCTGTGGTTGTGCTGTGCGTTACTGTGGACATGACATTGAATGTTGTTATTTACGTGTTGTGCATCTTTTCTTATGCCATTGGCTGTGTATTTCACCATTGGCATATGTTAACATTGTGATACCTGGGTCTGGCCCGCTTCCATAGCTCCGATGTTCTGTTTGGGGAAATGTAAACCGTGTTTTTTGGTTTACATTTCCGTGGGCTTATGCTACACCTGCACCACTTCATGAATCACTATATGCCTTCATTTGCATGGTGCGACACTGCGCATGGGGTGATTAGCATACCTAAGCCGGGGGCTGCACAGTTCTGGCATATGCCGGTAGTGCACGTGGAATTGGATCATACCTGAATCGCTCAACGGCCATATTTGGCATTATACCGCCTACGCTATGCCTGCGCCTGGCGCAAACTTCATGAATCCCGGGGACAGTCTCAGTACTAAACAGAATGATTCCAGTCAAACCTCTTCTGGCTATGTACTTCCTTTCCTTTACAATGTATGCAAACAATTTAGACACCATCAGAGAACAAAGGTATATGGGGAAGGGCCAGGCATGTGAGTGGTCCGAGTGCATTTACATTGTTATATGGTCAATTCTTCACACTCAGTTCCTACACTTCCTCTTATGCCGTACACCTTTTTCTCCACTGTTCATGTACTGCCTCTGAGTGCAGACTTTGACCATGTTTTTTGGAAGTATTTAATCCTAGTTAATTGGGTGATAGCTCTTGTATTAAAGAAAAAAATATGATGGATGAAAATAAAGTTGCTTGTGACTCCATCACTTGTCCTCAGTGTTCACTTCTCTCTGTAAATCCAATAGTTTTTTATGAGTGATGAGAGCTGGCTCAAGTGTGGACGTGTGAGGACGGGCATGCTGATAAAATGAGAAAAACTGCTGGATGGTTATGACTTACCATGCACACAGTGCACTGCTGAAAGTTCCAAACTTACTAGATCAATTCCAGAAAGTAAGAAACGTGAATCATGAAAAGTAACATCAACTGTTGAACCCACTGTTATACATTGAAAGGATTTTTTGTAAGCTGGCAAGCCCCCTTACACCCATACTTCTTATATTTACTAACTGAGATTGCTGTACTTGAAAAGGAAATTTCCTCGAGTTACAACAATTTCCGACTCACTATGTACTTTAATTGCACCTATATAGAGAATAGCTGTGTAAAATCTTAACATAACCATATATGTCTTTCTCTTCTATGTTGCAGTATTCTTTATATATGGGTTGTATTTCACCCATCGACCTGACGTCCAGCCTGCACACAAAAGCTTATAGCTACTGCCAATACGTGGGATGTCACACATAGGTACTGACAACATCAGCCATAAAAGGGATGTCCGCACGTACCATCCTCAGAATAAGTACGCCCCATGAGGAGCAAGAGTTCAAAGGACAAACAAAAAAGATAATCATCTTAGGAGAGAGCAAGTTGTAGGGGGGAAGGCAGGTGGGATAGAATACTCAACATGGAAGAGAACAGAGGGACATCTCTGGTTATGGTAAAATTTTACACAACTATTCTATGTCCTTCTATTCATTGTTGCAGTATTTTTTACAAAGAGGAGAATGCAAAAGCTCCGCAGGAACCCAAGGAGGAGGAAGGGGTAGAGATAGAAAGTGAGAAAACATTTTCTACAAATCCATGCAAAATTGCTCTAGCAAACCCTGCCCTGGATCTAGAGATAGTGTCCAACTTGTAATGTGTAGTAAAAGTATGAACAGATGACCAAGCAGCAGCCTTCAAAATGGAATGGGTGTCCAGACCCTTAAAGAAAGCACCTGATGAGGCAACAGATCTGATAGAATGAGCTCTGACAGAAGATGGTAAAGAGTTCCCATGAAATTTATAGCAAAACACAATAGCAATAAAAGTTCAAGAAGCGATAGTTTGTTTGGAAACAGGTAAACCCAAGGCCCTGGGATGAAAGGGCACAAAAAGTTGATCCATCCTCCTAATAGATTTTGTTTTGTCTGGGTAAAATCTGAGTTGCCTATGCACATCTAAGGAATGTAAAATCCTTTCACTAGAGGACTGTGGTGAATGAAAAAAGGTGGGAAGCTGAATGGACTGATTAAGAGGCAACTCATTCACAACATTAGGCATGAAAGAAGGGTTAGTTCTCAAAGACACTCTGTCCTTGTGGAACACCAGGAAAGGAGGGGAAGCAATCAAAGCCTCAATCTCAGATTCCCTTCTAGCAGAAGTCAAGGCTACCAGAAGCACTGTTTTCCAAGTACAATACTTTAGAGAAGCAGAGGCAGCTGATTCAAAAGGGAGCCTGGGTAAGCTTCTCTAGGACATAGTTGAGATCCCAAGAAGGAGGCACTGGTTTCCTAGGAGGTTTTATGTGTAGGATGCCTTTAAGGAAAAGGTTGACCTCCAGCCTGGAAGCTAATGGAGGTGTCAATGCAAACAAACAGACAGAGCAGAGCAATGGACTTTCACTGAGGAATAAGAGAGACCACTGTTAAGCAATTCACACAGGTAAGAAAGCAGTAATGGAATGCCTACGGAAAATGGATATTGCTTTCTTTTCTAGCACTAAATAGAAAATCTTCTCCATTTGGAAATGTAAGATTTCCTAGTATTGGGTTTCCTGGCCTCCTGCAAAACCCTAAGCATGTCCTGTGAAAATAGGTGTCTGAAAGGAACCACAAGTTGATCACACAGAGAATCAACTGTAGAGTTGAGAGATGTGAGTGGATCAAGGTTCCTGTATCCTGTGTGAGTAGGTCCAACCAGTGAGGCAACTTGTGGAGATGGCCCCTGGCTAATTGCAGAAGAACAGGGAACCAGTGCTGTCTTGGCTAAAAGGGGGTCACCAGCAAGATTTTTGGTTTGTCCTGTTGAATTTTCAGCAGGACTTTCTGAATGAGGCGGAATGCATAAAGAAACATCCCCTTCCATGAGAATGAAAGGGAGTCAACCTACAAAGTCTGAGGGTGAGGGAACCTGGCAAAAAAGAGGAAGCTGTCTGTTCTGAGGGGAGGCAAAAAGATCCATTTCTGGAATACCCCATCACTGAACTAGATCCAGGAACACATCCCTGTGAAGCATCCACTCATGGATTGTGTTATGGATCTGCTTAAAGCATTTGCCACTGAATTCTGAGCTGAGGGAAGGTATACAGCATGCAGAATTATCTTGTACTGGATAGCCAGCTCCCATGCCTAGAGAGCTAGATGGCAAAGAAGGTAAGATTTGGTCCTGCCTTGTTTGTTTATGTACCATAGGGCAGTGGTATTGTCTGTAATAATCTTGAGATAACCTGGCAAGAAAAAAGTGTGAAAAATTAGCAAGGCCAGAATCAAGGCTCTCATCTTCTGGATGCTGATGTGCTCCCTCTGTTGAGCAGGAGACTAAAGACCCTGAACCTTGGTGGAAGGAAAAGTTGCTCCCCTAAATCTGAAGCATCTGTGAAGAGTTGCTGGGAAGGCTGAGGCATGTGAAGAGGTAGGCCTGGATTCTGAAATAGCTGCTGAATCCAACAAAGGAGCTCTCTTTTCAGGCAAGGGAGAAGAGGGAGCAGAACATCTAAAGGATGGGCATGCTGAGACCAAATTGTCTTCAGAGACCACTGAAACTTCCCCATGTGCAGCTTTGCAAAAGGGTGCCTGGGAATCATGGAAGCCATGAATCTGAACAATCTTAGAAATTCCCTGGCAGAGATGGATGGAAGAGGCAGAAGGGCATCCATGTAGCCTGTAAGAGAGAGAAAACCTTGTCTGAGGTGAGGAAAACCATCAGCAGATATGTCCTGAACCTGCATCCCAGAAAACTGAGGTCCTGAGTAGGGACGAGACTGGAGTTTTTTGAAATTTATAGTGAATCTCAACCTCTGAAGAAAGGGAATGGCTAATTTGAGGTTTAACCTTAGTTGATCCTGGCTGTTGGCCAGAAAAGAAGGTCATCTAGATAGGGGTAAACCTGAATCCCTCAAACTCTCAAGAAGGCAATGGCTGGAGCCAAACACTTGGTGAAGACCCTTGGAGCAGTGTAAAGACTAAACAGCAAGGCAGAGAACTGAAAATGCAAAGAACTCATCTAGAAACATAAGAATTTCCTGTAGTGATGGTGAATTGGGATGTGCAGGTAAGCATCCATAAGATCCAGAGAAGCCAAGAAGGAGTGAAGAGGAACCAGAGGAGAAATAGTTTGCAGAGAAAGCATCTGAAAAGAAGCCATTTTCAGGAAGTTGTTAAAATGTGAGAGATCTATGATAGGTCTTCAAGGATCTTCCTTCCTTGGGACAAGAAACATTCTGGAGTAAAATCCCATTCCTTTTTTGTTCTGGAGGAACAATCTGGATTGTACCCTGGTGGAAGAGTTGAGCTTGTAACTGAGGAAAGAGATGAAGTTGGCTGGAAGGGTGTTGAGTGATCCCTAGGAAAGGTGGAAGAGTCTTTCAAATCATAAAGTAACCTTTTTGGGTGACTGAAAGCACCTAGAAGTCCTGTGTGATCTCCATCCAGACAGAAAGGGAAAGAGAGACAGGTGAAGAGAGAGAGAGAGGTGTATGACTTGGAAGAAAGACTTGGTTGTCACATTGATTCAGGCCTGGCCTGAAAGGACTGCTGAGAAGGAGATGCAGGAGCAGGTGATTTTGACTGAGGGGCTCTCCAAGAAGATTTCTTGGATGTAGACCCTGCAGAAGCAGAAGAGGAGAAACTTGCAGGTCTTCTGACAAAAGAAGTCTTGGGAGGAAAATTCCTGTAGAATTTGGGGACTGGGGAAACAAGAAAGTGTTTTAAATCTTGGATCTCGAGAAACAAGCAAGTGTTTTAAATCTTGGAGCTCCTTAACTTTCTCCTGTAAAGATTTAAAAAGTTCTACAGCAGGTGAACCAAAAAGGGCAGAATTATCTAAAGGAGCATCAAGCGGTTTAGCCTTTATTTCATCAGGAAATACCAGGATCCTTAACCATGAATGTCATCTAAGAACAGATGCAGAGGCTGCAGCCCTGGCAGAAACCTCCACTGCATCATAACTGCACCTAATGGAATGCCTAGCTACCTGAGAAGATGCAAACAGCAGATGGAGAACCTGAGATTTAACATCTGAGTCAGGTTATTTTGGACAAAGCCTGAGATTCCTGAGAAAGTAAAGCCAGAGAATACATAGACATGTGTGTCTGGTAACTAAGAGCCCTAATAGCTGTGGTGGATGATGTATATACTTTTTACCTAGCCTTTCTAATATCCTGCTGTCGTTATGAAAGGGAAGCAGCTTAGTAGAAGGAGACAGACGAGAAGATTTGTCAGAGGCAATAGAGACCACAGCTGGATTATCAGAGAGGCATTTAAAAAGAAACTTGCAGTCATCTGGGACCTTATAAAATCTGTCAGGTCTCTAAGGATCAGGGGCTTGGGAATCAGATTTTTGGAAGTGGAAGCAAAAGCATCCAAGAAAGCAGGAAGAACAGGTGGAACTTCAGAAGGTAAAGGGGCATCCATCTGAAGAAGCTCATAATAATGTTTTTTGTGCTTTTGAAATTTGGGAGAAATCCCACTTAAAAAATTCCCTAACCGTGTTAACAGTTTCCCCAAAAGAAAGCTCTTCTACAGGGAATCTCCCCCATTATACCACTCCTCAGGAGAAATATATTCCAGGGGGAAAGGAATCTGGGTGGAGTATGCCAGGGAGTCTTCATCAGAGGAGGAATCTTCAGACACCAAAAAACACCACTCCATGAATTAACTCAGCAAAGACAAAAAAAACCACACTGACAACTGGAGAAACGGTCACCATCCACATTTACTGTGCTCCGCAATAATTGATAAATTAATCTATTAATCAGTGAGTCAAGAAAATTTAAAGTGCATCCAAGACATTTAAAGTGCTTCAGAAACATTTAAATTACATCAGAATGCTTTTAAAGTACAACACCTTACATTCCTATTACTTTTAACATGATGATTTAAAATACTCATACAAAATGTATGTATACATCTATAGGTTGGCAAATGCTAAAATATTTCATCCTATACCTGTAAATCTTTATTTTATACATCTATACATCTTAGGAATGATACATACTAAAATATTTCATCTTATACATGTAAATCTAACTCCATATTAAGCCCCTGGGGCCAAAGGGTTCCAAAATTAATAATATATCTACTTTCCATCCGTAACAAGATGTGCCCATATTCCATGCCTTGTGCTGCATAAGGTTTGTTTAAAACAGAAAAATATAGGCTACTAGTAATGCCATTGTGAACAGCATGGAAATGCTGGGCCACTGGATTATTAAACCTGACATGCCTCACATCCCCCAAATGCTCCATAATTCTTCTTTTCACCATCCTTCTGGTTTGACCTATATACCACTTTACAGGTAGGCAATTACATCCAATGGCATAAACAACCCCACTGGTGCTACAATTGTAAGATCCCAGGGCAGTAAACTTCTTACCATTAATCAAAGTACCTTAAATGTTCTTACCTTTATCACACACCTTGCACCTTCCACATCTATGGGTGCCTACTGTGTTAGAACTAATTTCCATTATGCTACTTGCTCCACTGTTCAATAGTTCCTTCAAATTATGTAATCTACTATGAGAAAAAAATAAACTTGCCCTTGAAAATGTTGCCCACTTCATCATCCTGCTGGATGATAGGCCAAAACCTATACACTAACGCCTTCAACGTAGCTGAAAAAGGGGAAAATTTACTGACAAAAAATATGTCATCCTCAGACAGTTTATAATAATGTCCATGCCCATTATGTGTTGTATGACTCCATGCTCTCCGACCAGCAATTTGCTTTCTCGTTTTTTCCTCAGCCCTATTTAATACCTGACTGGAATACCCTCTTTTCGCCAACTTGCATCTGACAATGTTAAATTCTCTATCCAGTGTGGTTCTATCATAAACATTGTCACTGATCCGCTTGAATTCTCCATAAGGGAGAGAGTCAAGTAAATGTCTTGGATGCATACTGTCTGCACTCAAAAGGTTATTAGCCGCTGTTTCCTTATAAAATGGTCTGAAATACACGAACTTATCATTATCCACAAAAACTCCAAACCTAGGAACTGTATCTTATGTCTACGGGTTTGGTAGGATATTGAATATGAAGGTATGAGAGCAATCACCACGAAAGTATCACCAAAATACAAAAAATGCAGCTTGTCCCAGGTAGAAATCCAAAAGCAGTCAAGTAGAGTTGTAGTAAAATCGTTTATTCCAAAACAGAAGATGAGCGCTTTCGCATAGCAAAGCTATGCTTCATCAGATACATTAATTCAAGGTAAAATACCGAGTGTATATATACAGCATTTTGGCGGGCTCATTAGCTAAACATATTACAATTAAACAATTATTAGCCATAGAAACGAAATCAAATTAAAAAGCAGCGTCAAGTAAAACTGCTCATTAAAATTATGTACAAAATTCTAAAACCATGAATCGCCTCAGTGATTATATCAAAGGCAAAAGTATTGGTGTGCTTGTGTCAGCTGGAGAGTCGATTATGGCGCCCAGTTTGCAGTCATCTGCGAACTTGGTCAGCCACAGTCCTTCTGTGTTGGCCTGTACCTCCGAGAAATATATACCGAACAAGAGAGGTCCCAGGACTGAGCCTTGTGGGATGCCACTTGTAACTGGTTTGGAGTCTGACATGGCTCCAGCAATTCTAACCATGTGGGTTCTGTCCTTGAGCCAGTTTGCAACCCATCTAGTGACATAGGGGTTTATATTTAAGCTGGTGAGCTTATCTATAATGCCCGAGTGGGGTATTGTATCGAAGGCTTTTGCGAGGTCCAGGTAGGCTGTGTGGACCACCTTCCCCTCATCAATGGTCTTGGTGACTGTTTCAAAGAAATCAACCAGGTTTAAGAGGCAGGATCTGCCCTTAACAAAGCTGAACTGGGTAGGATCCAGTGTCTGTAGGTCCCCAATATCTTTATTTATGAGGTCCATGATGATCCTTTCCATAGCTTTGCAGACCAAGCTAGTCAGGCTTATGGGGCGATAGTTTCCAGGATCCATTGAGGCACCACCTTTGTGGAGAGGGACCACTGTTGCTGTACACCACTCTTTGGGTACATATCCTGTAGTAAGGCTGAGATTGAACAGTAGTTTTATGTTTGGGTTTAGCTCTTCTTGGAGTTCATGTAGGATGCAGCCGGGACACCGTCTGGTCCCATTGATGCTGTGTTTTTGCTTTGGAGAGGCGGCTCTTACCTGAGCATCTGAGATGTCAGGGGCAGCACTCTGCTGGGATAGATATTTGCCCTTTGGTGGGGAGAAGTTTGCTGAACCTGTCAGCTAGGATGTTGGCAATGTCTGTGGGTTCGGTGTATTTTTGTCATTTTGGACTAATTCTGAGCATATCTGGGAATTCCCACCCAGGTTCCTAACATAACTAAAGAAAGCCTTGTGATTATCCTTAGTGTCCTGTGCAATTTTTCTCTCAAAGCTGGCCTTAGACGATTTTATGAGTGCCCGTAGTTTTTTGCTAATACTGATCAGAGATGCCTTCCCTTTTTGGGATTTTGCTCTATCATTTAGTAGCTTCCTCCTTCTGTTGTATAGTTTGTTTATGGCTGGGGTCCACCAGACAGGACGTCTGCCTTTGGAGGATTGGGTCTTGGTTTTATTTGGGATTGCATGATCCATGCATTCCTGAAGGTGTTCATAGAATGCATTTATAAAGGATTCTGTGGTCTGGGCCGTATTTTCCACAGGCCCGGTTGCTTTGAAGGATTCCACCTTGGTTTTGAGGAGTGTGAAATTTGCTTTAGAGAAGTTTTTCACTGTGGTTTTCTGGGCAGGAGGTGGGGTCGGGATGTGAATATCCAGTGAGATTAGTTTATGGTCTGATCTTACCAGTGAGGGATACACTTCTGGTCTGGAGCATAGAGTCCCCATGTTGGTGATGATCAGGTCCAGTATGTTTTCCCCTCTTGTGGGAGTGGTAACAAGTTGTTCCATAGCATTTGAGTTTATAAATTCTAGGAACCTTTGGGCTAGGGTGTTGGAGCTAGAATAATGCTCCCAGTCTATGTTTGGGTAGTTGAAGTCGCCCAATGTAATGGTGTTTGGAGAGGCCTTCATATTTTCCAGTGTTCTCAGGAAGGCCGAATGGGGTTCCTGGGTTTGGGAGGGTGGTCTGTAGTAGGTTATAAACTGGAAGGCAGTTTTACCCACTGTTAGTTGCACATGGATAGTCTCTGATGCTTCATGCTGTGCCACCAACCTGGAGGTGTGGGTATCTTTGACGAATATTGATACTCCCCCTCCTTTTGTTGTTTGGTCCAAGTTTTGGGGCCGAAAAGCATGGTATAAGGTATAACCTGGTAGTGCTGGGGTGCTCTCGGGAGCCTTGAACCAGGTTTCTGTTACTGCACGGATATCGATGTTCTCCATGCTAAGGAGAGTTTCGAGTGCATGCATCTTGAGGTTTAGAGTTCTGGCATTGAGTAGCATTACTCTTAGTTTCTTATCCCTTGTCATACCTATGGAGGTGGGTTTGTCTTTTGAGCCTTGCCTAAAAAGGCACTATAGGGGTAGCAAGAGCCTTTGCCAATATCCGAAAGCCCAGGGGTGACAGGTGCAAGCCGTCCCTAGCGAAGCATCGTGGCTTGTTGAGCATGTCATCCCAGGCTGACAGGCATTGGATCCCCTTTGAATGACACCAATACTTAAGCCAATTGTTGAAATTGATCATCTTGTCTTCATATTGTGGCATCATTCTTGGTGAGGGTAAGATGCTACTCAAGGTCAGGGTCATACCGGCCTGGGCCACATGCTCAGAGAGCTCCTCTATGTCTCTTTTCATGTAGTCCAGGGAGGTACATCTCAGGTCATTCACACCAGCATGGACAATGACGGAGTCATATTTGTACTTGCCTTGGAGTGACCTGAGTGCTTGTGTTATGTGGTGGATCCTAGCGCCCGACAGGCAGCTCGCCGTGACCTTCTCCTTGTTCAGCCTGGTGAGCGGGACGTCAGTGTGCCTGACGATAGAGTCACCTATTACAAGTGTATCAGGTGTTTTGTTTAGCCTTAAGGGCTGTGACTGTTCGGCACACTGGCTTTGTGAGTCATGTATTGCACGTGTTTTGTTTTGGGGTAGCGGTTGCTTGGGTGTCTTCTTTGGAGGTCTCTGCTGCTTAGGCAGATTTTTATTTAGAGCCTCTGAGTATGTTTTTGTGTGTTTATGTGTTTGGTTTGCTGTCGTGGTAGGTCTATGTGAGACTGGAATTGTAGTGAGTGTGGTTTCCTTCTCCTCCTGACTGGTTACGCCAGTACTGAGTTGAGAGAGCTTAGCCTCCAGTTTGGCTATATGGATGCATCTCTCACGTGTTGGAATTTGTTGGGAGGAGGAGAGGGTTGTCTGTGTACATGAGGCAGTTGTAACATTGCCTCAAGATTCCCAGATTCACCAGCTGGACTGGAGAGGAGATTGACAACTGACCTTTGGACATGCTAGAATAGTATTGGGAATTCCTTTATAATTGAAAAAAAGGGCCAATGGGGAACAAGGTACTCAAGGGGAGTTTGTGAGGGTGTAGTGCTTTTAATTTTTTCATGCTGACTTATATAATTGCTTTAGTGAGCAAGTGCCAGGTAACTTAAATGCAATGTGTTACAGGTAACTTAAATGCAAAAACGACAAACAGTAATTTTCTTTTAAGTGCAACAAGGAGATAAGTTCAGTAAGCAATGCAGATATCACTAAGGATCCACAAAAGTGCTGAAAAGCCGTGTTTTAGGTGGTATTAGCGTTTCAGGGAAATAACAAGCAAACAAACAACAAGCATACAAAGCTAGATTCAGCAGGCCTGGATCTAGTCTATGCTACAGCAAACAAGGTGTACCAATTTCAGTAAGAAACAGTTGAAATATGCAGGCACTATAAGCCTTTAACCAGAAATTCCCAGCTCAGAAGGGCAGAGCCCAGCCTCTCCTCCCACAAGAGTGCAGACCACAAACCTTCTTAATGTAAAATAACTGGCCTGAAGCCCAAGTGCTTAAACCAGAACTAATACACTTTTAGAATAACAGACACTGAGCCCTCAATCAGCAGTTCCCAACTTAGAAGGATGTAAGCTACCTGTCCTGCCACCACAGTGCAGGCCACAAACGTTCCTAATGTAAAACTACTGGTCTGAAGCCCAAGTGCTTAATCCAAAAGATGTGTGATAAAGTTAAGAACATTTCAGATACTTTGATTAATGGAAAGAAGTTTACTGCCCTGGATCTTACAATTGCAGCACCAGTGGGATTGTTTATGCCATTGGATGTGATTGCCTACCTGTAAAGTGGTACATAGGTCAAACCAGAAGAATGGTGAAAAGAAGAATTATGGAGCATTTGGAGGATGTGAGGCATGTCAGGTTTAATAATCCAGTGGCCCAGCATTTCCATGCTGTTCACAATGGCATTACTAGTAGCCTATTTTGTTCTGTTTTAAACAAATCTTATGCAGCACAAGGCATGGAATATGGGTGCATCTTGTTAAGGATGGAAAGTAGATATATTATTAATTTTGAAACCCTTTGGCCCCAGGAGCTTAATATGGAGTTAGATTTACATGTATAGGATGAAATATTTTAGTATGTATCATTCCTAAGATGTATAGAATAAAGGTTTACATGCATAGGATGAAATGTTTCAGCATTTGCCAACCTATAGATGTATACGTACATTTTGTATGAGTATTTTAAATTATCATGTTAAATGTAATAGGAATGTAAGGTGTTGTAACTTTAAAAGCATTCAGATGTAATTTAAATGTTTCTGAAGCACTTTAAATGTCTTGGATGCACTTTAAATTTTCTTGACTCACTGATTAATTAATTAATTTATCAATTATTGCAGAGCACAGTAAATGTGGATGATGACCGTTTCTCCAGTTGTCAGTGTGTTTTTTTGTCTTTGGAGGAATCTTCAGAGTCAGAATCAAGGACCTGTGCCTCCAAAGCATGGAAAGAAAAGAAATGCAGGGAGGGAAGAAGAATAAGCATCAAGACAGTGCAATAAAAAGAGCTAATAAGACCCCTGAGGAAATGCATCTAGTTCTGGTTTGTTTTTGAAGTTTTTCCCACTTCTCTTTTTTTCAGTTTTTTCTCCAGATGGTGGCCTAGGGTCTGTGACTTTCCTCTTGTTTGTATGGCTAGATCACTGCTTTTCCTTTCCAGATGATGCAGCTTGCAAATACAGCAGACCACGTGCGCAGAATAGCACGAGCTTTGGAATAGAATAGCGTGAGAATAGCCAGGTGTGTGGTAGTCAGTTTTATGTACTATCAGTTATTTTTTCTGATGTTAATGTTTTCTTATGTTGATGTGTGTGTGTATTTGTGTGATGAACACTGGCCATACCCATAAATGTGTTGTGTGTTCCTCCTGATGAGGAACATGGACAGATGACTGACTTTGAAAAATTACTTCTTTGAGAGGCATGGTATGAGCAGAGCTGAAGGTGAAGAAGTAGTGAGGACAAACAGAAAGTGAACAATGAACAGACAAATGAAAAAACAAAAAAAAAAAGCTTAAAAACAAAACAAAAAAAAAAAAAATGATTTATTTGCAAAGAAAAATGAAGCAGCACATAAAGATTAAAGAAAAAAAAGAGGTATTTTAAACAGCATATAACAATAAAAACATTATTTGCAATTAATTATTAATTAACCACAATATTGAATAAATGAATAAATAAAGGAAACCACAAATATTTGCAAAGCTCAGAGAACTATCTTTTGTTTCTAATGACATGTTTGTTTGAAAAATGAGCATGTTTAAAATAAGAAAGCATGCTATAACGAGAAAAGTAAAATAAGAGATCAAATAAATAAAGCAAAATTAAGCTCAAAAGCAAAAAGTGAAAACATGTTTTTTTACTACTAAGGTTTATGTTTTGGGTATAACTTTTTGCATTGACTGGCTTTAGACATTCAAAACATAACTAAATCAAATTCAATGTTATTCAGAGTAGTGTTGCAGAGTGTGTTGTGTGTAGTTATTGCTTTATTCATTAGAGTTTGCTTATTGCAGTTAGCTTGTTGCATTGATAGTACCAGTACAAAGAACAGCACTTTGCTCTGTACATTTATCCTGAAAGCCCACAGCCATTTCACCAGTTCAGAGTGTTTTGTTGTTACAAAGCTAGCAGTAAAATTACAGTTCTTATGCTGTGTAGTGTGTTTGTTGCAGTGCATTTAAGTCTCAAATTCATTCTCAAATTCTAGCTTCTGTTGTACAGTTTATCTATTAGCAAATGCAGTTCATTTGAAGTATTTCTTACACTGATCTAATTGGTTTCGGGAGTGGTTTCATAATTTACAGTGATTTCAAAGTTGTCTTGTGCTATGCAAAGAAATACAGTTATTTCAAAGTATATTGTGCTTTATTACTTACTACTACTACTAGTACTAGAGTGGAATATATATATATTATATGTGTGTGTTCATCATACATAATTTCAAGCACCTTCACTACTGTGTGCTGATATCGTAGAGGCATTTTGCAGACCTAGTCCACTTGTGTTTGATCATAATATAGCAAAGAATTGGAGAGTATTTGAGCAGGAATATGATATTTTCATACAAGCAGCTTTTTCTGACAAAGATGCATGTACAAGGGCATTCATTTTACTTAACTTAGCTGGGTGAGAAGCCATTGAAAGAGAGTGTTCATTTGTGTATGCACCAGAAATATATGCAGGAGAAGGGGCAAACCATCATATTGTGGTGCCGGCTGAATCAAGAGAAGACCCTGAGTGCTTAAAATGTAAATTTAGAGAAATGTGCAACCTCCAGACAAATGTTACATTAGAGAGGCATTTACTTTATACAAGAGACCAAAAGCCAGGTAAAACTTTTTCAGCTTATATCACCGACTTGAGAAACAAAGATAAAACATGCAGATTTGGTGACTGGAAAGATGAGTTAATAAAGGACAGGCTTGTGTGTGATGCTAATAGTGCTGCAGTGAGAAAGATTTTGCTTTGTGACAGTGATTTAACATTAAGCAAAGCCATAGAGATTTGTCAAATCCATGAGCTCACAGAAGGGCAGACAGTAAAAAGGGCATGCTCAGTACAGTTTAAGAGTGAGTCAGCAAAACCCAAGTTAAGTCTTATTGTCAACTGTCGTAATTGTGGTGCCAACCATGAGTCTAAAAGAGAGAAGTGCTTAGCATTTGGTCAACAATGCCACAAGTGTAAAAAATGGAACCATTTTCAAAAGTTTTGTAAATCAAGTAAGCCTCATTCAGTTATTAAGAAAGGTCACTCAAAAAAGCAAGTTGATCACATAGAGAGCTGCAACCCTACTTTCTATGTAGATAGTGTATCGGTGGTCAGTGAAAGGGTTAATGCAGTAGATTTTTTGGCAAAGAATGAAGGATTTTGTACTGTCCTGATCCATGGTAAACCCACATAGCTCAAAGTAGACACTGGTTCAAAGTGTAATGTAATGTCAGAAGAAACATTTGCTAAAGTGAGAGCTGGTGAGCAACTTAATTTGGTCAATTGTGCAAAGATTGTTGCTTATGGAGGTGAAGAGATTCAAACCGAAAGTTCAGCTGTGCTTTCATGTTATTCGGCGGGGAACAGTTACAGGTTGCAATTTTATGTAGTTCAAAGACCCGTACAGTCATTATTAGGTCTCAGAGACAGTTTAAGAATGAAACAGCTTTCTTTTACCAAAGAAATACATCATGTAAGCACATGTCCCAGTTCCAGCTTCAGTGATGCTATTTTCTCAGAGTATGCTGATGTTTTCGACGACAAGCTAGGCAAACTTCCAGTTGTATACTCCATGAAAGCTGACCCAGAGGTCAGTCCAGTAGTCAGACCACAAAGAAGAGTTCCAATAGCTATGCAGGGCAAAGTCAAGGTCCAGTTAGACAAAATGGTGCAGGAAGGTGTGATTTGTCCAGTCACATAACCAACTGACTGGGTATCTTCCATGCTAGCTGCTCTTAAGAAAAATACAGATGAAATCAGAATATGCACTGACCCAAGAGACTTGAACAAGGCATTAAAAAGACATCATCATCCTATGTGTACAGTCAAGGAAATTGCAACCCTCATGCCAAATGCCACTGTTTTTTTGTCTTAGATGCAAAGAGTTCATTTTGGCAAGTAATGCTCCATCGCAAATCTTCACTACTGACTACATTCAGTAACTCATTTGGTAGATACTGATTCCTCAGGATGCCTTTTGGAATAAATTCTGTCAGTGAAGTCTTTCAGCGTGCAATGGAGCAAATTTTTTCAGGCTACCTGTATGCAATAATAGTTGATGATTTACTGATTGGAGGTAATGGCGAAGCAGAGCATGACAGAAACCTCAGGAAAGTGTGAAGTGAATTTAAAGCTCAATCCTCTGAAGTGCAAATTCAGACTACCAGAAGTTACTTATATAGGTTATTTATTTACCAGTACGGGCTTATGACCAGATCCTTCCAAGCAAGCAGCCATTCTTGAGATGCCAGCTCCAGACAATATCCAAACACTACAGCATTTTCTTGGCATGGTTAACTATTTGGGCAAATTTAGCCCTGACTTCATAGGTTCATAGGTAGATACTAGGCTATCTGCCCTAGGGCATTTATAAGCCTAGCCAGAGTGTATTTGGCTTCTGCCTCCCTATTAGATTAGCCTACTGTGCCTCTGTAAAGTAGGTCACAGAAGGTACCCTTTTAAGATTAGTTTACTGTGCCTCTGTCTAGCAGGGATGCAGGAGAGATCCCAGGGGTGAATTTGCGATTTCCCATCCACGCGTCCAAATTTCGCTTGAAGAGGGTCAGCGAGGGGCTATGTCTAACATGAATTGGGATTCTATTCCAGAGTGAGGGGAGTCTCTGGGAAATGAATCTGTCCCTCCAGCATGTCCTATTTATTTTTGCGCTGAGGTTTAGGTCCCTGGAGCGTGTAGCTCTAAGGGACTTGGATTTTTTGAGGTGGAGCATGTCCATTAATTCTGGGTTTGAAATGGCTTTGTACATCAGGCATAGATCGCCTCTGAGTAGGTGGTAAGCAACTGAGTAGAGCTGGAATTTCTTTAGTTGAGCTGCATAAGACATCTGTTTGTAGCCCAT
The DNA here is from genome assembly GCF_019279795.1 of Protopterus annectens. Taxonomy (NCBI): domain Eukaryota; kingdom Metazoa; phylum Chordata; order Ceratodontiformes; family Protopteridae; genus Protopterus; species Protopterus annectens. Next base: position 104,966,285 of record NC_056737.1, read on the forward strand.
GATCCTCTTGGTGAGGTACTTTTGGGGTCTCTCCAGTTGCTGCAGGTGTCGGGTAAGGTACATCCCAAAAGGGGCATTGTATTCAATTATGGGCCTGATGAGTGACGAGTAGAGGAGCACAATGTCCTCTCTTGATCTAGATGCGAACCCTTTCGTGATAAGGTGGGCTATATAGAAAGTCTTTCTAACCACTTTGGCAATGTGATTATCAAAGGAGAGATTACTATCTACGTTGGTCCCCAAATCTCTAATTACTTCTTCCAGATTTAATGGATTACCACCTATGTGGTAATTTGTGGGCACCTTGTTTTTCCCAAAGGGGATGACTATGCACTTTTTAGCATTTAGCTTGAGGCCATGGCTCTGGCACCAAGCATCCGTCTCTGCGAGACCCTTTTGGAGGATGCTTGTGTCAGCTGGAGATTCGATTATGGCCCCAGTTTGCAGTCATCTGCAAACTTTGTCAGCCATAATCCCCCCATGTTAGCCTGAACCTCAGAGAAGTATATACCGAACAAGAGAGGTCCCAGAACTGAGCCCTGTGGGATGCCACTTGTAACTGGTTTGGATTCGGACATGGCACCTGTGATTCTGACCATGTGGGTTCTATCTCTGAGCCAGTTTGCAACCCATCTTGTGATATAGGGGTTGATATTTAAGCTGGTAAGCTTATTTATGATGCCCGAGTGGGGTATTGTGTCGAAGGCTTTTGCGAGGTCCAGGTAGGCTGTGTGGACTACCTTGTCCTCATCTATGGCTTTGGTAACTGTTTCAAAGAAATCAACTAGGTTTAAGAGGCAAGATCTGCCCTTAACAAAGCCAAATTGGGTAGCGTCCAGTGTCTGGAGGCTCCCAATGTCTTTGTTTATGAGTTCCATGATAATATGCTCCATAGCTTTACAGACCAGACTAGTCAGGCTTATGGGGTGATAGTTTCCGGGGTCCGTTGTGGCACCACCTTTGTGGAGTGGGACCACTGTACGCCATTCTTTGGGTACATATCCTGTAGTAAGGCTAAGTTTGAACAGTGACTTAATGTGAGGGTTCAGCTCTTCTTGGAGCTCATGTAAGACACAGCCTGGGACACCGTCCGGTCCCATAGATGCTGTGTTTTTTGCTTTGGAGAGGGCAGCTTTCACCTGTGCATCTGTGATGTCCAGAGGTTACATTCAGTTGGGATAGGCGTTTGCTCCTTTGGGGGGGAAGGGGGGGAGTTTGCGCTGAATCTGTCTGCCAGGATGTTGGCTATGTCTGTAGGTTCGGTATATTTTGTACCGTTATGCAACAATTCAGAGCATATCTGGGAGTTTCCACCCATGTTTCTGACATAACTAAAGAAGGCCTTGTGATTATCTTTAGTGTCTAGGGCAATTTTTCTTTCGAAACTGGCCTTTGATGATTTTATGAGGGATCGAAGTTTCTTGCTAATACTGATCAGAGATGCCTTCCCTTTTTGGGATTTTGCTCTGTCATGTAGTAGCTTCCTCCTTCTGTTGTATAGCTTATTTATGGCCAGGGTCCACCAGACCAGACTCCTGTTTTTGGAGGAGTGAGTCTTGGTTTTATTTGGGATAGCACGATCCATGCATTCCTGCAGGTGCTCATAGAATGCATTTGTAAAGGATTCTGTGGATTGGGCTGTATTATCCTCTGGCCGAGGGGCTTTGAAGGATTCCACCTCAGTCTTGAGAAGTGCAAAGCTGGCTTTTGAGAAATTCTTTACAGTGATTTCCTTGGCTGGGCGTGGGGATGGGATATGGATGTCCAGGGAAATTTGTTTATGGTCTGATCTTACCAATGAGGGGTTTACCTCTGGTGTGGAACATAGAGTCCCCATGTTGGTGATGACCAGGTCCAATATGTTGTTCCCTCTTGTGGGAGTGGTGACCAGTTGTTCCATTGCGTTAGAGTTTATAAATTCAAGGAACCATTGGGCGAGGGTGTTTGGGCTTGAGTAGTTTTCCCAGTCAATGTTTGGGTAGTTGAAGTCACCCAATAACATAGTGTTTGGAGAGACCTTCATATTCTCCAGTGTTCTCAGGAATGCTAAGTGGGGTTCCTGTAATAGGGAGGGTGTTCTGTAGCAGGCTACAAACTGAAAGGCAGTTTTGCCCGCTGTTAGTTGCACATGGATGGTTTGACGCTTCGTGCAGTGCCACTAACCTGGAGGTGTAGGTATCTTTGATGAATATAGATACTCCCCCTCCTTTTGTGCTTCAGTCCGAGTTTTGGGGCCGAAACGCATGGTATGAGTTATAACCTGGTAGTGCTGGGGTGCTCTCAGGAGCCTTGAACCAGGTTTCTGTTACTGCACAGACATCGATTTTCTCCATACTGAGGAGAGTCTCGAGTGCATGCATCTTGAGGTTTAGACTTCTGGCATTGAGTAGCATTACCTTTAGTTTTTTTATCTTTGGGTTGTCTATGGAGGTGGGTTTGTCCTTTGAGCCTTGCCTAAAAAAGGCACTATGGGGGTGGCAAGAGCCTTGGCCAGTATGTGAAAGCCTAAGGGTGACAGGTGCAAGCCGTCCCTAGCAAAGCAACGTGGCTTGTCGAGCATGTCATCCCAGGCTGACAGACACTGGATCCCCTTTGAATGACACCAATACTTTAGCCAATTGTTGAAACTGATCATTTTGTCTTTATACTGTGGCATCATTCTTGGTGAGGGCAAGATGCTACTCAAGGTCAGGGACATACCAGCCTGGGCTACATGGTCAGAGAGCTCCTCTATGTCTCTTTTCATGTAGTCTAGGGAGGTACGTCTCAGGTCATTCACACCAGCATGGACAATGACGGAGTCATACTTGTACTTGCTTTGGAGCGACATGAGTGCTTGCGTTATGTGGCAGATCCTGGCACCCGACAGGCAGCTTACAGTGACCTTTTCCTTGTTCAGTCTGGTGAGTGGGACGTCAGTGTGCTGGACAATAGAGTCCCCTATAACAGGTGTATTTGGTGTGTTGTTTGGCCTTATGGGCTGTGACTGTGAGGCACACTGATTTTGTGAGATATGTGATTTGTGGGTATTGTTGAGGGGTGGATGTTGCTTGGATATCTGCTTAGGAGGTCTTTGCTGTTTAGGCAGATTTTTATTTAGAGCCTCCAAGTATGTTTTTGTGTGTTTATGTGGTGGGTATGCAGATGCAATAGGTCTGTGTGAAACTGGATTTGTGGTGTGGGTGGTTACCTTTTCCTCCTGACTGGCTGTGTTAGTCTTGGGTTGAGAGAGCTCTGCCTCCAGTTTGGCTGTGTAACTGCATCTCTCACATGTATTAGAGATTGTTGGAAGGAGGAGAGGGTTGTCTGTGTACATAAGGCAATTGTAACATTGCCTCAAAATTCCCAGATTCACCAGCTGGACTGGAGAGTAACCTTGAACTTGACCCTTGGACATACCAGATTAGTATAGGGAACTGTTTTTTTTACTGATCAGATTAGGGAAGGGAACTGATTTTTCACTTGATCAGGAAGGACCAATCAGGAGTCTAATACTTATGAGAAGTCAAGGAGGGTGTAGTGCTTTAGTTAGTGTATCATTATAAGAGCTGAGCAAGTGCAGGGCTTTAGAAAGAAAATAGAGTGATTACTTTGAGAGTTTGAACAGTTCCAAGGGAAAAAGTGAAGAGCAGACTTTGTGGTGCCTGGAATAGTTTAAACCTGTTTAGGCGGGGCTGCCCGACGCTGCTCAGTGCGCAACACCGCGCAAAAAGAGAGTTGTAGGGTTTTAAGAGAGAGATCAAGGAGTTTAGAATTGACCCAAAATGGCCAATAAAACTACAGCTTCTAGGTAGTAACCACTCCTCCAGGGACAGGCAGGCTGTTCAGTGTTAACCACTCCCACTGGTGAACACAGAGACTTCCCTTTAGCCCAAGCAAGCACTGGCCTTCTAGAAACTTCCAAACAGTTCAGAACAGCAAATCTGTAACTGAACTTTCTTAACTTTCAGAAAGTGGGAAAAAAGCAAGTTTTTTTTTTTTTCTTTTTGTTGTAGTTTAAAGGTAACAGAGATACACAAGCAGCAAAATAATCACAGCAGTGCAATAAATGACCCCACACTTGAGTGCTAGGCCAAAATCAGGTAAAATGCAGTTTTTAGAGGAAAAAAACGATTTTAAAATAAGTGCAACACAGGAAATGCAGTAAACAGGCTCTAGATGTGTTCCAAGTATTGTTACTGTTACAGATATAAACTTTAGCAAGCCGGAAAATGCCAAAAAGTAGGTGGCAAAGCAGTAAAACTTAACAAAAAATCAGAAGAAAATACTTAAAATCACAAAAGTGGCTCCTTTTCTTCTCTCAGCGTTTTCTCCTCTTGGTAGGTGCTTCAGCAACAACTAGCAAGCCTGAAAAGACGCCAAAACCATGAGGCAGCCTGGTTTTAAGAGAGAGAGATCAAGGAGTTTAGAATTGACCCAAAATGGCCAATAAAACTACAGCTAAAACTACTTTAGTGAGTTAGCATCTTTAAGAGCGCTGGCACACAAAAATGTTGCATGGTCATGGTTAGAACAACACCAGAGAGCATTTGATAACCTCAAACAGCAAATTGCTAACTCGCCTACATTAAGATACTATGATGTCCACAAACCAGTAATTCTTTCCTGTGATGCTTCAAAGTTCAGTCTTGGAGCTTATTCTTCAAGAGGGCAGCCTGTTGCCTATGCATCTAGAACGCTTAACCAAACTGAGACACAATATGCTCAAATTGAGAATGAACTTTTGGGAATTGTGTTTGCATGTTCGAAGTTCCATGATTATATTTATGGCCGAGCTATCCAGATAGAAACTGACCATCAACCTCTAGTCACTATTTTAAAGAAGCATACGCATTCTGCTCCAGCAAGACTGCAAAGAATAATGCTCAAATTGCAAAAGTACAAATTCAAAATGGTCTATACAAAATATAAACTTTATCTGGCTGATATCTTATCCAGATTGCCCAGAAATACCATGGAACAACTTGATGCAGAGAAGTTTGACTTTGATGTCATGGAAGTGCGTAATTTTTCTACCATGGGACTTAATGAGCTGAGAGATCATACAGACTGATTCAATTTTGCAAATGTTCAACCACTTCATCAGTGTAGGATAGCCATTAAAGCAATCCTATGTACCACCAGAATTGCAGTCTTACTTTCCATACAGAGATGAGATGCTGATGGAAGATGGTATCATTTAAAAGGTCCAAAAGTTGTTGTTACTAATTTCTTACAACATGAATACATTCAGATTTTAAATCATGGCCACCCAGGTTCCGATTCCACCAAAAGAAGAAAGAGAGGGCTAGTATTTTGCCCTTCTCTAGCTAAAGACATTGCTTCCTTCTTGTTCAGTGTGCAACAGTACTAAGCCGCATTTGCAAAAAGAGCCACTTCAGCTAAGCCAAATTCCTGAACTACCTTGGTCAACAGTAGCAGCTGACATATTGAGTGGAACAGTCAACATTACTTAGTGTTGGTAGAGTCTTATTCGAAATGGTCTGAGATCGATTTGCTACCTAACCTAACGTCCAGTGCTGTTGTTACTAAGATAAAACATAATTTCTTAGTCCATGGTAGTCCACACAAAGTTATTTCTGACAACGGTTCTCAGTTTACAAGTCAATGTTTTCAGAGATTTGCTAAAGAATGGGACTTTATCCATGCTACTAGCAGTCCTGAATATCCTCAGTCAAATGGCCTTGCTGAACATGCAGTACAGAGTAAAAAGCAATTACTGGAGAGGTCAAAGTGTGACAATACCGATATCTTCTTGAATTTACTTAATCTCAGAAATCTACCCCATGACAACCAACTAGGCTTGCTTGCTCAGAGACTTCTGTCTAGGCAAACCAGAACAACCTTGCCTATCAGTTCTAGTTTATTGGTGCCTAATGCTAAAAACAACAGAACAATCAAAGCGCAACTTTTTAAGAAGCGTTCTTCTCAGAAGTCCAGCTATGATAAAAGGAGCAGATTTCTTCAACCGTTAAAAGAAGGAGAGACAGTGAGGATGCAAATGGCAAAAAACTTTCATCGAATTGGTCAAGTGTGAGGTATGTGTACTGAGTCAAGATTTTGCTTAGTGGAATCTGAGAGTACAGGAGAAATCGCAGTCATCTTCCTGTATCAGAAATGATATTGCAGCATTGTATCTGTGATACAGACTCTAGATCTCAGAGCAACCCAGACAATGTTCGTACCGAAGAACATGTCGCAGTATCCATTCCCGTTCCTGATGATATACCAGATGTCCCCAAAGTTGGACATTCCTTGAAGACAGTCCCCTTGCTGGATCCAATTCTGACTTTTATGTTACATGATCAGGTCATATTTCCTGACCTGGTTTAAAATACACAGCAACTTGGACATAGTTGTTTTATATGTGTCTCATTTTGTATGATTGCATGTCATACAACTAGTTCTGTATAATTGCATGTCAAAAGATCATTTTATGTAAAATGCATGTCATTGAATACTGTTATTTCATATAAGGACTATTTCCCAAAGAGGGAGGATGTAGATTAGAGCTTGTGTATGTACCTTTAAGAAGCATTTCCAGATGTTGCATGTGCACATAAATACAAAGCATGTGCAGGCAGCAGTGCCATTTTGAGAGAACAGACAGAATGTTTACATGTATGAGTATGGTAGTCAGTCTGTTTATAAGTTTATTTAAGTTTAAGTTACAGAGCCTCATTACTGATGTATTTGTGTGTAATAAAGCTGCTTGAACAAAACCCATGAATGTTTGTCTGTTTTATCCTGACCAGATGAGCGACAACGTCCAATAGATCTCTGGGTAGAGGGCCAGGAGTGGCCCTGGAGTCATCCATTAGAATGAGCCACGGTTCCCCTGAGTCACCCAAACTGGATGTCTGCATGGCCTTAGCTGTGCTAGGATCCACAGTCTTGAGAGCTTCCCCAGAGGCACCCGCCGAAGCAGTGGACTCAACCTCCAACCGTACCACCGGGTCTTCATCAACCTCAAGGGGAACTTCGGAGGAGGTAGGCACAGAGGAAGAGGATTCAGGTCTTAACTTGTTTATCTTCCTCTTCAAACTTGGCTGTATTGAAGGACTCCTGGAACCCTCCATTGTATCACTAGCCAGGCATTTGTGTCTCTAAACTTTTTCCAGATAAAGTTTTAAGGCCGAAAGAAGGCTTGACAAAGAGTTAGGCATAAAGACTTGGCAAATAGGACAGGAGCGGTGATCGTGTGTAGGCCCCAAGGAAAACTGACAAAGCTTGTGACTATCCTTAAGTGGAATTTGCCTTCCACACCTACACTTGCCTTTCCTGGATGACATGATCGATAACAAATGGCAGGAGCAAAATTATAAATCTCCAATGGGGTACTTATCTGAAGCTGGAAGCATAGTGAAGGAATCCGACCAAAGACTGTATGTAGGAGTCAACCTTTCCGAATTGCAACAAAAAAGTTCTGAGGATCCCTTTTATGGCTGATGTTGTCTGTACCTACATGCGACGTCCCACATACTGCCTGTATCTATAATCTTTTGTATGCAGGCCGGACGTCAGGTCAATTGGTGGTATACAATCCATATGTAAAAAATACTGAAACACTAAATAGAAGGACATTCTTAGTACTGCAGATCTCACTAAACAACTTCAGACTTCTGACAGGATATGAACCACCTGCAGAATGTCTGGATTCTGTGGTGGCTTACCTTGGTGAATAAGTCTATTTGCTCCAAAGCCTGATTTCCTTTCTTGCATGCTTTCTTGGCTTTCCCCAGCTGGAAAGGGGCTGATGACATATCTGCCCCCTTAATTTCTTCCTTCTGCTTTGCCTGTCCAGCTATTACTCTTGTGGATGTGCTCCATGCAGCTTGTAGTCTGACTTCTGCTGCCTTTTGACCTTCTTCCTCCATCCTGAACTGCATTTCCAAGTTGATCTCTGTGGCTATGGCATGATGTCCTGCCTTTCCCTTGCAAACTCGTGGGCTGAATGTCTAGCTAACCTATCAGAGTGCGTCTGTGTCCAGCTGCTGTGTTGACTATCTCTTGCTTTGATGATTTACCTCCAATCCCATTGCTTCATTCCTATCATTTCCCCTGAGGGCTCCTGCCTTCCTTCTAGTGATCCTGTACTTCCTGATCTGCACTGTGCTTTTCTTTCATTAACTGAACTTCCACACAGTTTTCCTTGCATGCCATGCATGGTAAGCTGAAACACAGTCCTAATTCACTTTTTTATATTTAACGTTCTTTCATTTTTTGTGTTTTTTCCTTTACATTACCCATCCTTTACACTAGGTGTTCTCACCACACGATACGAATGCTACCACTTCCCCTGACATCTACAGTAGATCCTGCTAATCATTTCCTTTCCTGTTTCTGTCTCCTTTCATGCTATGTACTTGGCACAACCCTTATTTGGTTTATCTATTCATGTAGTGCAACATTTGGTACTGAGCTGCATAAGTGATTTTGTCCTACTTTCTAAACCTGATTGGCTACATATAAACAAGTCTTTAGTGGTCCTTGGACTGGAAGAATCAGGAGTCATTGCTTGGGTAAAATGATACCTAAAATACAGTGTCATAATATCCCAGTCTCCCAGACCTGATCCTAGCTGTTAGCTGTAGCTTATCAGACCCCTGTGCCTTCTCACTGCATCATAATATAATATTTTTACCTGTTCGCATATAACTACTCTAGCCATTTCTTCAGATTCCTTTCTACCATTCTGGTATCACCTTTCCATTTGTTTGTTAGAGCAAGGATGAAAAGTGCATGTATTTCCACTGCATACTTCCTACCTTCTTTATAGCCCTTCCCACTTGCCCTCAGTTGCCAGATTTCTGTCAGAGACCTCCGACCTTCACCAGTGTAAGTTAAAGTACATTTTGTGTCACTTGCCAATCATTTCTCTAAATCTGCTTTGGTCTTTCACCTTATCTTATCTCAGATGCTTTTTCCCTCACTTTGAAGTAAGCTCTTTGTCTTTCATTCCAATTCCTTCACTGTTTTCCTCCTTTTTCCTTCTTTGTGTTAAGTTGTAGCCCTTATCCTTCTTATTCTGGAATGGAATGTTCCAGTATTTTTCAATGGGGTGTCAGTCAGAACTCATAGGACCATAGGATCATAGAAGATTACTAAGCTATCAACCATTTTAAGCCTAGCCATTTCATCCCAATGTAATACCATAGAAATGCTAGTCAATGCACAAGATTGCATTTAGTGATGACTGCCCATGTCCAGGAGGGTTGTGGGCTCTATCCCTGGTAAGAATTTACGGTGTCCCATCCACTCATCCAGGTTCCCCTTGAAGAGTGTCATAGAGGTGCTCTGTTTCACATGAATTGGTAGCCTGTTCCAAAGATGCAGCAGTCACTGGGAGATAAATCTGTCCCTCCAGCATGTCCTATTTAAGTTGCAGGCCATATTTAGGTCCCTGGAACAGGTAGCCCTAGTCCAGTTTGATTTACGGATATTCAACAAGTTCATCAGGTTTGGGTCTTGGATTGCTCTTTAGGCCAGGCATAAGTCTCCCCTAAGAAGTCTATACAATACGGAGTATGGTGACAGGGGCTTTAGTTGGTCTGTGTAAGGCACATGCTGGAGCTCCTTGATCTTCTTTGTTAGAAACCTCTGAGGTCTCTCTAATTGCTGCAGGTGCTTAGTATGGTACATGCCAAATGGGGCATTATACTCAATTATGGGTCAGATAAGTGCAGAGTATGGGGGGGGGTTATAACTTCTTTTTCTCTCGAGGCAGTGCCTGTACTAATCAAGTGTGCTACATAGAAAGCTTTCCTTACTACAGTAGACACATGATGGTATAAGTTAAGGTCACAGTCAACTTATTATCCCAGGTCCTAATACACCAGTCATTGGTCTGCATGAGACCCTCGTGGAGTATACTGACATAATTTGGAGGTTCAGTAATTGCACTTGGTTTGCAGTCATCTGCAAACTTAGTCAGACACAACCCCTTATTTTTTACCTGAACATCTGAGAAGTATATACCAAACTGTAGGGGGCCCAGCACTGACCTGTGTGGCACCCTGCTGGTAACAGGTCTGCTGGATGATGTTGATGTGGAGTCACCCACTTTGATAGTGTATGTCCAGTTTGTGAGCCAGTTGGCAGCTCATCTTACAATGAAGGGGTTTACATTCAGTTTGCTAAGTTTATTGGTAATGCCTGAATGTGGGATTGTGTTGAAAGCCTTTGCCGGGTCGGGATATGCTGTGTGCACAGATTTGCCCTTGTCAATGGCCTTGGTCACATTTTCAAAGAAATTTTAATTTTCAGAGAAATCCATCAGATTTAACAGGCAGGATCTGCCCTTCATGTCTTTATTTATGATGTCCATAGTGATATGTTCCATGTCCTTACAGATGAGGCTGGTCAGGTTTATGGGTCTGTAATTCCCCGGGTCTGTTGCTAGGCCACCTTTGTGGAGAGGAATAACTTTTGTTGTTTTCCATTCCGCAGGAACAAAGCCTGTGGTTAGGCTATGATTAAAAAGGGTAATTAGCGGTGATGCTAGTTCATCTTTTAATCAGTTTAAAAGACAGCCTGGGATGTTGTCTGGTCCCATAGAGGCTGTGTTTTTTTGCTTTGGAGAAGGCTTTGAGGACCTGCTCTTCAGATATGTGGGGGGGGGGGGGTTAGGGGAAGGTTTGTTGTAAGGTAGGAGGGGATAAGGGTGCGAAATATTTGAAAAGCCTATCTGCTAGCAGGTTTGCTATCTCTGTGGGGTCAGTGTGTGTGTGTGTGTGTGTGTGTGTGTGTGTGTGTGTGTGTGTGTAAGTTTCTCTCAAAGGAGCCCTTGGAGGGTTTGACAAGTTGTCTTATTTGTCTGTTGAGGCTGATGAGGGTGATTTTCCACTGTTGGGGCCTTGCCTTTGTTTTCTTGTTCAGCAACATTGTGCATTTATTGTAAAGTTTGTTGATGCTGGATGGTTCACCATGGCAGCTTGTTTTTACTTGGGGCTCTGGCTTTGATTCTTTCCTGGTACAACTGAGTTTATACACTTATGCAAGTGATTGTACTGGGCTTTAGTGTAAGCTTTGGCATAGTTCCCACTGCAGCTTGGGGTAAGGTTTGGAATGCATTTATACCTTCACCTAGGAGGGTATAGTTTGCCCTGGAGACGTTTTTTACTGTGATTTCACCCTTTGTGAGTTCTGGTGTTAGCGCCAGCTTGAAGATGATTGATTTGTTGCCAGTTTTAACTAATGAGGGTCGAACAGTTGTGGCAGTGCATCTGTTTGACATGTTAGTGAGGACCAGATCCAGAATGTTTGTTTCCCTTGTTGGGGTATGGACAACTTGTTCCAGAGCATTTGAATTAATAAAGTCAAGGAACATTTGCGCTAGTGAGTTAGGGCTAGCGTAGGTTTCCTAATTGATGGTGGGATAATTGAAATCCCCCGTAACTAGTGTGTTTGGTAAAATTGGATTGCCTCCAGTTTGGTCAAGTAGGCGTCTTGACCCATGGAGGGGGATCTATAACTGTCTTTGACTTAAATGGGGGTCTTACCCACTGTAACCTGGACCTGGAGTAACTCCTTGGAGTTGTCCAGTCTAACTAGACAGGTCTGTATCATATATTCGAAATTCCAAAATATCGAACACCATAAGTTCGAACTTGGAATTTTGAAATATGATAACATCGAACACTCAGAATAGCGAATTTTTTTCCCAGGGAAAAGATTTGCTGTTCCGAGAAACATGCACATAACACAAGCACACTAAAATAAATAAACCACACACATACAGTTAACAAAATCCAACCTTACACTAAACCACACATACATTCCTAACTATCCACTTACCTTAACCCGCAGCCTAACTCTAAGGTCTGTAACTATCTCACCGCAGTGGAGGAAATAGTGAAGCCACGGAACGGCCCACTGAAATCTTGCCCTAGGTAAGATTTCAATGTTCCGGAGCTTCACTATTTCATCCTTCGATGTATTGGGTTCGATATTATAACATTCGAAGTTTTACAACTTTGAAGTTATAATATAGACCCTAACTAGTTGGGAGGTGAATTTATCTCTAATGTAGAGTGAAACACCACCTCTTTTTTGTTTTCACACATTCATTTTGTGGTCTAAAGGTGTGGAAGGCATTGTAGTCTTGCAAGGCTGGGATACTCTTTGAGGCCTTGAACCAGGTTTCTGTGACTGCACAGACATCTACCTCTTCTAGTGATATAAGTGCTTCCAGGGAGTACAGTTTTTGGTTTAAGCTCCTAGCATGGCCCTTATTTTGTTCAGATTTTCTAATTTCATGTTGGTAATGTTGTTTTTGAGACCTTGCCTAAAAAAGGCACTATGTTGGAGGTAAAAGCCTTTGCCAGCAGCTGAAAGCCTAGATGTGCCAGGGGCAAATTGTCTTTGCAAAGCAGTGAGGTTTGTCGACCATGGCTTCACAGGCTGACAGGAACTGGATCCTCTTTGAATGACACCAAAATCTGAGCCAATTATTGAAATAAATCATTTTTTGTTTGTACTGTGTCATCATTCTAAGTGAAGGTGGTATGCTGCTCAAGGCTAGGGACATACCTGCCTGGGACACATACTCACAGAGCTCAACCATGTCTCAGGTCATTCACACCAACATGAACTATGACAGAGTCATAACGGTACTTGTTGCTGAGAGACCTGAGTATGTGTGTGATCTGACGAATCCTGGCACCAGACAGGCAGCTGTGTGTGACTTTCTCCCTTGTTCAACCTGATGAGTTGGACATCCGTGTGTCTCACTACTGAGTCGCCAATAACAAGAACATTTTTTTTTGCGTGTTACACGCTACTGGCTTGATGCGTGAGACACTGGTGTTGCTATGCATCATGGGTGCTGTGGGGATTGTGTTAGTTGTAGCAGTCTTGTGTTTTGGAGGTCTCTGGTGTTTCAGTACGTTTTTCAAGAGGAACCTCCATGTATGTGGATTTATATGTTTGATGTGTACTTTGTGTATAAGTAGTGATACTATAAGCATATGTAGTGGTGGGTGAGTTGACAACTTTCTCCGTGTTACAGTTTTGAGTGAGAGAGAGCATGGATTCTAGATTCTTGGTGTAAATACACCTCTCACACTCTGTACTAGAATGTGTACATGGGGCAATTGCTACACTGCCTCAAATCAACAAGGTTGGCAGGAGAAACAAGGGTAGTCCAACTGTCCATAATGTTAGGCTGAAGACTGTGGTCACTAGGGGTGGCTATTCAGAATCGATCATGGAGGAGCTCAGTGGGTGGATATTTCTGCCTGGGTTTTAGGGAAAATTTGTTGAATTTAACTGGCTTTGGCACACAACTGCATGTAGTGTACGGTGCTGTGCATCTCGCAAAGAAGCAGGCAGGGCCTAAACCACTACAAACAGTTCCAGAAGCAGCAAGCCTGTATCTGAACTATGCTACAGATACTAGCTACCCTAGTTTCAGTGGGAAACATCAGAGAATGTTTAAAACAGCAGAAAAATAGCAGTGAGACACTAAAAAATGTTTAAAACAACAGTAAATCAGCAAAGAGGCACTAAAGTATGTTTTAAACAGTTAACAGATCAGTTATTTAAACATTGCTTGGTGGGAAAACCAGAACAAGCAGAACAGATAGCTTAAAAACAGTGAAAAATATCAGTAAGTACTTAAACAGTGAAACTAACAAAAAGCTTTGTAAACAGTGAAGACAGCAATAAAATTTGATTTAACAGGCACAGTAAAGCAGACAATTGCAGTACAACAGTGTAGTTTAGTACACAGTAAATAAATACAAGCAATAAAAATGTGCAGTAAATAGTATTAATAAGCAAAACAAAAAAATACAGGCAACTTATGTTTTTTTGGAAGCTCAGAAGCCTCTAGTCATCTGGTATTTCAGCTCAGAGGTGTGGCTGGTAGTCCACCTCACTTCAGCTCAGTACAAGCAAACAAAAACCTGCTCAAATCCAGGGCCTAAATACCAGAAGCTAAAAACTTGAAGAAACTTTAAAGATATTCAAAAGGACCAATGAGGATGGTTATTCCAAGCCCGAGACCAACCTCCCTTTACCAGACAGATCCCAGTCAGCACAGTTCTCTCACAAAATTGCACATAGGCCCCTTCTAATCAAAGGTGGCCTGGAAAACATGCTCACAACAAGCAAACCACTACAAACAGTTCCAGAAGCAGCATGCCTGTATCTGGACTATGCTTCAGCTACTAGCTACCCTATTTTCAGAGAGAAACACTAGAGAATGTTTAAAACAGCAGAAAAATAGCAATGAGACACTAAAAAAATGTTTAACACAGCAGAAAATCAGCAAGGAGTCTCTAAAGAATGTTTTAAACTCCACAACAGTTTGTTCTTGACTCATCCCTTTCTGCTCCTATACACTTGGCTTTATAGGTCCCCTCATATTTTGGCCTGCTTTTCATAAACTATGTGTTTTCTGGCAAATCTGAGGATTGCAGTCACTAAATAATGTCAGACACGAGTTTCAGACTTCAAATGCTTCAAAAATGCATGCTAATGTGAAACATGTAATTCTAGCATATATCTAAGCTGATAAGAGCAATATTTAAAATCTGTCCCTGATTTTGGACCTTTGTTCTAAACATTCTTGTCTTTGTCTAGAATTCTTGCACAAAGAGGTTGAGAGTACCTCTCAACTGTACAGATTTTTGCAGAATGTCCAGATTTTTGCCTCATATTTTTGGTTTGTTTCTCATAAAATTGTGGTTTTCTGACAAATCACTGGCAAATCATTCAAGACTGAAGTCAGAAAATAATGACAGACATTTGAGTGTCAGATTTCATACCCTTCAGAAAATTCATGCTAATGCAAATCCTGTTATTCTATCAACTTTTTAAGTTTGTAAGAGCAATATTTAAAAATTGTCCCTATTTTTGGACATTTGTTCCCGCATTACTTAATAGCTTTGTCCAGATTTCTTGCTCTAAGAGGTTGAAAGGCAAAAAATATACATGTGGAATCTGGTACCCACCACAGTCCACTACACAGAGATTACAATGAAAATAAGGTATTAATCATTTACTTTATACAGCACATGGATGACTGATTCAGCATGCTAGAGGCAGAGTAAGATAAATTATAAGGACAGATAAGTGAGATTGAGATTTGCTAGAAGCATGCATTTAGGAATGCACAGTGCATCCTTTAGAGCAACAGATAAATTTGGAGTATGTGCATTGCAAGTTTTACTTGTAAGGGGATTCTGTCAGCAGTCTTGGAAATAGTACTTGGAAGGTTGGTAGAGTATATATTGAGTCTGAGAAGATTTAGTGACTTTAGACATAGCTGAAGCATTTAGGGGTAGCAAGTCAGCTAACTCAGCTGCTGGAAAATTTCTTGAAATGTGGAAATTATGTAACTGAACTGGCAAATTCCTTGAAATGTGTAAATTCTATAAATGAAATGACCTACCTTGGGATTCATTAAGGCCTACACTGACACTAAGTGTGCACTCTTCTGAGTGAACAGGCAATACAAGGATAACACACTTTCTTCTTCCTTATTTTTGTTTTCCTACTGATTTTCTTGCAGCCTTAAATATCGAGGGGAATTCATAAAGGTTACTACAAAGTACAGTCTACATGTACACTTTCTGTAATCTTTCTGAGTCACTAGAAAGCACAACAAATGTGGTAGGGATGTTCTTGAATACAGATTGTGTAAACTTAGTGTAGACGTTCATCATACCTCTCAACCTCTTAGAACAAGAAATCTAGACAAACCAAATATAAGGGGGGGGGGGGGCAAAGCCCCCAAACTAGGGACAAATCTTAAACATTGCTTGTATAAACTTAGAAAATTGCTAATGAGGAACAGACCTGAAATATGAGGCAAAAATCTGGAAATTCCGTGAAAATTTAGACAGTTGAGAGCTAATGGATTCTTTGCAACCACAATGCAGCAGACAAGGTTTAATGCATTACAAGAACACTGTATAGTAACCAGGCTTAGTCAGGTGTGAGTGTTTTTGTTACATTCATTTTGGGTAGTGGGTCTTCCCTGCAGGACCATCATACTGATCTTTTCATTCTTTCATCCATACTGACAGTAGCCATTGTTGGTGTGAGCTGTTATTCAATCCCCCCATAGGTTCATAGGTAGGTACTAGGCTATTGGCTCTAGGGCCTATATAGGCCTAGCCAAAAAGGTACCCTGGCTTTCGCCACCCAAGAAAAATTTTCCTGTGCCCTTGTCAAGCAGAACCACAGAGGTGATCCCCGGGGTGAATTTCCTATTTCCCATCCAATCATCAAGATTTTTCTTGAAGAGTGCTAATGAGGAGCTTTGTTTGATATAGATAGGTAGTTTGTTCCAGAGTATGGGAAGTCTGTGGGACAGGAATCTATACCTCCAGCATGTTCTGTTTATTGTGGTGACAAGATTTAGGTCCCCAGAACGTGTAGCTCGGAGGGATTGGGATTTTTTAAGTGGAGCATGTACAACAGCTCTGGGTTTGACATAGCTTTGTATGTTAGACAGAGATCGCCTCTGAGTGGGTGATATGCTACAGAGTAAAGTTGAAAGTTTTTGTGGCAGTCTGTGTAGGGCATCTGTTTGAGGCCTGTAATCCTCTTTGTGAGGTATTTCTGCGGCCTTTCCATTGTTGTAGATGTCTTGTGAGGTACATACCAAAAGGGGCATTGTACGCTATAATAGGTCTAATGAGTGACGAGTAGAGGGGAACAAATTACCTCTTTTTTCCTGGATGAGAAACCTTTTGTGATGAGGTGTGCCACATAGAAGGATTTCCTGACTACTGTGGTGATGTGATTATCAAAGGAGAGACTACTGTCCACCTGTGTCCCAACGTCTCTTATCACACTTTCAGTGTTAAGTAGACTACCACCTAGGTGGTAACTCATGGGTGCAGAGTTTTTACCAAAAGGGACAACAATGCACTTTTTGGCATTGAGCTTGAGGCCATGGCTTTGACACCAGGCATCTGTCTCAATGAGGCCCTTTTGTAGGATGTCCACATCGTTAGGAGTTTTGATTATGGCTCCTAGTTTGCAGTCATCTGCAAACTTTGTTAGCCAAATACCTTCTGTGTTAGCCTGTACTTCAGAAAAGTAGATACCAAACAGGAGAGGACCCAGGATTGAACCCTGTGGTACTCCACTTGTCACTGATCTGAAGTCGGATTTGGAGTCTGCTACTTTCACAGTGTGGGTTCTGTCAGTGAGCCAGTTGGCAACCCACCTTGTGACATAGGGATTTATACCTAGATTAGTGAGTTTATCTATAATTCCAGAGTGGGGGATGGTGTCAAAAGCCTTGGCGAGATCTAGATAGGCTGTGTGAACCACCTAACCCTCGTCTACGGCTTTGGTGACTGCTTCAAAGAAGTCTATCAGGTTTAGGAGACATGATCTGCCTTTTACAAACCTGAACTGGGTGGGGTCCAGAGTATGGAGATTACCAGTCTTTGTTTATAAGTTCCATGAGGATATGTTCTATGGCCTTGCAAACCAGGCTTGTTAGGCTAAGGGGGGATAGTTCCTGGGGTCTATGGTGGCTCCCCCATTGTGGAGTGGGATAACTGTCACTGTGCACTATTCAGTGGGCACAAAGCCTGAGGTGAGGCTATGATTGAACATGGTGCTTACGTGGGGTGTCAGTTCATTCTGTAGTTCATGTAGAATGCAGCCTGAGATGTTGTCAGATCCCATGGATGCTGTGTTCCTGGCTTTGGAGAGTGTGTTTTTTTACCTGTGCAGCCATGATTACAGGAACTTTGCATTCTTCCGGTATAGAGATGGGCCCTTTAGGGGATGAGAGGGGGATAACATTAGCACTGAACCTATCTTCCAGGATGTTGGCAATATCAGTTGGTTTGTATATTTAGTGCCATTGTGATGTAACTCAGAGCAGATCTGAGTGTTGCCATTGAGATTCTTGACATAGCTCTAGAATGCTTTGTGGTTGTCTTTAGCATCAGTGGTGATTTTATTTTCGTAACTAGCTTTGGTGGATTTTATGAGGGATCTCAGCTTCTTACTGAGGCAGACCAGGGAGTTCCTCCAATCATGGGATTTTACTCTTTTTTGCAACAGTTTCTTTCTTTTGTTGTAGAGTTTGTTTATGGCAGGGGACCACCAGATTGGCTTCCTATTTTTAGAGGATAGCATCTTGGTTCTGTTAAGGATAACATGATCCATGCACTCATGTAAGTGCTTATAAAGTGCATTTGTGTAGGATTCAGCAGTCGTACCTCTGTTGTCCATCTACATGTGTGTTGTGAAGTTTGCCACTTCTGTCTTAAGAAGTGTGAAGTTGGCTTTGGAGAAATTTTTTACAGTACTTTCCCTAATGGGGGGTGGGGGCGGGATGTGGATGTCTAGGGTGATTAACTTGTGGTTGGATCTGACCAATGAGGAATTGACCTCTGGTGTGGAGCAGCGGTCGCCCATGCTGGTAAGGACCAGGTCTAGGATAGACCCCAGTGGGGATGTGGATAAGTTGATCCAAGGCGTTGGAATTTATTCATTCCAGAAAACGTTGAACAAAAGAAGTTGGTACATGAGTAGATCTCCCAGTTAATGGTGGGGTAGTTGAAATCACCCATTATTAGGGTGTTGGGTTGTGCCCTAATATTTTCCAATGTATCAAGAAATGAGGAGTGGGAATCCTGGGGCATGGTGGGGGATCTGTAGCAAGTTACAATTTGGATTGCGGTCTTGCCCAGAGTTAGTCGCACTTGGATAATCTCGGATGCATTATGCTGAGCAACTAGCCTGGAGGTGTGGATATCCTTAATGAATATGGACATGCCTCTGCCTTTAGTGTTCCGGTCCAGGTTAGGTGGCCAAAAGATGTGGTATGAACTATAGCCTGGAAATGCAGGGGTGCTCTCTGGAGCCTTGAACCAGGTCTCTGTCACTGCAGAGATGTCAATGTTCTCCATTTTAAGGAGTGCCTCAAGTGAATGCATTTTGAGATTTAGACTTCTAGTACTGAGTAGCATTACCTCAGATTTTGCTTGGTTGCACCTGTTACGGTGGTGAATTTGTCATTTGAGCCTTGCCTAAAAAGGCACTATAGGGGTGGCAAGAGCCTTAGCCAGTATCCGGAATCCCAAGAGCGACAGGTGCAGACCATCTCTGGCAAAGCATTGTGGTCTTTCGATCATATCATCCCAGGCAGACAGATACTGGATCCCCTTAGAATGACACCAGAAGCTTAGCCAATTGTTGAAGTCAATCATTTTTTCCTTGTACTGTGGTATCATTCTGGGTGATGGCAGGATGCTACTCAGGGCTAGGGTCATAACTGCCTGGGCTACAACATCAGAGAGTTCCTCCATGTCTATTTTCATGTAGTCCAGGGAGGTACATCTCAGGTCATTCACACCAACATGGACAATGACAGAGTCATATTTGTACTTGTTGTGGAGTGACCTGAGTGGGTGTGTTATGTGGCGGATCCTGGCACCAGACAGGCAGCTGACAGTAACTTTCTCCTTGTTTAGCCAGGTGAGTGGAACATCAGTGTGCCTGACTATAGAGTCACCTATGACTAGAGTGTTGGGTATGTTGTTATGCCTTATGGGTTGTGGTTGAGTGGCACACTGACTTTGTGGGCTATGTGTCATTTGGGTTGTGTTGGCGGGTGGAGGTTGCTTGTGTTTTTGCTTTGGAGGTCTCTGTTGCTTGAGCAGATTTTTATTGAGAGCCTCCACGAATGTAGGTGTGTTTTGTGTTGCATTGTGTGTGTTTTGGTGGTGTAGGTTTGGAGGGACTATGTGATGAGTGTGGTGTGGTGCAAGTGTTTACCTTCTCCTCTTGACTGTCTAGTCCAGTCTTCGGTGAAGACAGCTTTGTTTTTAGTTTGGCTATATAAGTGCATCTCTCACAGGTTGTAATGTTGGGTGGTAGGAGGAGAGGGTTGTCTGTGTACATGAGGCAATTGCTGCATTGCCCCAAGATGCCCAGATTCATCAGGTAGACAGGAGAAAACACTGGGAGATGACCCTTAGACATGCCTGGATAGGTGCTTATTTATTAAGTACTAAAAACTGTTTTCCTCTAGACAAGTGAGGAAAGTTGAGTGCTGTAGTAATTTGTAGGTTATGTTGTGCTTATAATGAGTTCTGATCAAGTGCTGAGCTCAAAGAAACAGATTTGAGTGGTAAAATTAAAAAACTGTCTAGTTCTAAGGGAAAATTTGAAAAGCAAACTTTATGACGCCAGGAATAGTTTAACCCTAGCTAAGTGGCGATGCATAAAGTTTTTTTTTTTTAATATAACAGTAGCAAATGAGCACACCAATTTAAACAAATTAACCAATTAACCAATAAAAAGCTAAAAACTGAGCCCCGTTCCAGCAGTCTTCGATCAAACAAGGTCTAACTGCACACTCCTGCCACTAGGTTGCAGGGGAACCTTCTCCAAAAAAGATGGTCTGTATTAGTGCTCAAGTTTTACAAACAAAGCTAGATTCAGCAGGTCTGAATTTATTCTATGCTACAGCAAACAAGGCGTACCAATTTCAGAAAGAAGCAGTTCAAATAAGCAGGCACAATAAGCCTTTAACCAGAAACTACCAGCTCAGAAGGGCAGAATCTACCCTCTCCTCCCACAAGAGTGCAGACCACATCTTCTTAATGTAAAATAACTGTCCTGAAGCCCAAGTACTTAAACCAGAACTAATACACTTTTAGAATAACAGACACTAAGCCTTCAAACAGCAACTCCCAACTTAGAAGGATGTAAGCTACCTGTCCTGCCACAACAGTGCAGACCACAAACCTTCTTAATGTAAATTATACAAATATAGTGCTCAAGTTATACAAACAAAGCTAGATTCAGCATGCCTGAATGTAGTCTATGCTACAGCAAACAAGGCTCACCAATTTCAGAACGAAACAGTTCAAATAAGCAGGCACAATAATCCTTTAACCAGAAATTCCCAGCTCAGAAGGGCAGAATCCTCCTCTCCTCCCACAAGAGTGCAGACCACAAAACCTTCTTAATGTAAAATAACTGGCCTGAAGCCCAAGTGCTTAAACCAGAACTAATACACTTTTAGAATAACAGACACTGAGCCTTCAAGCAGCTATTCTCAACTTAGAAGGATGTAAGCTACCTGTCCTGCCACAACAGTGCAGACCACAAACCTTCTTAATTTAAAATAACTGCCCTGAAGCCCAAGTGCTAAAACCAGACCTAATACACTTTTAGAATAACAGACACTGAGCCTTCAATCAGCAATTCCCTACTTAGAAGGATGTAAGCTACCTGTCCTGCCACAACAGTGCAGACCACAAACCTTAATGTAGAACAACTGGTCTGAAGCCCAAGTGATTAAACCAAAAGGCTTAGAATAACAGTTACAATTTAATCAGGCTACTACCAAGCAGTAATAAATGCATCAGAATAAATACAATTGAGTCATTTTAAGAAGAGGCAAAAGCAAACTAAAGTGCACTTTTTTAGTAAAGTGCAAGGAGAGAGGAAGGAGGAGCAGAAGAAAAATTCAAGGTTAAGAACCTAAGTGGGTTAGCCTTCTCAAATGTTCTCTCTGTATTAAGTAGAGTAAACACCAGACTGGGAGGGGTGTTCCAGATCAAATTTTCAGTTCTGGTGAAGCGCTTAACTTTTTAATAAACATTGTGGATGAACATTTTTGCATCATTTTATGTGTGGAACTTATGGTGTATACTACTACTCGTTTGGACATCTCATTTTTGTTTTATTGAGTTTTATTTGGATGCCCAGCAAACATTTTTTTTTGAATCAGCAATATATTTCCAGATTGTTTGAGAATCACACTTCAGCCAGAACACCAGGAGTTTCCAACAGTGTATCATGACATATATGTAGTCTGGGATGGCCAGGACTAGAGAAACAACTGATGCCAAGAAGCAGACAGAACTAAATGCTTAAAATGCAGTAGAGTCCACTTTGGTAAAAGAAACAATTCCCCATTATAGACAGTGTAAGGACCCTTGGGGATGACTCCTTATCTTTTGATCTTGTTTCCACTGCAGTTATAAAATACTTTTATCTCCCCAAATAATAGCCAAGAACATTTCATCCAGTACTAGAGAAGTCTTACTTTCACTGTAGTTCTCTGTTATCTGCTCCATTAATGAATATAATGCCTCCTTGTTATGTCTGATCAAAATATATCACTCAGATGGGGAACCCCAGATATTCCAAACCAAAAAGATCACAGACTTCAAGGTCCTTAGTTTTCCAGACTGATTAGTTACCTTCAGCATGTATTCTGTTTCCGGTATATTCCTCCATGGTGGTTTATGTTTGGCCTGATGTTTATCTATGGATACAGTCACCTACATTGTTAGCTATTACTTCAGCTATAAAGGCTGAGTACTGCACTAGACAACACACATAGCGATGAAACATGAAAGAACCTCACCTTGCTAGACTTACTATAATTTAATAGAACTAATAGTTCCTCAAACATACACATGTAAAATACGTTAATCTCTATTAGCAAATGAATAGAATTCATCTGGCCCCATGGTGCAGAGGGAAATATCCTTTACTGCTCCCCACGTAACACTTGGTTAACTAGTGGCATTGGTGCTGGGAGGACAGGATGAGGGAAGATGGGAGTGAATGGCCAATGCTGGCTTGCCCATCATGGCAGGAAGGAGGCAACCTATGCTCTTTACAATGGCAGCATGATGAGTCTGACAAGCTCTGTGCTGCAAGCACTCTACCACTTGGTCTGGAGGTCGCACATGAGCAGAATTACCTATGTACCTCTCAAAGGCAACAATTACCACTTGGTCTGGAGGTCGCACATGAGCAGAATTACCTATGCACATCTCAAAGGTAGACATTAACACTTGGCCTGGAGGTTGCACCTGAGCAGAATTACCCATACACCTCCCAAAGGCCACTTGGTCTGGAGGTCGCACGTGAGCAGAATTTCCCATGCACCTCCACAAGGCAGCCGTTGCAGAGCTTGTAAGGCTGCCACAGAGTGGTTTGTGTTAGGACTCCCTGTCTGCATTATGACACTGTGGCAGCATCCCTGATCTCCTCACTGGCCCCAGCTGAGATTCAGGTGAGTCTGGGGGAGGCTAAGGTGGGCCTGGTAGACCCAGTGAAAGAGTAGTGGAGCAGATGGCAGCTGGTGATCAGCTGCATGGAGGTAAAAAAACATATTTAGACTTAGCGTGAGGGTTCCTATCCCTTCACATCTGTTGAATAAACTACTCCTAGATATTAAACAAAGTAATAACTCAGATACATTGCAATCTAATACAGACTACTAGATGAAAGCTCACAGATTCTCTCTGGGGCTCTTCTGAATATCTGTCCTTGAGGCGGGGCTAATTTTTGATGTTGAGTGTTCTGGGCTAGGCTGAAATTTGTTTGTCTAGAATTGATTTATGAACCTAAGGCTTGCAGAGCAATCTTCCTTGCCAGTTTGGCTTTTATTAAAATTCTTTGGGTCCAGAGTAAGTTGGATAATCTACTTGGGGCGGGTACAGTACAATGGGGTGGATCATTAGTACTAGGCTAATTGCAGGCAAGTGGGATGAAAAACTGCTGTGAAAAGTGAGATATGTAGCACTTAAAAGCTTTGATCATCAAGTTTAATCTTGTTTATGGTGCAGTAATTGTTTTTATGGCGTCAGTTGTGTACCTTGGTAATACCTAGGTCCAAGGTACAGGATTTAAAAACAATTACAAGTAGTTTTTCTAGTAGATAGTTCTTTAGTTTTGCCTTGAAACTATTCAATGTTATCTGGGAACGTATTTCTCCAGGTAATCCATTCCATGTCGCTGTCCAGAGTTTAATGAAGGCCGATTGCCCTCTGTTGGTGCCAAAATGTGGTCCCATCAAAGTGATACCATCATCCAGACTCCTTCTGAAAGAGTTGATGATGGTTCTCTTCTTTATAAGTGATTTCAGTGGGGGGCATTAACCAGCATGAAAAGTTTGAACAAATGAGTGCTGACTGGCACAGCAGCTTAGTTAGTGTCTGGTAGCCAACAAAATCGATTTTAAGAGATCACAGGGATAAGCATACATGGCTAGAAGTAGAAAACAAGTTTTGTTTTCCAATATCTGTAATTTTGTATGCTGTCGCTACAGTAAAGTGTTAATAAAAGTTGGGCATATTTAATTTTGGGAATGAGCACATTTGTAGCTAAAAACTGTCTAGCAGTTGGGAATAACAAGGGAAATTTAGCAGGAAAGTTTCAATTATGAAAGTATTCTGTTGACTTTTTAATCCGAATGCTTTCAAAATGGTAAGGCTGGGTCAAAGAGGAATCCTAGATGTTTTAATATGTGACATTAAGTATTGGATTATCCAGAGCTGTAAAACTTCTATAACATACAGATATAGTCATGCTTAGATATGCAAAATGAAGGGGTGCAGAGCTTGTTGCAAATTCAATCAGGTGACTGCTGAAAGCTGATAAATCTGGTTTAGTAACATTTTCTGATTTGAGCTTGTTTGATTTTAAAACCAAAAATGTAGAGAAAGTCACACAGACAAACCAATTAGTAAACACTACAAGGAAAACCTAGCCAAGCTAGAATTTTCACTGTGTGATACGTTAAACCTCATGTAATAGCGGCCCATGAGTTATATGCAAATGAACCCTTAATGACATTAAGTATGGTAGACACAGTGAAAAGTCTAGCTTGGCTAGGTTTTACCTGTAGTTTTTACTTGTTTGATTTTAGGTATTGCCACTAGAGGAAGCCCTTATACAACCAGACTGCAAATAACATTCATCCACCGATTTATTTACTTATTTAATCTGGGTGAAATCTTTCATACAGTGTGTGTACATTATATAACTGTGTATGTACGTATTGGGGAAAAAGATTTATACTGAATCTTATACATGTAAAAACATGTATATCGTGTCATACTAAACAATTAAGACATAGCTAAATATCACTGAGATGTTGGAATTTATTTCCTTGCCTTTTATATGTCAGACTGTTCAGTAATTTAGTATAGTGAATTGCTTTGGTACATGATACGCTTTAAAAGTACATTGGATTATGCTTTTTATTTTCCTGCATTTTATATATTTTTTCCAGTGTTTAATGTTATAAGGATAAATAAGATATTAATCTGTCAGTGTGTTCTTTAGATTGCCTCTGTGACATGCTAAAGTGGTTACACATGAACCAAGTCTCTTTCTCCTGATGGCCAAGGTATTTTGTTTAGTTAGGTGTGCCTCTCGGTTAGGGTGAAGACCAGAATGTCTGCAGTGACCCATGAGACTGCACAAGCATGGTAAGGGACATATGCCAGCAGGTTGCCTGTAAAACTGGTGTAGTCTGCTTCAGTAAAAATGCAGTTTTATGGAGAAGAGAGAAAAGAGAGAACCCCCTTCTAGCCAGTCAAATGATGGCCATCCGAGTTACTGCCCTGGCACACTGGCCACCTCTCCAGTCCATATCACTTTGACTGTTGTACTACCCTTAATGGACCCTTCTAATAAATATCAAGTCCTAATCACTGTCTTTTCAACAGACCAAAATAAAGCCAGACATAGCTCTGCAGTCCATGTTATTGGTCCTGGTACACTGCCTCTTCCATGTACTTTCATACTTCCCCAGCATACACCTAGGAAGTACCAAATAGGACTTCCCTAGTATACTCCTGGGAAGTACCAAAGAGCAATTCCCCAGCATACTTCTGGGTGTACTTCCATACTCTCCCAGCATACTCCTAGGAAGTACAAAAGAGGACTTCCCCTGCGTAGTCCAGGGAGGTACAAAAGAGGACTTCCTTAGCATACTCCTGGGAAGTAACAAAGAGCACTTCCCCAGCATACACCTGGGTGCACTTCCATACTTCCCCAGCATACTCCTAAGAAGCACCAAAGGGGCCTTTCTGTCTGCAAGAGGTTGCTCAGCATAATAAGGGTTAGACTAGAGATTTGGGAAAATCCAATGAGAAATGACAGGTGTACGAATCTAGTGAGGAAAAAATTATAGGCTAAATGAGTTGGAAGCTGTTGGGTGAGGATAGTAAAATAAAAACAAGAGCATTTGAATGATTCATTTATCAGAGTATTTGAGGTACAATTAGTTCTGTGACAAACTATTCAAGTGATGTAGAAGGCATAACCATAGGTAGCAGCTTTAGCAATGAGATCCTACAGAGAGGGATTACAGCAGAATTTATTTAGGTCATCAAAGCAGAAGAAGGATGGCTTTTGGAGAAGTCCTTAAACCCAGAAGTATTTACAGGAGAGGTAGTTACAGGGGAAGTACCACTATTTTTAAAGGAAGCTTTTGTTTATGCATATGGATGGCAAGATACAAGCAGTGAAAATGTTTATAGTCCCTTTAGTTTTATACACAGGTCATGCATATTTTTAGCAACCAGAGAAGAAGTTGTGAATTGGATAGCAATTAATAAAGAGTCAAAGGGTTTTATCTGGGAGGGCAACAGAGCAAAGGTCAAGTGAGATAAGTTGATCCTTCCACTAGAACAAGGTGATTAGAATTACCTGATCTGAAGGAATATTTTAGAGCTACAAAGCTAAGGCTCATATACATAACTCAAGCCGAAAGGTGTAACTCAAAGTGGAAATGGATTATGATGAAGCGGGGGGTTCAATAAATAAGGAGAAAGTGGGATTTTGACTGCAGACCTTCAGGGAGAATAACAACAGCCATACAGAATATTATATTTATAAAGTAGCACAAAGTAGTCTAAAAACTAAGCCAATACAAGAACGGAGATTCTGCCAGTGGGGATTTCTGCAATTACGGGTACAGAGAATAGGCAAGAGGGGTGGAAGTTAATGGAGAAAACTACAAAGGAACCATGGTAAAGGTAACAGAATGGGAAAATACTTCAGTTATACTAGTTTCAATTACGGAACAACAGAACATACTGAAACTCCAGGAATACCTGCATCGCAATGAGATCTTAATTGAAAATACTTCAATTATGCTAGTTTCAATCACGGAACAACAGAACATACTGAAACTCCAGGAATAACTGCATCGCAATGAGATCTTAATTGAAAATACTTCAATTACGCTAGTTTCAGTCATGGAACAACAGAACATACTGAAACTTCAGGAATACATGCATCACAATGAGATCATAAATTTCAAAATGTAAACAGCCATCATAATGTCATAGAAACAACCGCTGTTTCATAGAAATAAATTGAGAATTACCGAAGTTTGTTACCATCTTGATCTACAATTCTGTAATACTCCCCATACAAGCCACTATGTATTTATTCTTAGAAAGGCAAAACAAATCAAAACTAGTTATGCCACAGCACACTAAAAATGTGGCACTAGTGCCATCTGCTGGTCACTAATAAAATGGTTAGAATTTAAATATTTTTATCAGACAATGTGAGCAGAAAAAAGTTATAAAATGCTCATGCATATCCTATGTATGTTCAGTTATACTGATTAATTATTGTTAACACGTTAAAAACTGTTATTAATTAAATTAATTATATTTACATAATAAAGATGTTAAAAATTCACCATTAGAGCTACACAAGATAATAATATTATTGTTAATTTCTTGAGATTTTAATGTTTAAAATGTTAAATAATATATAAACTTCCTATGTAAAATTCCTGATTAAAATATTAAGCTATACAAAGCTGATATTAAATTTAACTGGGGTCAAATAGACCGGTGTCAAATCATCTTGTGTCAAACTGTCCAGTTACTATTGTCATATACAATAAATGTTAATTTTAATATGAAAGTGTAACCAATTGCATTGGGGTCAAATCGTCTGGGGTCAAACTCATGCTTCCCCTTCCGTATCAAGGATTGATATCAGAGTTTAGGTAAAGAGAAAGGGATAGGGAAATCATAAATGAAATCTAGAACGGAAGCCACTATTAACACATGGATAATTAGTAAGGCATATAAAAGCATAATGACTAAAGGAATCAATCAGAGGAGGATTAGAAAGGATTGTTAAGAGAGACTGGATAAGCAGTTCACAAGGAGATGGTGCAAGGGCATATGTATGGCTCCCAAATATGCAACAAAGTCTATAAGATTTAGGTATTTTTATACCCCATGCAGGCTCTAAAGAATTTTTCCACAGGTAGATGGCAAATGTTCAAGGTGTGATGGGGAAGAAAGAGGTAACTGAGCACATATGTTTTGGGAATGCAATGCAGACTTTAAAATTGCTCTACAGAGTAATCTGTCAGAAATACTGGGTGAGTAAATGGATATAGCTAAGGAAATTATTTTTTGAGCTGGGTTACAGGATCTGAATTGCATAGACACGGTAAGACCTTGCTTAGTTTAACTCTGGTGGCGGCCAAAAAAACAATTGCTCGAAAATGGAAATCAGAGTCTAAACCAGCAATGTCTGAAGCAGTGAATATTGCAACAAAGATAGAAGAACTGGAAGTGGGAGCTATAGAAAAGGGTAAGAGCAAATTACATAGAAAAAAATGAAATTGTGGGAACGATACATGTAGAATAATGTTTTGGAGGGAGTGAAGTTTAAGGAGAGGCAGAAATTGAGCAATTTATGTAATGCTGGATTTATGATATTTTTACAGAAGAATATATGTGATGTATAATGTTTCTAACAGTGAAAATGTTAAATGTTTTGTTTTCTTTTATATAAATGTATATTTGTCCATGTCATAATTCAATAAAGGTATTAAAATATGGAACAAAAAAATCCATTGAAGTCAAAGTGCCACTTTATTTGGCCCTTATCAGACCTATTACTTAGTGCAGTGCCCCTTTTGTTGTGTACCTGACCAGGCATATGCAACAGCTGGAACACCCACAAAAGTTTCTTATCAGGAGACTCCAGGGTATAAATGCATTGTCCTATACAGATTGCCTTAAAACCCTATCTCTATACTCTGTCCCCTACAGGTTACTGACAGGCAATCTATGCCTGATATACAAGGCATCATTGGATCCAGCTGGACCTTTTGCACATCCATAAAATGAACAGCTTCAGATGCACTATAACCAGGGATTTAATTTTTTTTTTACATAAATAAGATGTGTTAGTGAGACAGATATGTGTCTCAGAGGATCCCCATGCTCTGGAACAGGTTCCCCATCCATATAGGTTTATAGGTAGGTACTAGGCTATCGGCCCTAGGGCCCATACAAGCCTAGCCATAATGATTTCCTGGCTATTGGTTCCCACAAATATTTACTTTCCTGGACCCCTGTCTAGCAGGGCTACTGATGTGATCCCTGGGATGAATTTCCTATCTCCCACCCAGTTGTCAAGGTTCCTCTTGAAGAGGGCCATTGAGGCGCTCTGCCTGACATGTATGGGCAGCCTATTCCAGAGTAAAGGGAGTCTCTGGGTCAGGAACCTATCCCTCCAGCATGTTCTATTCCTCATGATGACAAGTTTAAGATCCCTGGAGCATGTGGCTCAGAGGGATTGGGATTTGTTTAAGTGTAGCATGTCCAACAACTCTGGGTTTGACATGGTCTTGTATGTTAGGCAGAGATCACCTCTGAGTAGGCAATATGCGACAGAGTATAGTTGGAGTTTCTTTAGATGGTTAGCATAAGGCATTTGCTTTAGGCCTGTGATTCTTTTTGTGAGGTATTTTTGCAGCCTTTCTAGTTGTTGCAGATATCTTGTGAGGTACATACCAAAAGGGGCATTGTATTCTATAATGGGTCTAATGAGGGATGAATGCAGAGGGACAATGACCTCTTTTTTTTCTGGATAAAAAGCCCTTAGTGATGAGGTGTGCCATGTAGAAGGATTTTCTAACTGTTGTGGCTATGTGGTTATCAAAGGTGAGACCACTGTCCACCTGTGCCTCCAGGTCTATGAAGCAGAATATATCCCTAATTCTGAATAATCCAACAGATAACACCAGTGTTTAAGCTGTGCTAGATAATGAAAGTCCAATACTATGTTAAAATAAAGCAAGCACAGCACCATGGCAAACAGTCCATTCAGATAAAAAAAACAGATAAAAACGTACTGCAAATAATCTCAGATTAAAATGGCTTTAATACAACACGGTGAGTGATATCACGATTAACAAAATTGCTTCTTCAGACCTTATAAAATCAAGCACATCAAAATGCATTTATATATAACATATTAATTTAATCCAATTAACAAGCATTAATCAACCATTCCTGGTCTAATTAAAATCCATGGCAACAGAGTCACAAAGAAAGAAAAAAGAAAAAATATAAGGGTACAGAACCAAATAAAAACAAATACTTAGAACATACTATATAAAACTAAAAATATACCATTATTTATTGAGTCTCCTACCTTTTAATACTGGTTTAAGTGGGACATAATAATTTAATCCACCACCCCTATGTGCTGACAATTGCACAGTCCACCTTAACTCCTTCCTTTTTGTATTATTCATTATATCTCCTTTCCTTATATTGCCATAAACTTCATCACTAGCCATAAATTTAAACCAATGACCCTCCCCTTTCAAGTGAATATGTTTCGTGGTAGCACTATAATAAAGCCCTTTATGAGCACAATAGTAGTGGTCTCTAATATGCTCTCTGAGACGTCTATTGGTTTTACCTATATAAAAAAATGAAACATGACACACATCATGCTAGATAGACTAGATTCTTAGTGTCACAATTGACTTTAATCTTAAACCTATAGATCTTACCAGTTTCAGGATGAGTAAAAGTATTAGAATTATCAATAAACTTGCAAAATGCACATTTATTGCAGGACTCCGTGCCAAAGTTGTTTATTTGGGAGACTCTATCAATATTCCTATTTGCAGGATAACAAAGATTTCTTTTTAAAGATTTTTTATTTTATAGATAAATCGGGTCTATATTATAACTTCGAAGTTGTAAAACTTCGAATGTTATAATATCGAACCCACTACATCGAAGGATGAAAATAGTGAAGCCCCGGAACATCGAAATCTTACCTAGGGCAAGATTTTGGTGGGCCGTTCCATGTCTTTGCTATTTCCTCCACTGTAGTACGATAGTTACAGACCTTAGGGTTAGGGTGCGGGTTAAGGTAAGTGGATAGTTAGGAATGTATGTATGGTGTAGTGTAGGGTTGGGTTTTGTTAATTGTATGTGTGTGTATTAATTTGTTTGTGTATAGTTTCATAGGGTATGTGTGTGATAGTTACGGACCTTAGGATTAGGGTGCGGGTTAAGATAAGTGGATAGTTAGGAATGTATGTATGGTGTAGTGCAGGGTTGGGTTTTGTTAACTGTATGTGTGTGGTTTATTTATTTTGGTGTGCTTGTGTTGTATGTATGTTTCTCGGAACAGCAAATTTTTTCCTGGGAAAAAAATTCGCTATTCTGAATGTTCGATGTTATCATATTTCGAAATTCCAAGTTCGAACTTATGGTGTTCGATATTTTGGAATTTCCAATATATGATATTAGACCCAATAAATCTAGGTGTATCACCTATAATTTTATCAACTTGAGAGTCTGTCATTAGAATATGCCAATTCTTCTTAACGATATTTCTAATATCTACTCCATCTGAACTATATGTCATACAAAAAGCAATATTGTTCTTATTCGTGGAACTACTTTAAGGTGTAGAGAAAAAAGGTTTCCCACGCCCTTTCTTATCATCCCTAGCTATACTATATGCAGACTCCACTTCCATATCTTTATATCCCCGTTCTGAAAATTCTTTACTAGTTTGTTTAAGACTTGTCTCAAAGTTTTCTTCTCTGTCATGGAGCCTGGAAACCCTGAGTGCCTGACCTTTCACTATATTTTTAAAAATATGTTGGGGATGCATACTGTCATGATGCAGGTAACTATTTCTATAGCAATCTTTGCTAAACCTTCTAGTATGTGTCTTATTATTCTCATCTCTTAACAAAGTGACACCCAGGAAATCTATTTCAAGATTGGAACTTTTCATGGTGAAATTTAAAAAAACACTAGTACCATTTATATAAAATAAAACATATCATAAATGGGACTAATCTCCTTTCCAAAAAATAAAAAGGTCATCTACAAAATGACGATAAAAACACACATGCTATTAGCAAAGGGTATGCCCATAGCTATGCCAGAGGTCTGTAGATAATATCCATCAGCGAATATGAAAGCATTATACTCTAACGCTAGTTCTAACAAACAGCAGATGAAATCAATCATATTAACTGAAAAAGAGTCATTCTTAATAAGAAAACTACGTACATAACCAATTCCTGTATCATTGGGAATCACAGTAAACAGACATGTAACGTCTAAAAATACCATATATTCTTCCCCTGTAAGACTTAGTTCAGACGAAAAGTTATACAAATCACTTAAAAAATGCTCCATGTTACGGAGTACTATTTCATATTTATCTAGGACAGGTCTCAACTGCTTCTCAATGTATATTGAGACTGGTTCTGTTATCCAGCCTCCCCCTGCTACAAAAGGTCTAAATGGGGGTGTATAGGGGTTCTTATGGATTTTCAGTAGGCCACGTAGACTTGGCACTAGGTGATGCTCTACTACAAAATACTGAAAGAGTTCCTTAGATATTGCATTCTCCTGTAAGCAATTCACAATAGAGTTTAAATAATGTTCTATCATAGATTCAATACTAGCAGAATCAACTATCCTATACGTACTGTCATCATTTAGCATATTGTTTATTGAACTGAAATAATAGGACCTGTCCATAACCACTATAGAAAGACCCTTGTCTGTGGGTCTAATTACAATATCTCCACAGTTCTGCAACTCATCAAGGGCTAAAATCCCACTTTTATTAAAATTAAAGAATTTTTTCTTTCTATCATTTGCATTTAACAATTCATAAATTTGTTCCTCACAGACTCTTGTAAAAACGTCTAGAGCCGGAGACATATGTGGGTAAAAGTACTGGGTTTTCTAAAAACTTGAAAACAGTCACATTCATCATAATTTTGATTCACAAACATTGATTTCAAGGCCAAATTGTGTACAAATAATCTAAGTTCTATAATAGTATCAGCCAAGTTGGCCCACTGAGTGGGAATTAAAGACAAATCTTTATTAAGCAAAGAGAGTTCATGCTCTGTCAATTGTCTTTGAGAAATATTCAAAACTAGCTGTCGTTCACGGTTAAATTATCACCAAAGTTTGTATCCTATCTTAGTGGATGGAAGACAGGCCACTGCTAAGAGAGATACAGACTCTGACATAACCATTGTGAAGCCTGCAATGGTTAAACAGAAGAGTACTTGCTTGGGCAGTCCACACCAGTCAGATCTTTAGGAGGGACCCCTATTTCAAATACCTTTGGTCAGGGTTCACCTTGACTGGGAGGGTGGAAAAGGAAGCAAGCAGGTAGGTGTGTTTGAAGATATCCCTGCAGATGTCTTGATAGGGAATGATTTTGATAATGCAGTATGTTTTGTGCATGCAGTTACACACAGTAAGGCTCGGAGACAGGCATGTGGGTCAGGTTGCCTGGGGGAGACCCATATAGACCCCACTCCTGAAGTTGGGGCTGGTGAGGTGGCTATTTCAGGGAGGGAGCCTGAAAGTGAGCCACAGATGCTGGTAGGTACTGATGTTCCCATGGACAGGGTGACTGCAAGTGCTGACGTGAGTGGTAGTACCCAGGCTGACAGTGAGGCACCTTTGTCAGAAGAGACTGAGCTTCCAGTAGAAAGGGAGCTGGGAAGGGTCACAAAGGTAGAATTCACACAGGATCAGCTTTTGGTCCCTACATTACAAGGCTTGAAGGAGGTAGCTAAGGATGCACCTGATTCTCAAACAAAAGGGGGGACTGTATACTGGAACAAAAGGTTACTGTTTAGAAAGTGGATCTCTGAGGGAGGGCTAGAGGGTGAGGTAATACAGCAGCTGGTAGTGCCCAGAGCCTACCATCTGGCACTTCTAGCCATAGCCCATGACATTCCTTTTGCAGGTCATATGGGCATAAAGTGTATCACGAGACGTATTATGCAGAACCTTTATTGGCCTGGGATTGCAAGGGAGGTAACAGGGTACTGCAGGACCTATGAGCATTGCCAAAAGGTAGGTAAGGCAGGAGACAAAGTCAAGGCTCTTTTGATGCCTTTGACTGTGATTGAGGAGCCATTTCAGAGACTAGCAATGGATATTGTGGGGCCTCTGAGTACTCCAAGTTCCACTGGGAAGAAGTATATCCTTGTGGAAGTAGGTTATGTTACTAGATACCCTGAGGTGGTGGCTCTATCCTCCATCGAGGCAGAGAAGGTGGCAAATGCTTTGTTATAGGTCTTCAGCAGGGTAGGCTTCCCAAGAGAAATACTGACTGACAGAGGAATTTCATGTCACACCTGCTAGCTTATCTGTGGAAGCGCTGTTGGGTAAAGCACCTAAAAACCACCCCCTACCACCCCCAGAATAATGGCCTTGTGGAGACGTTTCACTCTATACTAAAGACCATGCTATGGGCATTTTCAGACCAGTTTAAGAGAAAGTGGGACAAATATTTGCCCCATCTGCTGTTTGCATACAGAGAGGTACCCCAGGAATCCACATTTTTTTCACCCTTTAAGTTGCTGTATGGGCATAGGATGAGGGAGCCTTTAAATTTTATTCGTGATGAGTGGGAGGGTGAGTGCGAATCCCACAAAGAGTCTGTTGTGGCACATGTCCTAAACCTCAGGACAAGGCTTAGGGATCTCATGGGCTTGGCCCAGGAGAACCTGGCAGGAGTACAACAGCAGAAAAAAGTCTGGTATGACAGGAATGCTTGAGCCTGAAATTATGCAGTGGAACAGCAGGTTATAGTGCTCATTCCTGTCAGACACAATAAGCTGCAGGCATTTCAAAAGCTTAAAGGGGCTTTGGAAGGACTCCCTGTGTTAGCCAGCCCAGATTACAGCAAAGAATTTGTTGAGGAGGTGGATGCTTCAAATCATGGGGTGGGGACTGAACTCAACCAGGTTTCCTCAGAGGGAGAAAAGCACCAGGTTGTGTCTCTCAACCGTAGACTCCAACCCAGGGAGTAATGTTAATCAGCTGTAGAAAAAGAATGTCTAGTCATAGTATGGGCACTGCAGAAACTTCAGCCCTATCTGTATGGAAGGAAGCTCACTGTGGTTACATACTACAATCCCTTAACATGGCTACATTGAGACAGCTAGTAAAATGCCAAGTTATTAATGTGGAGCCTAGGGTTGCAGGCATACGACATAACAGTGCAGCACTGTAGTGGGGTTAGCAATACCAATGCAGATGGGCTCTCAAGACCGGGTATAGGTTAATGTGTTTCCAACTAAAAGCCAAAAAAAACCACACAAAAACTAGTAATACAAGTACTAGAAAGAAGCGTAAGAGTAAATCAAGAATCAAACACTAAATTTTAAATATTGTAAATGCTTTTGTCCACATTTATTAAAACAAACATCTTCAGACAACAAGAGCAAAGCAAAGAACACAGTTTAAATAGCCCTCCCTTAGATCATGTGACCCAAAAGGAAATGACATAATTGAAACAAATGTTTAGAAACAGCACCATCTTGTGGTTCAAAGACTGAACTACAACTAAATAAACAGTCAATTCATTCCTAAAAGTACCTGGTTACCATATAGTATGATAAGAACAAAAAACACATTGAATTGAAATACAATCATAAAAAACATCACATATAAACACTTAAAACCAAAAATATTACCTATCTAGTGCCTTCAGTTTTAATAAGCACTGTAGTGACCATGTATCATTCAACCCAGGAAGCTATACGCATTTAATCAAACTTGCCACTTGAGTTCACAGCGCTTCAATTTAAGAGTCCAAGGATCCCCTCTTTCATCAGACAAAACTTGCTCAATTACTTTGAATTTAAAATGATGTTCTGGGAAGATCATAATATGTCTGGCTAGGGCATTATGAACATGTAATTTATTAATACTATAAATATGCTCATATAGTCATTCTCTAAATCTGCATTCTATTTTACCTATATAAAAACTTTCGCAGAACAAGCACTTAGCCAGATAAACAACACCTTTAGAGTTACAGTTAAATCTACTCTTGATCTCATAATTGGTATTACAGACCGTGACATTATTGCAAGTATCAACATATTTACAATAAGGGCAAGCTTCACACTTATACATTCCAGGGCATCTAGTTAAAGGAAATTTCTTAGAACCAAATAATTTTTTTAAAATTGGTACCTTTCTTAAAAACAACCCTAGGATGAGTTTTAACTTAATATCATCCAACAATAGGTTCAATTTTTATGTAAAATTTCCTTAAGGTAAATAGCATCAATGCTAAAGGGGGTAATGAAACTCAGACTAAAGCCAGTTGTCGATAAATTACTCTCTTGAACTCTCTGGTCACCAGACCTTCCAAGGGCTTTCCAGCCAACCCTCATGATTTAAAATTGGTTTAAAGAACCCAGTAGATCTCTTACTTTGTACTTTGTTAATTAATTGGTCCACCAAAATAGATGGATACCCTTGTTTAAGAAACATATCCCTTAAATTGTCACACTCATTAAAAAAGTGTTGTTCTAAAATGGCCTTTTACAACAGAGCATTTTTGGTGAAAAGAATGGGACCTAGAAAAATGCAAAAAAGAATTGGAATATGTACTTTTTCTAAAACTCTTTGAGGTATATCTAAAATTTGCCTTGTCTTTCCTTAATTCAATATCTAAAAATGAAATCACATCAGAATTATAATCAGAAGTAAATTCCAGAAAATCAGAATTATTAAAATATTCAAGTGATTCTAAACCTGTATCAGCATTACCCTTTATGATGATAAAAATATCATCCAGGTAACGGATGTAAAAATATATTTTCTCTCTAATAATGGGGTTCGTAAATAAAAACTCATGTTCCCACATGGCCATGACAACATTAGCAAAACTGACCCCACATGGTGAACCAATAGCAATCCATCTTTATTGTAAGAAATACTTGCCTTCAAAATATAAGAAGTTATTAGCCAAAATTAAATTTAATAATTCCCCTATTAGGCTGATGTCATCAGTGGTTGCTCCTTTCTTTAATAAAATATCAGTTACCCATTGAATCCTCAACTCATGGGGGATAACTATGTATAGATCTCTGACATCAACAGTTAGAAAATTAAATTTGTCCTTAAATTTGAGCTCATTCATTTTTTTTCAAGAAAGGACCATGAATCTTTACAAATTTGGGGTTCATGTTTGAGAAATATTGTCAGATTACTATCTACAAATTTCGTACAAGCATAAGTGATGGAATTTCTTCCATCCACTATTGGTTGTTAAGGGGGGTCATGTAAGTCCTTATGGATTTTGGGGATCCCAAAAATAACTGGGATTAATGGTGAAGGCATATTCAAATAATTATAAAAATTTATATCAATACAGAAATCAAGTCAGCAAGTCATTGATATAAAATTTAATTCTAGCATAAGCCCCATTCACTTCACTCAGTGACACAGGTTCATATGTGTCCATATTCAATATTTTAAACATCCTAGACTGATAGTCACCCATAGCCATAAAAAAACAGCCCTCCCCCTTTATCTGGTTTCATGACCCTTACATTAGAACGACGTAAAGAACAAATCAAATCTTGTCCATTCTTATTTAAATTTTACATCTTATCAGTTTATCCATCAAGGAGAGCAGACCTTGCTAGAACTATTTTGGACTTAAAATTGTTCACATGTAAAATGAACTTAACATTATTGTTTGGTTCTGATACTTGTTCTGATTGACAAGTCAGAGTCAGTAGTTCATTTAATCCACCAACACTCCACCCCTTATTAGGTACTTTTGAGCGTATTTGTGAAATGGCCATGAGGTCACGATTGTTTAAATGATGTAAATGTGATGAGATGCTTACTTCTAATCCAAACAAGGCCTTATGGTTGGTTCTTAATTGGTTGCAGCCCTAAGTTATTGTCAGCCTTGTATGTTCAAATGAAAGGAAGTGAAACTTACAGTTTTAAACCCCTTTAATAAGTGGATATCTTTTAAACATGGCCAGAAGCTTCTTTATTTTTGTTATAGAGTTTGTTGATGTGAGAATTCCACCATATGGTCTTAATTCTACATTTTTCATTATGCTTGTATGAGTATCAAAGGGAATAAAATTCAGAGGAGTTAGCAGCAGCCTTGGGTTCAAGGCTTGCTGGGGAGCTATACAATTTGTGATTATCAATAAGAGTGGTAAATAGTAAGCAGTTGGTTTGGGAGTAACTGCTTTGGTAGTAATCCCTGAATATTTTTGGCAATAAGCAAAAGCTCCTTTCTATCTCCAGGCCTCTCAACGTCATCGATTATCTTAATAATACTATTGACAATGTCACTTCATTCAAATACCTAGGCATTTGGTTTGACCCCGTCCTAAATTTCCAACTCCATCAGGACTACACACACAATAAATTAATTATCTTCTACTCTGAGCTAATAGGATCTTCCCTTTTCTATACTGACCTGTAGAAGTGCCACAGGTAAAGGTATCTTACTGGCTCAGCTAGAATATTGACTCCCAATAATTGCTGCAGCTTCTAAAAGAAATGTATGTATCCACCATTCAGTCTATTTCAATTGCCATTTGCAGATTTATCACTCTGTTCCTAAAAGATGAACACCATAGCAAAATCATTGAAAATGCTAATTGACTACCTATGAATCAATGTGCTGACTTTCTACTTGCCACTCAACTATTTAAACTTATCAAGAAGGACAACTTCCCTCCACTAGCATTCAGACTATTCAGAGATGAAGCAACATGCAACCATAGACATATGAGCCACTCATGGCCTCTCTTCCAACCCCCCAGATTATGCTTTGCTGCACAGACCATGTTTTTTCAGTACTTGGTCCCAAACTGTGGGAAATTCTCCCTTCTTTACTTAAAGATCATTCCTCTTACCCCATTTTCCATTCACAAATAAAAGCACATTTTAAGACTCTAGGAAAGGTCATATACATTGCACTGACTTTATTTTTGATTGTATTTCTTTCAGCATGCCAACTCAGATTTCCACTCTTGTATATAATGCATGTATATATTGCGTTTTTTCACTCACTCTGTAGATAGTGTCATTTATCTATTGCCTTTATTCTCTTAAGCCATCTATGAGATTCAGTTTGTATATAACGTGTGTATATTGCATTTTGGCATTCAGTCTGTATATAAACGTGTAACTATTGTGCTTTCTACAGGCTGAGACTAAAATGGGTCTAGCGGGATCAGTGCTGTAACCTGGTTAGAAATTCAAAATAAAATAAAATAAAATAAAATGTGGAATAATTATTATGAGCTACAAAGTGAGTTTTCAGTGAGGTCACAACAACATGTCAGATTTAACTAGGCAGGGGATGAGATGTGGGTGGTGCAAATGGGGATACACTTCTTGAGTACAAGATGCAGAAGACTGACACCTCTGGTGGATGTGTGGGGGCAGGGGGGGCTCTGTCCAGGTGTGTAGGTCTTACTTATGAAATCTAGAAATCTCTGGGAAGGATATAGCTAGGGCAGGGTAAAGTGGGCTGCTGCTTTGGGTGCAAGCTGTTAGGGGGCACAACTGCTAGCATTAATGTAGTACTGGTATTGAATGAATGGATGATTGCCATACAAAATGGATTGTAATGGCTGTTAGATATAACAAGGTATTGCTACTGTTTCTGAGTACCATTTATTTGACCTGTTTTGTTTATCAATGTCTTTTATTTTTTGCTACTAAACTTATTTTGGAGGGGGGGATGCTATCATTGCTTAGGACTGCCCAGGGTGCCAGTTTTTCCTAGATACTCCTCTACTGTGGACATATTTGTTGCTGGTAGCATATGTTTGCCATTTTATGGTGCATGGTTAAAGCTGCCCACATGAAAGGTATAACTCAGTGGTTAACTTTTCTAACTAGATAAAGTATTCTACATGCTCTCAAAGGGACTACAGTGGGCTTATGTAATTGGCTATAATGTGACACTATTTTATTGAGTATTACCAAAACTTCTAACTATTTCCAGATTTATGCAGTGTGAATCCTGTGCAACAGTCCAGATTGTGTTTTCATATTTTTGGCCTGCACCTCATAGCATTTGTGGTTTTCCTGGTAAATTTGAGGATTCCAGTTACTAAATAATGACAGACATCTGAGTTTCAGACGTCAAATACTTCATAAATGCCTGCTAATGTGAAACCTGTAATTCTATTTATTTTATTTATTTATTTATTTATTTTACATTTGTTGACCGGGCTAGTCTAGCTGGATACATGTCCATTTTCAGTAGAGGCCCGGGGAGAAAAGCTCCAAGAAATCATACATAGTTAAAACAGAAGTTATTACAGATATTATAAAACAGCAAGTATTACAAAAGCTAATTATAATAAAATATATATATATATATATTTTAACCCCCCTCCCCCCACCCACAGGTACATACAAATTGCAAAACACTTAGTGATGTCATGATCAGGTGCAAGATACATATATGTTGTATAATAGCATTTTAAAGAATACGTAAATGGAAGAAAAGAAAGGATGCAGGGTGAGGTATAGAGGATAGGAAAATAATTAGTCTGGGTTAGTACAGGAGCATAGCCAGTGTTTATTGAAGTATAGTTTTAGGTTCTTTATAAAAAGTGAGAGAGAAGACTGAGAAGTGATTTCTGATGGTAGTTTATTCCATATTTTTCCAACAGAGTTCGAGAATAAGGATTCACCTGCTGAGTTGTTGGGTTTAGTAGTATTGATCAGTAGTTTGTTTGAGGAGCGTAGATTTTTGAGATTATTATAAGGTGTAATTAGGGTAGAGAGTATTGGGGTGTTGCTAGGTTGATACAGGGTCTTGTGGATTATTGTAAACTGGTGAAGTTGGAGCTGGTTAAGTAGCTCTAGCCAGTTTAGATGTCGTAGATGTAGGCAGTGATGGGTTCTAAAAGGAGAGCCTGTTGCAAATCTAGCAATATTGTTATAGGATGTTGCTAGTTTATTGAGGTTGTTTTTAGAGAGATTGGTGTATACAGGAGAAGCATAGAGGAGAGTGGAGATTAGGTGAGTTCTGGCTATAGTGGTCCTAGCTTCTGGTGTAAGATAGGGTTTAATTCTGTAAAGGGATCCTAGTTTTTTGTTAACTAATTTTATTGTGGTGTTTATATGAGTGTCAAAGTTAAGATTGTTGTCTATTGTTATTCCTAGCAGTTTAGTGGTTGGTTCAGGAGTGATAAGAGTACCGTTGTTAGAAGTGAGATTGAAATGGAAAGAGGTGAACTTTCGGGTTGGTGTAAAGAGTAGTAGTTTAGTTTTCTTGGGGTTTAAGAGGAGGCAGCGGTGTGAGAACCATTGTTCTACAGTGTTGAAAGCTTTTTGAGTAAGATTATGAAGTTCAGTTTGAGAGGAGGCTGAACAGATTATGGTAGAGTCGTCTGCATATTGAATACAGGTGGAGTAAGGAATAGCAGAACTCAGGTCATTAATATAAATGGAAAATAGGAGTGGGCCTAGTATTGAGCCCTGTGGGACCCCAAGGGAGATAGAGAGGTGATTTGATAGTTTATTTTGCCAGAGTACAGCCTGCTGGCAGTTTTCAAGGTAGGATCTGAACCAGCTCATAGATAGAGGATCGAGTGAAAGAGAGTTCAGTGTATGGAGGAGTAGTTGGTGATTAACCATGTCAAAAGCTTTAGATAAGTCAATGAAAACTGCAGATGAGAGAAGATTTTTGTTGCGGATGTTGTTAATGCAGTTAGTGAATGACAGCAGAGCAGTGGTAGTGCTGTGGGAAGGTCTGAAACCATGTTGACAGTTGGCAAGTATGTTGTTCTGGAGAAGGTGGTTAAGAAGTTGTTTATGGATACACTTTTCCATAATTTTTGCAATAGGGGATAGTAAAGCTATAGGGCGAAAGTTAGAGAAGTCATTGGAGTTCCCCCCTTTGTGTAGTGGGATGATATGAGAAATTTTCCAGATAGATGGGACAGTTCCTTCACTTATAGATCTATTTATCAGAATGGAGATGGGATAGTCAATGGCTTTAGCTCCTTTTTGCAAGAATTCTGCAGGCAGTTTATCGGCTGCGGGAGTATTAGGTTTTAACTTTTGGAGAAGGGAGGAAATGAAGGAAGTAGATACTGGTTGTAAGTGAAATAAAGGAGGTAGGTTTATAGAAGAGGTGGGCAGGTTAGAGGTATCTGGGGATAGGTGGCTAGCTAGAGTTTGGATGGCGTCTGTGAAGAAAGAGTTGAAGGCATTGGCTGTTTGTGTGGGATTGCCAGGGTTTGAGCCTTGTGGGTTGGGTAAGATGGATTGGCCTGGGAAAAGAATATTGTTAATACTAGTCCAGAATTTTCTAGGATCCTTTTGAGTGGTTTGCTGTAAATGTAGATAAAAGTTCTTTTTGTCTAGTAGGATGGCTTTTTTTGTAATATTTCTATGTTCTCTAAAGGTTTGTCGGTCTGCTAGATTCTTAGTTGATCGCCATTTTGCCCAGGATTTGTTTCTAAGAAGGATCTTTTGTTTAGTATTGTTGGTGAGCCAAGGGCGGCTTAGCTTTGGTTCTTATAGAGCGAGTTGGTGCATGGTGGTCAAGGATGGTTAAGAATGTTGAATTGAAGTATTCAACTGCTTCATTTAGAGGGAGTGATTTTAATGGTGACCAGTTACATTGTCTTAGTTCTGTTAGGAAAAGTTCTTGGTTAAATTGCTTTTAGAGCGACATTGTGCTGAAGGTGTTAGGGAATATTATGTTGGTTTTCTGTTTGATAATGTAAGTTAGAGAATGGTCACTTAGGTCATCTGGAAGGGTTCCTGTTATGTAGGCTTGATGAGGGTATTAGTGAGTATCCAATCCAGGGTACTTTCTTTGTTATGGAGTGTGTTAGTTCTGGTAGGGCAGTTTATATGTTGTGAGAATCCATATAGGTTGATATGGGTGGCGGGGGTTGTACTAGTACAGGAATTCCAATCAATATTAACGTCCCCAAGGACTATGGTTTCTTGAGGGAGATTAATAGAAAGCCAGTTAAGGATATACTCAAGTGTATTAATGTTATTTCCTGGGGGAAGATAAAGACAGGTGATATTTCTGGCTTTGCATGTGTTGACCTGAAGTTTGGAGATAATTACTTCTGCTCTATTATCCAAAGGGAGGTTCAGTTTTATAGTGCTGACTTGTAGCTATCCTTTATAAAGGATTGCTACCCCTCCTCCCTTTTTGGTAGTATGGTCAAGTCTGATTATATTATAGCCAGGTGGGGTGATTTCATTGTCTTTAATGGTAGGTTTTAGCCATGTGTCTGATAAACATACTTTTAAGCTGAAAAGAGCAGTATTTATAATCTGTCCCTCAGTTTGGACCTTTGTCCCCCACATTATTGTTGTCTTTGTACAGAATATTTGCACAAAGAGGTTGAGAGATATGGCTGTGGAATCTGGTACCCACCACAGTTCACTACCTTATACAACCTCACAGAGGTTATGATAATAATAAGGTATTAATCATTTACTTTATTCAGTACGTGGATGACTGATTCAGCATGCTAGAGGCAGAGAGTAAGATGAATTATTAGGGTAAATAAGTGAGACTGAGTTTTACCAGAAGCAGGCTTTTAGGAATGCATGGTAGATACATTGCAAGTTTTAATTGTAAAGGGATTCTGTCAGTAGTTTTGGTAGTAGTACCTGGACGTTTGGTAGAGTTAACTTACCTCTCATTATTTATTGAGTCTGAGAAGATTTAGTGACTTTAGGCATTTAGGGGAAGCAAATCATATGAATCAGCTGTTGGCAAATTCCTTGAAATGTGGAAATTGTGTAACTGAACTGGCAAATTCCTTGAAATGTGTAAATTCTATAAATGAAATGACCTACCTTGGGATTCATTAAGGCCTACGCTAACACTAAGTGTACACTCTTTTGAGTGAACAGACAATACAAGCATAACTCACACTTTCTTCTTCCTTATTTTTGTTTTCCTACTGATTTTCTTGCAGCCTTAAATATCTAGGGGAATTCATAAAGGTTACTACAAAGTACAGTCTACATGTACACTTTCTGTAATCTTTCTGAGTCACTAGAAAGCACAACAAATGTGGTAGAGATGTTCTTGAATACAGATTGTGTACACAGTGTAGACATTCATCATACCTCTCAACCTCTTAGAACAAGAAATCTAGACAAACCAAATATAAGGGGGGGGGGGGCAAAGG
The DNA here is from genome assembly GCF_019279795.1 of Protopterus annectens. Classification (NCBI taxonomy): domain Eukaryota; kingdom Metazoa; phylum Chordata; order Ceratodontiformes; family Protopteridae; genus Protopterus; species Protopterus annectens. The sequence continues at coordinate 105,010,344 of NC_056737.1, forward strand.
CCCAAAGATAGGGACACATTTTAAACATTGCTTGTATAAACTTAGAAAGTTGCTAATGAAGAACAGACCAAAACTATGAGGCAAAAAGCTGGACATTCCATGAAAATTGAGACAGTTGAGAGCTATGGTGCTCATGGATTCTTTGCAGCCACAATGCAGCAGACAAGGTTCAATGCATTACAAGAATACTGTATAGTAACCAGGCTTAGTCAGGTGTGAGTGTTTTTGTTACATTCATTTTGGGTAGTGGATCTTCCTGCCTGACCCTCCTACTGATTTGTTCATTCTTTCATCTGTACAGATGGTAGCCATTGTTGGTGGGAGTTGTTATTCAATCCCCCCATGACATAAAGATAGTGCGGGATGGCCAGAACTAGAGAAACAACTGATACCAAGAAGCAGAGAGAACTAAATGCTTAAAATGCAGTAGAGTCCACTTTGGTAAAAGAAACACTTCCCCATCATAGACAGTGTAGGCACTCTTGGGGGTGACTCCTTATCTTTTGAGCTTGTTTCCACTGGAGTTATAAAATACTTTTATCTACTTTCACTGTGTCCTCTCTTATCTACTCCATTATTGAATATAATGCCTCCTTGGTATGTTTGAACAAAATGTATCACTCAGCTGGGGAAACCTCAGACATTCCAAACCAAAAAAGTCACAGAACACAAGGCTCTTAGTTAACCATGCTGTTTAGTTACCTTCTCCCTGTATTCTGTTTCTGGTAGATTCTTCCATAGTGATTTATGTTTGGCCTGATGTTTATCTATGAATACAGAGTCACCTACATTGTTAGCTATTACTTCAGCTATAAAGGTTGAGTACTGCACTAGACAACACACATAGTGATGAAACACAAAAGAACCCCACCTTGCTAGACTTACTATAACTTTGTAGAACTAATACTTCCTCAAACACACACACACACATACATGTTAAAGACCTTAATCTCTATTAACAAATGAATAGGACTCACCTGGCCCCATGGTGCAGAGGGAAGTATCTCTTACTGCTCCCTAGGAAACACTTGCTTACTGCTCCCTAGTTAAGCAAGTGTTTCCTAGGGAGCAGTAAGAGATACTTCCCTCTTCCCCATGGTGCAGAGGGAAGTATCTCTTACTGCTCCCTAGGAAACACTTGCTTAACTAGTGGCATTGGTGCTGTGGGGACAGGGTAGGGGAGGATGAGAGTGAGTGACCAATGCCGGGTTGCCCATTATGGCAGGAAGGAGGCATCCTACTTAATTTACAATAGCAGCATTAAGAGTCTGAAAAGCTCTGTGCTGCAAGCACTCTACCATTTGGTCTGGAGGTTGCACATTAGCATAATTACCTATGCACATCTCAAAGGCAGCCATTAATACTTGGTCTGGAGGTCACACATGAGCAGAATTACCCATGCACCTCCCAAAGGCCACTTGGTCTGGAGGCTGCACAAGAAAAGAATTATCCATGCACCTCCAAAAGGCAGCCATTGCAGAGCTCGTAAGGCTGCCACAGAGTGGTTTGTGTTAGGACACACTCCCTGTCAGCATTATGACACTGCAGCAGCAGCATCCCTAATCTCCTCATTGGCCCCAGCTGAGATTCAGATGAGTTTGGGGGAGGCTAAGGTGGTGCTAGTAGACCCAGTGAAAAAGTAGTGGAGCAAATGGCAGCTGGTGATCAGCTGCATGAAGGTAAAAAACATATTTAGACTTGGTGTGACGGTTCCTATCCCTTCACATCTGCTGAATAAACTACTCCTACATATTAAACAAACTAATAACCTAGATGCATTACAATCTAATGAGCTTCCCTGGAAAAGCTCATCCAGACTATACCACAGCTTGTTGTAAGGGGCAAGGTTAGTTTGCTTTTGATTTCTTGTATTTTATATTACTTTATTGCCTTTTTCTATTTTGTATACTGTGATTTGTTTTCTTTACACTGTGTTTTACTTGTTTTCTGCTTTTAATTGCATATTAAAATTTGGAAAGAGACCACAGCTGTGTCTCTTGTGAGTCAGACAGAATCTTCAGAATTTTTTCCCACCCTCCCACCCTGTTGCTGTTGTATTCGTAAACACAACTGTCTTTCTAGTTGTCTGTCCCTTATGTTAATTTGATCACATATCTCCTTCCCTCTCCCCTTTTACTGGCTGGTGTCAGTAAGCACAGAATTATCATTTTGTGAAATCACTCCCCTTTAGCTATCTAAATTTATTGGCCATCCCACTGTATTCTACAGTACTAGAATACAAAAGTGTCCACCCCTTTCAATCTGTCTTGCTCTTTTAAAATTAGTGACTCTCCACTTAGATAGCTAAAACGTAAGTTACCCCTTTAATATCTAACTGCTTAGTGCACACTGAAGTGTTTAAGATATTAACCCATTTTTTCGTCTTACCTTTAAACATCTATTGCAAGACCACCAGTTATTGGAGAGCCCACATTGTACCTCTCAGAAGTTATCGTGGGATTACTGCTTCTGTTTTCTCCTAGTGAGAGAAGGAGCACAGGGACATTATTTCCTGGAGACTGCTGACCTCCAGAAAGCCCAATACTGCTTTGTATGTGACAGCTTAGAATCTGTGCTTATATTCTGTTCCTGGTGAGAGAAGGAGCAAAGTGCATTGATTCCTGACTGTTTCTGGTCAGACAGTGAGTGTCTGCGCTTAACGTTCCTGATTGGTCTGGTTGCTAGTCAAGTCTTCTACCAGGAAAAGGCAACAACAAGCCTACAGACCCTTGCATCATCTGAGAGAAGACTGTGGATCTCCAAACAGGCTGTGACCTGCTTCTCATTTATTTATTTATTTATTTACTTATTTGTCATTTGTTAACCAGGTTAGTCCAGTTGAGCCAAAGGCCCATTTTCAGTGGAGATCCGAGGAGATAAGCTCCAATATATCACAAGAAAAATACATACATAAAATTTGCACTTACATCAGAAAAGTTCTAGGACTATGACAAGAAATCATAAAAAATTCACAATTATCACAAGACATACTAACAAAAAATTCAAAATTTCATCAGAATAATTATAATTAGAGAATACAAGGCTGTACAATTTGAAAACTGACCCAGAGTAGAGCATGTTAGTATATTAGGTAGCATTACATTATAGAATCTGTCTAGACAACATGGTACAGAAGAGGTGCCATTTACATGTATTTATTTACAGTGAAGCCTCAAATGGCCTTAAATCAGTCTGATGGGGTTCAAGGTTTCAGGCAGGGAGAGGGGTAATTGGATAGGGTCTCAACAAGGACAGGAGCTTAAGTTTATAGGGGATTAACACCAGTCTTGGGATTGGTGTTAATGTTTTGCTTCTGGTGAGAGAAGAAGCAAAGGAGGATTGTATCTCAACAAAGTGAAGCTGTGATGAGACCAGCATTAGTAGTAGCCAGGCAGTAGCCATTCATGCAACTTCCCTCTTTTCATTTTTCTTGGCAAACTAATTCTTTATTTTCAGTAAGTACTGCTTGATTTGTTTCTAACTTCAGAATATCTGTCTAAATACTTCATCCTTAAATTTTCAGGATCTACATATTAGTTTCCCCACAAGTGTTTGGCAGTGATCTGTACAGACTTAGACACCTTGAATGACATTTTTCCTGTAAAATCACGATTGTAATTTCTCCAATACCTACTTACACACAGGACAACTAGCCTGCAGTAACAAGCACTGTTCCCATAAGTTGCAAACCGGACACTCCTGACATTGATTGATATTCTCACTCCTACTGTCTAATCAGTAAAAAAGGGTCTGTTGCCATGGATATGAACTTTCTTGCTGTCTCTGTTACCAGCTTGGTGGATAAGGGCATCCTGAGGCAATGAAGAAATTGCCTCATGTTTACTGACAACCAGTTAATTCTCAAACAAACTGATATTGTATGTGAGAAATGTATTTATACAATGCCTCTGGAGGCAAAGCTGTCACATAAAAGTACTCCTAATGTCAATAAGGTTTCATCAAGGGCAGATCATGCCTACGCAACCTGGTGGACTTCTTTGAGAAGGCAACCAAAGCAATGGATGGAGAAAAAAATGGTTCACACTGCCTACCTTGACCTGGTCAAGGCATTTGACACAATAACCCACTCGGGCATTGTTGACAAACTCAAGAGGTTATGTACAAACTCGTATGTCACCCGTGGATAACCAACTGGCTCACAGACAGGATCCAGGAAGATAGAACTGGGAATCCACCTCTACAAAAAGGCCAATTACCAGTGGAATCCCTCAGGGATCAGTCCTTGGTCCGCTTCTTTTTGGCATTTACTTCTCAAAAGTCAAGGCCAATGTCAGTGGTCTCTGGCTGATTAAATTTGCAGATGATTGCAAATTAGGAGCTGTCATTGAATCACACACTGATACAAATGTTATCCAAGAGGGGCTGACACAGACAAACAACTGGTGTCACAGCCATGCACTAAAACTAAATGCCAACAAATGCATTATAGTATCCTTTGGGACGTCATCCACCCCTGGTAACTATCATGTTGACAACTCACCCCTTAGAGATGACCCAGTAGTCACGGACTTAGGGACACACATAGATAGTAATCTAGCCTTTGACCATCACATGTCTACAGTAGTGAGGAAATCATTCTATGTTGCACAACTTATAAACAAAGGCATGGCATTGAAGTCCAAGAAGGTCATTGTTCCACTATATTCAGCATTCGTCAGACCTATCATTGAGTACAATGCCCCCTTTGGTATGTACCTAACTAGGCATATCAAACAATTGGAACGTCCACAGAGGTTCCTCACTAAAAGAATACAGGACATAAGTAAAACGTCCTATACAGACCGCCTCAAGGCCCTATCCCTGTAGTTTGTCTCCTACAAGCATTTGAGGGGACATCTATGCATGGCATACAGGACATTGTCAGACCCCACTCTGATGGACCTCCTGCATATCCACAAAACAAACCACACCAGAATTACCCATTCTAAAGACTTAAACCTTGCCTGTGATATAAATAGGACCTGCTGGAGAGACAGGTATTTATCCTAGAGACTATCCCATCTATGGAACAGGTTCCCCATCCATGTGAAGCAGAGTTCCTCCTTAACTCAATTCAAGAGCAACTTGGACAATTGGATGGGGAACTGGAAATTTATCCCTAGTTTGACACCTATGTCTCTAATGGACACAGGCTACCTGTAAATGGTTCATCTCCCAGGCCCCTGATTACAGTTATCAAAGGTATCAGAGCTTGTCAGAGATGTGGAATGCATGGCTAGGCTTAAAAAGGCCCTTGTGGTCGTTAGCCTAGTAAACACCTAAGAACCTATGAACCTAATACAGACTACTAGATGAGAGTTCACAAATTCTCTCTGGGCCTCTTCTGAATATATGTCCTTGAGGCACAGGGTAACTTTTGATGTTGAGTGTTCTGGGCTAGGCTGAATATTGCCTGATTGCCTGGAATCTGCTTATGAGCCTATGAGCTCAATGTTCCTTGGCTGTGTGGCTTTTTTTAATATTTTTCGGTCCAGAGTAAGTTGGATAATCTACCTGGAGTGGGTGCAGTACAATGGGGTGGATCATTGGTACTAGGCTAATTGCTGGCAAGTGGGATGAAAAACTGCTGTGAAAAAATGAGATATGGAGCACTTTGAAAGCTTTGTTCATCAAGGTTTAATCTTGTTTATGGAACAGTAATTGTTTTTATGGAGTCAGTTGTGTACCCTGGTAATACCTAGGTCCAAGTTATAGGATTTAAAAACAATTACAGGTAGTTTCTTATGGTAGGTGTTTCTTTTGTTTTGCCTTGAAGCCATTCAGTGTTATCTGGGAATGTATTTCTCCAGATAATCGATTTCATGTTGCTGACCAGAGTTTGATGAAGCCTGTTTCCCCTGTGGTGGTGCCAAAATGTGGTCCCATCAAAGCGTATGATGGTTCTCTTATTTATAAGTGATTTCAGTGGGGGCCATTAACCAGCATGAAAAGTTTGAACAACTGAGTGCTGACTGGTAGAGCAGCTCAGCTAGTATCTGGTAGCCAATGAAATTGAATTTAAGAGATCACAGGGACAGTCATACTTGTTAGCTAGAAGTGCAAAACACATTTTGTTTTCCAGTATCTGTAGTTTTTGTATGCTGCTGCTACAGTGAAGTGTTAATAAAGGCTAGGCATATTTAATTTTGGGAATGAGCACATTTCTATCTATAGACTTTAGCATTAAAGTTTCAATTATGAAATTATTTTAGTCTGAATTTATTTATTTTATTATTTTATTTTATGTTAGTCTGCAATTGTGAGGCCCTGGAACAGATTTCTGTTTATTTTATTTTCTGCTCTTCAGATTGAGACAAATTGAGGGTGTTGTTACACAGATGATGTGATGCTTCTGTTCTGACAAGCACCAGTCATACAAGGCATTTTTTTATATTTATTTTACTTTTTTTTTTTTTTGCTGTGATAATTTTGACAAAGCAAGGGCGTTACACATATGAGGTGGCTCTCCTCCTCCTTTGAGGAATGCCAGCCAGAGAAGGGACTTTTTTCTCTTCATCTTAGTGTTGAGGGGCACCAAATCAGGGTACAGCAGCAGGAGCCAGATGAGACAGCTATGGCTTTGAGGAGTTCAGTGTGGTCCTGCAAGGGATCTGTCATGAGGTGATGATATCATTGATAAATATTGATACTCCCCATAGACAAGAGTAGGTCTGACGATATGATAGGCATTATACTCTGGAATACAGGGAGGGTTTCATTGCTGTGAAACCACATCTGTGTACTTACATTTACAAGAATGTGTTGAAGATGCAGTAGTTTTGTTAGGCCTCCTGGCATTAAGTAGAGCCACATTAATGTGTTCCAAGTTAGAATTCACTAGGTTGGAATGTCCATTAGATGATCTCTACCTAAAAAAGTCACTATGGTGGTAGCAAAGGTTAGAATGCAGAAGCCCTGGTAAGAGACGTGCAGGCCATCCCTAGCAAAACCGGAAGGCTTGTCAGCCATCTCATTCCAAGCTGACACATACTAAATACCCCTAGAATGACACCAGTCATTTCAGGTCTTTTCAGGATATAAAATTAATGACTATAAAACAAATTCTACAGCTGTAAAATATGTACAGTACCTAAACATGAATTGGTTCAGCAATACCCATATTTGCGGGGACACAATAAAATTAAGTATTTAGGAGTATGGGTTAAAAATGATTCTGTTATGGGAGCTAAGGGTAGTGGGAAGAGACTAAACAAAATGTAAGAGAAAAACTGAGAACCTAGAAGCTTTTGTTTATGCATATGGATGGTAAGATACAAGCAGTGAAAATGTTTATAGTCCCTTTAGTTTTATACACAGGTCATGCATATTTTTATCAACCAGAGATGAAGTTGTGAATTGGATAGCAATTAATAAAGAGTCAAAAGGTTTTATCAAAGGTCAAGTGCGATAAGTTGATCCTTCCACTAGAACAAGGTGTTTAGGATTACCTGATCTGAAGGAATATTTTAGAGCTACAAAGTTAAGGCTCATATACATAACACAAGCAGAAAGGTATAACTCAAAGTGGAAGTGGAAGATGATGAAGGGGGGGGGGGGTTCAATAAATAAGGTGAAAGTGGGATTTTAAATGCAGACCTTCAACGAGAATAACAACAGCCATACAGATTATTATATTTATAAAGAAGCAGAAAGTATTCTAATAACTAAGCCAGCATGAGAATGGAGAAAGGAGATTCTGCCAACAGGGATGACTTAAATTAGGGGTAGAGAGTATAGGCAAGAGGGGTGAAAGTTAATTAAGAAAACTGCAAAGGAACCAAGGTATTGGTAGCAAATAACTAGAGAGGGAAAGATAACAGAATGGGAAGAGGCCAAGAAGATATTTGGATTACAGGTTAGAGACTGTAATCAGGACGTTTTGACCATGGATGTTTTGACCCCTGCATCAACACATTTCAAAGGTAAATCTGTACCACATTAAATATCTTTAAAATAACTCATAGCACTTAAAGACAGATTTGGCTAACTAAGTTTGCAGATGACTGCAAACTAGGAGCCATAATCGAAACTCCTAACGATGTGGACATCCTACAAAAGGGCCTCACTGAGACAGATGCCTGGTGTCAAAGCCATGGGCTCAAGCTGAATGCCAAAAAGTGCATTGTTATCCCCTTTGGTAAAAACTCTGTACCCATGAACTACCACATAGGCGGTAGTCTACTTAACACCAAAAGTGTGATAAGAGACCTTGGGACACAGGTGGACAGTAGTTTCTCCTTTGATAATCACATCACCACAGTGGTCAGGATATCCTTCTATGTGGCACACCTCATCACAAAAGGTTTCTCATCCAGAAAAAAGAGGTCATTGTTCCCCTCTACTCATCACTCATTAGACCCATTATAGAGTACAATGCCCCTTTTGGTATGTACCTCACAAGACATCTACAACAGTTGGAAAGGGTGCAGAAATACCTCACAAAGAGGATTACTGGCCTCAAACAGATGCCCTACGCAGATCGTCTCAAAAAACTCCAGCTTTACTCCGTCGCATATCGCCTACTCAGATGTGATCTCTGCCTAACATACAAAGCTATGTCAAACCCAGAGCTGTTGGACATGCTCCACTTAAAGAAATCCCATTTCCTCCGAGCTACACTCTCTAGGGACCTAAACTTTGTCACTACAATAAACAGAACATGCTGGAGGGATAGATACCTGTCCCAGAGACTTCCCATACTCTGGAACAAACAGAGGTCCTCATTAGCACTCTTCAAGAAAAATCTTGATGATTGGATGGGAAATAGGAAATTCACCCCAGGGATCACTTCTGTGACTCTGCTCTACAGGGGCACAGGAAAATCATTTTCTTGGGTGGCGAAAGCCAGGGTACCTTTTTGGCTAGTCTTATATAGGTCCTAGGGCCAATGGCCTAGTACCTACCTATGAACCTATGAACCTGTGAAAACACTTCAGTTATGCTAGTTTCAATCACGGAACAACAGAACATACCGAAACTCCATGAATACCTGCATTGCAATAAAAGTAAATTTCAAAATGTAGACAGCCATCATAATACCATAGAAACAACCGCTGTTACACAGAAATAAATTCAGAATTACTGAAGTTTGTTACCATCTTGATTCTCCACAATTCTGTAACACTCCCATACTAGGGTTACCACCTGTCCCACTTTGCGAGGGACAGTCCCTCTTTGGGCAGTTGTGTCCTGACAAAAAATCGTAAAAACGGCAAATGTCCTGAGATTTTAGGACAAAATTATTTCCTATATTTTATGTAATAGTTGCATAAAAAAGTTATTCTGTATCTGAAATACCTAAATGTTATAAGAAACAGAATAAGCAACTAAAAATGATACAAGAATAAGCTTTTATTTAGGCAAAAAAGTTAAGTTCTATCCTTTGTACTGGCCGTGGGTATGTGTTGGCCTGTACCAAAAATGTCCCACTTTAGTCATTTGAAAAGGTGACAACCCTATCCCATACATGCCACAATGTTATTTATTCTTAGAAAGGCAAAACAAATCAAAACTGCAATTACACCAGAGCACACTAAAAATGTGGCACTAGTGCCACCTGCTGGTCCCTAATAAAATGGCAAGAATAGAAATATTTTTGACCTTGGACAATTTGAGCAGAAAAAAAAATGTTACAAAACGCTTGTGCATATCCTGTGTTCAAGTACACTGATTAAATTTATTGTTAACGTGTTAAAAACTGTTATTAATTAAATTAATTATATTTACATAATAAATAATATGTTTAAAAAATTACCATTAGATGTACCTAAAATAATATTTATTTTATTTAATTTTACATTTGATAACCAGGGGTGTCTGACTGAGCCGAAAAGGCCCCTTTTCAGCAGAGGCCTGAGGAAAAAAGTTCCACACAGAAAAATAATTACAGATACATTTAGATATTTAGACATGATCAGTATATACACAAATTACAATAGACATGTTTTTATAGTGGTATGCAGCACACCAACAGTTACAGTGGAGAGAAGAAACAACATTAATTTAAAAATAAAGGTAATTAATAGATTTGTGGTATACAGCTGAAATTTGGAACATAGGTAGAATCCATACATAGTACATAGGTACAGTACATACATTGTACATTAGCCAGAGTTTGTAAGAGTGAGAACTGTTATCAAGTACTCTAGGTTTAGTATGTGCACCTTATCCGCTTTCACTAGTCTGGGGTGCAGTCATTGCACTGCCAACTTTGCTTGATATGTTGCCTAATGAGGTTTTTAAAGGAGGCTATGGATGATGTGTTTTGTATGCTAGTGGGGAGAGGGTTCCATTTTTTAGCCACTGAACTATTATTTAGTGTGTCTTCAAAGCTATTGTAGCTGTTGGTGACTTCTAGTAGTAGTTTGCTTGATGATCTAAGAGGCCTTTTGGCTGAGTGATATACTAGGTTTTTGAGGGCTGGACACTTATTGGGGAGGTAATAGATAGAGTGACAGAGGCAGAGCTGATTGTAGGGTAGGAGGTTGGGCAGTTCAAGCCAGTGGAGCTGGCTCAGAGCAATACAGTGATGAGTTCTATATGAGCAATTTGCAGCAAAGTGGGCAATTCTGTTATAGCAGGCTTCCATTTTGCTTAGTTCAGTTTTGTTGAAATTAGTCAGAATGGGAGATGCATAGAGTAGGGTGGAAAGAAGCTGGGACTGAGCAATAGCTAATCTTGTGTTGTTGGTAAGAAACAATTTTGTACAGTAGAGTGATCCCAGTTTGGCATGTACTTTTTTAATAGTTAAGTTGAGATGACTATCAAATTTTAGGTGGGAGTCTATGGTTATTCCCAGTAACTTAGCCTGTGCCACTGGAGTGATTGGAGTAGCATTTGCGGTGTAGATAGTGAATTGACTGTTATCAGTGTTTTTGTTAGAACTGGTATTATTGTTAATGTCTTAAGATTTTAATGTTTACAATGTTAAATAATATATAAACTTCCCATGTAAAATTTCTGATTAAAATATTAAGATGTACAAAGATGATATTAAATTTAACTGGGGTCAAATTAGTCCGTGGTCAAACTGTCCAATTACTATTGTCATATACAAGAAATTAATGGGATCATAAAAAGCCAATTTATGAGATTGAACAGAATTTGCAAAGAAAATCAGGATCTTAAATTTCAAGCAGATAAAATGGAAAATCTGTTCTTGCAAAGGGGTTACAATAAAACATTGGTAAAAGGAATTAAAAATCAAGTGGTTAGAACAACAGACAGTGGGAATACATTAGAAATAGGAAATAGTAACCAGTGTTACAATAAAAAAATATTTTCAAAGTACCAAGAAAAAGTTCACTTTGTAACCACTTTCACCAATGATAACAGGAAAATCAAAAAGATCATAGGTAATCATTGGCAAGTGTTAACAGTAGATGATAGAACGTTGAAATTAGTAGGTGAAATCCCCAGTTTCACCTATCGGAACAGCAAGAATCTTAAGAGATTATTATGTAAAACACATATTAGGAAGGCAATAATAGCCACAGAGCCTAGCATGAATTTAGGCACATTTGCATGTAAACATTGCAATATGTATAAATATATTACAGAAGTACAAAAGTATGTGCATCCAACCATGAATTATTCATTTACACCCAGATTCTATGCATCATGTGACACTTGTAATGTTATTTATTTGGCTACATGTGAACATTGCTCGGCATTTTATATAGGGCTCACTAAGAGAAACTTTAAAAAAAGAATATACAATCATATATACGATATCAAGAAAAGCAATGAAGCCAATGCTCTGGCAAAGCATATAATTGAATATGAGAAACATAGTTTTAAATTCAGAGTTTTACAAATTGTTAATAATAGTAACAGAGGGGGTGACTTAGTGAGTATACTAGAACAGAAGGAACTACAATGGATATTAAAAATGAGAGCACATTATCCCCCAGTATTAAACCAGTATGTTCCTTTGAAACCAGCTTTGAAGTATAGAAAGTAACATATCATTTATTGCATTTTATTTATTTTATGTTATGCTACACAGTTGTTGTAACATATCCATATATATATTTTTCCTATATACTGTATATTATTTTAATATATTTATATATTTATATATTTATATTCACATATATAGCTATTAAGATTTATATATGGATTGGTAAGATTTAGGCACATAGCACTTTAATCTAATAGATGAACATATAACGCTTTAGTGTTTAGTCCGAGCCATAGCAGGATTAAACCAGTATGTTCCTTTGAAATCAGTTTTCAAAGAATAGAAAATAATACATCATTCATATTTTTTATATTTTTTATACCTTTTATATATGATGTCATGCTGTATAGTTAAGATAATATATTCACACTTTATATATATCATAAATTATTTTAATATTCATATTTATATATAGTTGTTAAGATTTATATATAAGATGGTAAAGTTTGAGCACATAGCACTTTAACTGAATCGAAGAACAATATATCATCAGTGTTTAGTCCGACCTGTAGCACAGTGGCCTACGATTAATTTAATTTTGTTTTACACGTTATTTTTTATTTTTTGAAAGTTAGCTTGGATATATGCATAAGAGACAAGCTGCATATATTAATATGTCTTATATGTGTTTCATATAGATTTATGACATGTTGCATTAACTTAAGAATGTTTAAAAATTGTATATATGCATAAGAGACAAGCTGCATATATTAATATGTCTTATCTGTGTTTCATATAAATTCATGACATGTTGTATTAATTCAAGAATGTTTAAAAATGGTGATAAGTCAGGTTTTACTATGATACTCTATTTTATATATACACTGTATTGTGTGAAAAGTCAGTTATGACTTTAAAATTTGAAGGTTTCATTAATAAATGAGTTAATTATCTTAATTGGATACAAGGCATATACTATTTAAACCAAGCTCTTTGAGCAGATTAATGAAATCTGATGAAGCGTATGGTTACATACGCGAAAGTGCTCATTTTATACTTTTACCTTGGATTAAAGAAGAAATTTTTTATCACTTTGGTGTTTGGCTGATTAATGGACTTTGTGAGTATATGCTGCCATTTCGTACTGGATAAACTTGTGTTGTTTTACTACAATCTTCGTTGCTCTTGACAAGTTTCCAGCGTGAGGTGAACAGTTTCATTGACTATTTTCATATACAAGAAATGTAAATTTTAATACGAAAGTGTGACTAATTGCATTGGGGTCAAATCATCCAGGGTCAAACTGCCCTGCTTCCCCTTCTCTCTCCAGGATTGATATCACAATTTAGACAAAGAGAAAGGGATAGAGAAATCTTAAGTGAAAGACCTGCTCTGGTAGAGTTTTTTGTTAAATCTAGAACAGAAGCTGCTATTAACAAAGGGATAATTAGTAAGGCATATAAGATATTGCATAATAACTATAGGAATCAGAGGAGGTTATAAAAGATTGTTAAGTGAGATTAGATAAGCAGTTCACAAGGAAGCAGTGCAAGGACATATGTATGGCTCTCAAATATGCAACAAAGTCTACAAGATTTAGGTATTTTTATACCCCAAGCATGCTCTAAAGAATTTGTCTTCAGGTAAATGGCAAATGTTCGAAGTGTGCTGGGGAAGAAAGAGGTAACTGGGAAGAGATGTTTTGGGAACGTAATGCAGACTTTAAAAATTTCCTGTGGAGTAATCTGTCAGAAATATTGAGTGAGTAAATGGATGTAACTAAGGAAATTATTTTTTGAGCTGGGATACAGGATCTGAATTGCCTAGACAAGGTAAGACCTTGTTTAGTTTAACTCTGGTGGCTGCTAAAAAAAAACAATTGCTAGAAAATGGAAATCGAAGTCTAAACCAGCCATATTTGAAGCAGTGAATATTGTAACAAAGACAGAAGAACTGGAAGTGGGAGATTTGGAAAAGGGTAAGAGCAAATTACATAGAAAAAAATGAAATTATGGGAAAAATATATGGAGAATAATGTTTTGGAGGAGTGAGGTTTCAAGGGGAGGTAGGAATTGAGCAATTAATGTAATGCTGGACTGACAATAATTTTACAGTAGAATATTTGTGCTATATAATGTTTGTAAGTGTGAACATGTTAAATGTTTTGTTTTCTTTTATACAAATGTATGTTTGCTTATGTCATAAGTGATAATTCAATAAAGGTGTTAAAATATGAAAAAAATCCAAAGTAGTCAAAGCGACAATTTATTTGGCCCTTATCAGACCTATTATTTAGTGTAATGAACCCTATGACGTGCATCTGACCAGACATATGCAACAGATGAAAAGCCCACAAAGGTGCCTTATCAGGAAAATTCAGGGTATAAACATGTTGTCCTATACAGATTGCCTTAAAGCCCTGTCTCTATACTCTGTCTCCTACAGGTTATTGAGAGGCCATCTATGCCCAATATACAAGGTATCCTCGGATCCAGTGTTGATGGATCTTTTGCACATCCACAAAATAAACAGCTTCCGATACACTAGATCAAAGGATTTAAATGTATTTGACATAAGTCATGTTAGTGAGACAGATATGTATATCAGAGGATCCCTATGCTCTGGAACAGGTTTCCCATCCATATGCAGCAGAGTATATCCCTAACCCTGTTTAAGCTTAACAGACCAATGGATGTGAAATCAGTAATTCACCTCAGATGTGGCCTCTATGTCTCTGAAAGAGGCAGACAGTAATGTCCAAACTAACACACCCCACCCTCATATCTTCCAGAAACTTTCTAACTAACATACCCCTCCTAATAAATGCACACAATACATAGGGACACAACCGGGTGGGATTGCACAGCTAGACTTATAAAAGCTGTGGTGGTCATCAGCCTAGAATATACCTCTGAATGTATGAATATGGTCTGTTTTTTCCAATTTCTCTGGTACAGCAGACAGTCTTAGGTTTTCTTTGCATGCTCTGTCCTCTAATGCTTCCATTTTTTAAACAGCTTTTCTTGAGCTGTGTCATGCTCAGACAGCTTTTTTTCATTTTGATGCCTAATTTTTGTAGTTTTATCAGTTCATCTGAACAGCTCTTTAAAGCTTCTTCCATTTTTTCCCAGACTTTTCTTAATTAAGTTGATATATTATTTCAATGTTTCATTAAATTTAATTGGCTCTGAGCATATTGTTTTTTATTTTAAATTACTAGAAGCCATCCCTTGCACCGAAGTTAGAGCATGGACTGCTTTTTGCTAAACAGCTGCAGGATTCTTCAACTTTCTATTTGATTTTCTTTCAGACTATTAAAGTTTCTTCTTTGCTGACAACCAGGCAGCATACTTACTAGCCAGTAAATAAATTTTACTAAAACTGGCAGAATTACTAGCCCTTATATAAAATTAAGCTGTTGATTTCTGTGCATTCATCTTGGAAAAGCCCAGTATTTATTATTCTTATGACAAACTTAATTCTAGCTCACAATATAATTTCTCCAAATATCTCTTACAATACGAAATCAAGATTAGGGAAAGGTAACCTTTTGAAATTCTGAGACTCGTTAGGTTGAGTCCTGGCAAAGCATGGCTAAATGACTGAAACTGTGGACTTACATATACTAAGTCCAAGATTGCTTTTCCTTGGAAAATTCCCATATATAAATATATATATATATATATATATATATATATATATATATATATATATGTATATATATATATATATATATATATATATATATATATATATATATGTATGTATATATATATATATATATATATATATATATATATATATATATATATATATATATGGGTCCCCTTCAGTCAATAGAATGTTTACAAGTTCGAACCACATATGGCCGAGAACATATGTTCGAACTTGTAAAAGTTCGATTGGACTGAATGGAGATCTCTGTACAGAGCAGAAAAGGAAGATTTCCCATTTCTGCAATGTAGTGCGATCTCGGAGTTGATATATTTAAGTAAGGGGGGTGTAGGGGGTTCAGGGAGGGTATAGCCCCCCCTGCTATAGACATTTAGTTTAGTTTTTTTTGTTGTATGTGTTTTTATTTCAGTGTTCGAACTTTTACGAGTTCGAACATATGGTCTCGGCCATATGTGGTTTGAAGTTGTAAAAGTTCAATCTACTGAAGTAGATATATATATATATATATATATATATATATATATATATATACACACACACACACACACACACACACACATTTGTTTTGGGGGGGGGGTACAGAGGACTTGCCCCACCCCCAAATAAGAAAGCAACTTTAAAGGAGAAAAAGTATTGTTTGACAGTCGCTGTTCTGCTGATTTTTTTTTGTCATTCCGGAGTCAGTATTAACAGTATCAACATTTCAATAGGGAGCCTTAAGAAAAATGGCAAGCCAAAAAAAATCAAAGAAAAGAAAAGCAAACAGGAAAAAATCAACATACTGTAAATGTTGTTTTACTTCTTTTTGCTATCTGCTTTTACACATTTATCACTCATATGAGATAAAAACCCATAAGTCCATGTATAAGATACATGACATCTGTATTTTCAAAATGCTATCACTGTCTTATTTGCCTGTACTAAAAATACACAGTAGTTAATTTAAACCATACCAAGATCAAACACATCTACAGCATACTAACATGCCACTTCAGTAGCAAATGATAGCCCCCCTATATTGCACAACAACAATCATGCCCACAGTCCATTATCACAAGCACAAATACCCAACTACTAAAAGGTTTGAAACTGTGTCTCCAGAAGATTAGCAGTAACAACAAATGATAAAATCTTGAAGCTTGTATAAATTACATGAATCCAGAAGTTATATGGGGCTCTTGAAACCTGACTAAAACACAATTATCTTCTTCTATTGAATTAAATATGCCTATGTTTCTGAACAATATGTAGGTTAATAACACTGAAGGCTGTCAAAACTAAGCTTAATTTAAATGTAAAACCTATTTGCTGTAACATTTCAAACCAGGAGGATGCACACAACTGGCCAGTTGTACAACTTCTCACTGGAGGCTACAGCAAACTATTCATTGCAGTGAATTGCATACCCCCACCCTCACCTACTAAACTATTTGAAGAAACTGCCCTTGTTATATTCTACTCCTGCCCCAAAAATAACACAGTGACTGTAGGAGATTTCAACCAATTTTCTCAAAACAGAAAAAAATCAAGTAATCACTTTAGTCCAGAAAACCTGACACAATTAACTAGCTCTCAAATAGGACTTATCAGACTTAGTAGTAAACACCCCCTTCTTGACCTCATTACTACTGTGATGTTATGAGGTAGTGCCATCTATGCCAGGGAGAGTAGGGCAGTACATGTGCACATATAGAAATAATAACTGGTAAGCTAAAAAGCCACTCAGCAAAATGTAGAAACTGTTTTGAACAGATTTATTGACATAAGATAAAAATAAAAATAAAAAATAAAAAAGAAATACACCGTCTGAAATAAATAACATCCAAAATATGTAACTGAGTACTAAGCGCTTTCACCCTGTCTCGTTAGGGGCATCCTCAGAGTACTCAAGCAATTTATAATGCTGATAAAAGGTCAGATTCTGGTGGCTGATTCATGATAAAACCCTTACTTCTGAGGCTAAGATAAAATGTCCAAGGATTTACAAAAATAAGGACTGACTGTATGCAAACAATGGAAGTGGACGGCACAAGTTACTGCTGTTTATCACTGACAAATCCCAACTAAGAGATGTTTCAAACATGTGAAAATAGGTTGAATCCATTTGCTATACAGGGTATAAGACAATACCTAATGTACTCTCAAAATGAAGTGTTCATTTTGTAGCAGCACTGAAGCTCTATCTCTGCCTGCAAGATTTGTCCCTGAAAATCAGCATTAATGCTTTGTTAACTGATAGTGCTTGAGCAGAAGTGCTTATGTGTTTAGTGGCAACATCTGATGTGAATTCTTGTCAGCTAATACCACTGCCAGCGGGAAGCCTATGGATCAAGGCATTTTATGCACCTTAAGAGGTTGTACAAAATTATCTGCTTTGAATGGTGATAGAGGTGATTGGTCCCTGCTTGACAGAATGAATAAAATCACTGTAAAAGATGTAGTTTTCATGTTGGGTAAGAGCAAGGAGGAAGTCTGATCAGACACAGACAGAAAATGCTGCCGAAGTTCAGTTATCTCTTCAAACTCTACTACCTCTGCCTCTGACAGTGCTGAAGCTGCTGAGGAAGTTCTGAATATCCCCAAGCAACTGCAGGAAATCAGAGAGAGAGGCTCAATGCATTGGTGCACACAGTAACCTCTCTCCTGCAGTGAGGGTTTCATGGGCTGCTACAGAAAAGAGACAAGAGTGTTATAGTGAGCTTAAAAATACTTAGATCCTACATATGTTTTATGCACTGGTGAAGAGACCAATAGATGATTACCAAGCATGAGATGAGGACAATCAACATGAGTTGCATTAAAAAAGTACAAACTACCCCCTCATTCAAAGACTGTATTGCTTTGATCGCTGTACAACATGGACAGAAATGGAGCAAAACGCATATGCACTGCACCTCCTGATGTTTAGACACAATAGCAAAAGTGTGCACTTCTTCTCCATTGAGACAAAAAACAGAAAACATTGTAAACATTGTAGACATTGTAGTTAATCACAATACAAAAGGTATTATGAGCGAAAATCCTAAAGATTCAAAGAAGTTATCTTACCACAGTATTCTTTCCTTATCAGACCCATTTTAAAATGCAACATCCTTTTTGGTATGCACAGATCGAAGCATACTGCACAAATGGAAAGATCCCAAAGATTTCTAACCAATAAAATTAAAGGCATTAAATCCTTAAACAATTCTGTGAGATTAGTTCAACTCAGAATATACTCAGAAGCCTATTAGCCATTTAAAGGTGACCTAGGGCTTGCTTTCTAAGCTATGAAAGACTCAATCTTATTTTACCTCCTACTTCAAAAAAAATACTGGCTCTGCAAACACCTGCACTATGAACCTAAACTTACACCAACTAATAAACAAGATGCCCTGGCATGATAGGCTTGTAACTAAACATATCCCCAGCCTATGAAGATGTTACCATTACAGGTCAAGCAAAGTACTTTAGTTACTTTGAAAGCAAGCCTTGATGATTGGATGAATAGACACAAATTCAAACTAAGGTCATCATACATGGCCCTGCTTGATTTTGGATGTGAAGCCTATTAAATGCTCTAAAAGAGTAGCATAGACTTTTAACTATATCTACTCAAAGGTGTATATGGATTTATGGACTGCCATCTTATGGTCCCTGGGATCACTTGCCTAGAATAGAATTGTTTTGTGTGTGTGTGTGTGTGTGTGTGTGTGTGTGTGTGTGTGTGTGTGTGTGTGTATGTGTATGTGTGTGTGTGTGTGTGTGTGTGTGTGTGTGTGTGTGTGTGTGTGTGTGTGTGTGTGTGTGTGTGTGTGTGTATATGTATGTGTATGTACATATGCTCACCTGACAGCTGGTGGAGATGATTAAGGAGCTGTTAATGAGCTGCTTCCTGTAGTCCAGTAGTCTAGGGTTTGATTTCCTCAGCCTCTGTTGCCTAACTGTGTGACAATGAGCAAGTCACTTAAGCAGACACTGCTCTTGGACTGAGTCTGAAAAAGGTCCATGGAGATTAGTTATCTACTCTGATAAACAAATACAAATAAAAATTAATAAAATAAAATATACTCATTTTGTTAAATGTAATTCCTTTGCATTTTAAAGTCAAGTATGTTGTTATTTGGATTTCAAAACAGATAATGTCAGTAAAGGGCCTTTTCACTAATTTAATTTCTACTACAGTTAATTAAAAGTTAAACATTTGACAAATGTTTCTTTTGAGACTTCCCGCCATAATCATTACTCTTAAAATTAACTCCAATATGTACAGCTGCAGTTAAATCCTTAAACCTCATAGTTATGGACTTCAGCACCTACAAGTCTCATTTTTTTTAAACTTCAGTTAAAGTTGATTTTTTAAATAAGTTTTAGTACAATAGAAAAAATAAACAAAAAAAATTTATATTAATGATTTCTGTCTTTCTGTGGTGCATTATCTATTATTACTATTTTTTTGAAAAAAAGTTTTAATTAGATTTTAACTAAAATTGATCATGGCAATAATTGTGTTTAGAAATTTGTGAGCATAAAAAACAACAATATGAACAAGAACGGACAAAAACAACTACTTACAAGCATGTCTACTAACAATGAAGATTCTCAAAACATTCCTATATATTACAGTTATCAGTATAGCTATTTTTGTTTATCAAGCAATTCCTTCAAATTTGTCCACGTATTGTAGTAGGAGGTGATTCTAGCAGATCTTGATTTAATGGTCATAATTTCCAGATGACATACTTCATTTGCAATATTTGTGAATTCTTTGAAAGAGGGTGTAACTTCATTATTCCAATTCTTGGTTATAACTTTCTTTACAATTGATAAAATGGACCATAAAAGAGGGTATTTCATTCTTTTAACACAAACAGGAATATTGGTATTAAAAATAATTAATGACTTAGATAAAACAAAATTGTCCCCAAATAAAGCCTGTAAAAAATAATGTTATTCCAATAAGGTGTAAGTACAACACAGTCAAAGAACATGTGTTGCCAATCTGCTTTAAGCTCCTGTTTACATCTAAAAAAAACTTGCTTCTTTTTAAACATTAATTTAATTTTATGAGGTGTGAAAAAAGATCTATGCATGAATTTCCAAGTAGAAATTTTCCATCTAAGAGAAGAAGTTGTCTGTTTCGAAGATATTAAAATGATTTTTTATCCTCTTCACCTGGATGTCTGTTATTCTTCTTCTTTCGGCTTTTCCCAGTTAGGGGTCCCCACAGCGGAATACCTGTCCGCTCATGATTGGCAGAGGAGTTTTACGGTGTCGAGTTGCCAGCCTGGTACCCAACCTTCCACAGAAGGCACACACACACACACACACATAAACTCAAACCTAGGGCCAATTTAGAGTGTCCAATCCACCTACAGCATGTCTTTGGGATGTGGGAGGAAACCGGAGCACCTGGAGGAGACCCATGCGACCACAGGGAGGACATGCAGACTCGGCACAGAAGGCACCCCAGCCGAGGATCGAACCAGAGAACCTCTTGCTGTGAGGTGGCAATGCTAACTGTTGCACCACCATGGCCGCCCTTCTGGATGTCTATTATTAATGTGAGTAAAATATTTTCAGTAATTGCCATTGCAATTTTTTGTTTCTTTCCTCACCACTTTATATAATTTGGATAAGAGGATCTTTCTCAGTGTGTTTCAATTAATTTTGGGATAAGATCTCTTACCCTTGGTTGCATTAACTAAATTTCACCTTCTACTTATTGCCTGCAAGATTGTACATCCAGCCACATATCTTTGCTTAAATCATATTTACTTATGATATAATCAGCAGATTGCAGTTTTTTCATTATTCATTAATTGAAACCAATATATCAGATTTTTTCTTTAAATGTAATCATTGTGTCTATCTTTGAAGTGGAAGTATTATTTCAGTGTATGCTATAGGGAAAAGAAGAAAAATCCATGCCTTATATGTTGGATTTCTATAAATTAAGTTTCTAAAGGTATTTAATGTAGTAGAAATAAAACAACAGTCAGTTGTCTGATGACTCCTTTCTGAAAAGTAATCTTTTAGTAACCAATGCAAACTATTGTGTAGTATAAGATTATGGTTAGAGTTTAGGTTATGTTTAAATTTTATGAAAAGGCATCCTAGAAACTCTTTTCACCTGGCTATCTAAATATTATTTATCCAAAGAGTTTTTTTTTTGTAATTGATGATAAAGAATATAATTCTAGATCTGGTAGTCTAATCCCTCCTGCTGTCCAGTCTCTTATATGATAATTCAAGGCAATTCTTGGTTTGTTGTGGAACCAAATAAATTTTAATATTAATGTATTACATTATTTAATACTTGTTTTAGATGTGGGTAAAGTTAATGACTGAACGATATATAAGATTTTTGGTAAAATAATAATTTTGATTATAGATAGTCTCCTGTTCATTGTGAAGAAAATGTTCCATTTATTTATTAGATTCTTTATACTGAGTACGCTGTTAGTATAATTATTTATTATATTACTATTTTTATTTGTTATAATTATCCTTAAATAGTTCATTGTTCTCTTTTTGACAATGTATTTAGTAAATCTATCATTTATCCTATCAATATTGGCATTTATGGGTAGTATTTTTGTTTTGTTATCATTAAAGGAGAGACCAGATTTTTTTGAAACTCATCCCCTGCCTTAAAAACAGCAGAAAGGGAACTATCACTGTCACTCAGTATCAGAAAAATGTTATCAACAAATAATTGGATTTTATAGACCAGATTTGCATTTATGCTAATGCTGTTTATGTCTAAATTTGACCTAATAAAATTAGCAAAATGTTCCATAATTAGAGTGAAAAGCAGGGGTGAAAGAGGACATCCTTGTTTAGCCCCCTTCAAAAATTTGTATTGAATCAGAAATAAAAGTACCTATTTTAACGTATGCAAAACAATTATCATAAAGATGATTTATAAGATGTGTAAAATTACTTGAAAATATTACATTCCTCTAAGGGTAGCAAAAGATATTAATGTTAGATCATCTTTTGTTTTGTTTACGTAGTCAATTACTGTGATTATTCTTTTGATATTGCCATAAGTATTTCTATTTAGAATAAAACCAATTTGATCCTCTTTAATCATGGAATTTAGAATATATTTTAATCTATTAGCATGAATTGCCATGCATAATTTATAATCTACATTTGAAAGTGAAATTGTTCTGCATGAAGAACATTCAGGTGAATCTTTGTTAGTTTTTAAAATTGGGGAGATAATGTATATTTCCAGGAGGGAGGAATTATAGAAAAACTTTGTGTAATATGTTTAAGGCTTCTTTAGGTAGTAACATGTAGAGTTCTGGTATAATTACATCATTACCTGATGCTTTGTTAGGTTTTAAATTGTTAATTTGAGTCTGAGTTTCAGACATTGAGACAAGTCTATCAATTAATTTCACTTGGTCATCAGAAAAAAAAAAAAAAAAAATATATATATATATATATATATATATATATATATATATATATATATATATATATATATTATGAAAGTTTTGCTTATCCCTTATGAGTCTATTACATTATACTGATTGATTTTATTTTTAAAAATGTTAAATGTGTTTAAAATATCTTCTATTTTCATCACTTTTCTTTTATGTGGTTAGACTTACCAAGTAGTTTTGTTCTGTTAGCTAACTTATGCAAAGATTTTGGGTTAATTAAGAAATTAATTGGCTTAAACTTTTCTAGATCAATCCTAGTTTTATTATGTAGATTATTAATCTCTTCAATGTTATTATTGTTGCCTGTCTGTTTTTTTCCAGTTTTAATTTCTCAAGTTTTTCTTGTATCTTGTACGGTTCTTTGTCCCATTGTTTTTTCTTTATTGATAGCCAGTTAGTGACTCTGCCAAAAAGATATGCTTTTAGTGCGACTCACAGATAGATTTCTGAAATATCTCCTGTATTATTCATTTCTATAAAATAAATAATTTCTTTGATAAAAACAAGTTCTTAAAATTCTCTAAGAAAGTTATGTATGCTGGTATCATCCTGATCTTAATGTTATTGTTAGATTTTAAAAACAGCTCAAAAGTGATTGCATTGTGATCTGAAAGTGGGCAAGATACCACTATATATATATATATATATATATATATATATATATATATATATATATATATATATATATAAAAACTTTGCCTAGTTTATCTATCAACTCAGTGAAGAGATAAACTATCAATTCTGGATTGTGTTCTATGTCTATTTGAGTAATGAGTAAAGAAACGTGATTCTGGATTTGAGAAATCATTTATGTCCCTAAGGTGAAATAGTTCAGTGAACTTTAACCGTGCCTTTGCTGATGCCTGTATTTTCCATTTACCTGTTGTATTAGTATTCTTTGGTGACAATATACAATTAAAATATCTTGCTAGTATGATGCTGACTTTTGAAATTTGAATTACTTGTTCTAGAAGTTGTGTAACAGTTTTAATTGGGTTTATATTACATAGTCAAAGTTCCGTAACTTCGACTACCATATGTCTGAAAACAGATGTCCAAAGTTACAGAACTTTGACTATGTATAAAAAAATAAAAAAAAAACAATGGAAAATAAAATAAAAAGGTTATATGCATGTTTAATAGGGATGACATAGGATGTGCTAGTTTATTATAATAAATTGCTAAGCACAAATAGCAATACATTATTATTTAAATATTTCTATTAAAAACCCATCTTTGCCTTTTGATTTAGCAGTGGAAGAAGAAAAAGTATTCCACCAGTGTTGGACAGCTGCCGCACATATATGTAGCAAAGGAAGCAACTACATGCAGCATTATTTTGTTTTCCTTATTAAATGATAAAGAGCACCACTTCTGGCAGATCTTAATGTAAATATAACATTCACCAAATCTTTGGTTTACATGCTTTGGATAGCTTTCTTATTATTTGTCTTATATAACAAACTATACTGATTTATATAACAGAAATGGTATGTCCATATGTTTATTTTTAATTCAAAAAAGATATCAAAACTAATCATCTAGAAAGAGAAAAAATAAACTTTTGGTAACCTACTATAACATAGGGAATTATATTATATATTGACTTTTTTGGATTTAACTATAGAAGGTAGGAAAGATGGTATTATTAGAACTAAAATATATAGAAAATTTGAAGAAAGAGAGTATTTATTACATGGAGAGAGTTGCCATCCAGGACATATAATGGAGGCAATACCATTTGGAGAAATGTTAAGGATAAATAGAATGTGTAGTGACTTAAAAGATGTGGAAGAAGAAATGCAAAATACTGCGGAAATGTTTATAAATACAGGATATCAAGCTAAAAAGATTCAACAAGCTATAAAAAGTAAGTTTAAAAAGACATGGGCAAAAAGCAATTTGTAATAGAGAGAATAATAGAGAAAATCAGAATAGTATGAATTTAAAGGAAAATATATTTTTTGTAACAAAATATACTCTTTTTAGTGAAAAGTTTAAGGAAGGAATAAAATATGGATGGGATTTATTAGAAAAAGAAAAACAGTTAACACACATCTATAATAAGAAAGTGACATTTTCATATACTAGAGGTAGGAACTTGAAGGACTTTCTAGTACATGGAAAGTTTCAACTACCAGAAAATATTAGATGTGGAGAAATAGTTTTACAGGGAACCTTTCCATGTGGAAAATGTGGTATCTGTCCTTTTGTTAACAAGACTTCACAAGAGTGAATGGCATAAAATTTCAGGAAAGAGGTTTTCATAGTTGTAATAGTGAAGGAATAATTTATTGTTTGAGATGTCCATGTAATAAATATTACATTGGAGAAAGCAAAAGAAGTCTACCAACTAGGGTAAAAGAGAATATCCTTGATATTAAAAATGGCAGTCAATTTAGCCCAGTTGCATTGCATTTTCTTGAAAAACATGGGGGAGATTTTGGTGGATTGCAAGTATCTATTTTAGAATATATTGAAAAGAAAAATTCTAGTACAATAGATGTTAAAAAAAAGTTAAGGGAAAAAGAATCTTTATTTATTTTAAAATATAATACTTTGAGTCCAGCAGGACTTAACCAGGAATGTAACTAGAGATGTTTTTTATGAACTTGTTTTTTTAAAACAATACTGCTTTAAATATTTTATAAATTAAGTAATTAAGGTTAATTGATTAATTTATGTTTGTAAAGGTATTTAATGAAATGATTTTGAAACAAGTTATACTCTTTTAAAGGCTTGTATAAGCCGAGGCGCTAGAGCAGTGATCTGAAGATTTCTATTTTAATAAATGGTGATGATTTCCTGGTCACTTCTTCTTTTGTGGTTTTATAATACATGATTCTGCAACTATCGGTGGTATTGGGTTTTGTCTGGTATGGCCAGTGAATCTTTTTCATTGTTTCCACGATTATTGAGAGACTTGGGAATGGATGTGTCACAAACTTCACTAGACGGTTATCTACTTTCAGTGGGAGGTGAAGGGACATACAGTTTCTAAAGATTATGTACAACAAGAACATTCAAGTGTGAGTAATACAACCAATTTCTTTCAAAAATGGGAAGAAGGTAGAAGGTTGGTTGACTTTAACCCATTTGTGGCAGTGGGTGGAAGTATAAAGCTTTCTACAAATGTGGATGTACAAGAGTTGCTTGACAAAATGAAAAGACTGATTTTGAAAGAAACATCTGTGTTTCTTAATATACAAAGTCTGCAAAGATACTTGGAGTTAGACATAACTCCTAGAGGACTCCGCTCCATTAAAAACCCATATTTGCCTTTTGATTTAGCGGTGGAAGAAGAAAACGTATTCCGCCAGTGTTGGACAGCTGCCACACATAAATGTAGCAAAGAATGGGTTAATATATTAGTAGAATGAGATCAGCTTAGAAGAACTAAAATTAAGGAAGAAACTAAAATAATTTGTCAAGAAATATTAAAACAAATAAATATGACTGTATCTGAACAATTCTTGAAGAATACTAATGAAAAATTAATATCATATGAGAATGACATTATTAAAAGAAAAAAGAATAAATTAACTCGAGATATGAGGGACTATGAGCATAATAATGCGTTTGAGGTCATCAAGTGCTCATGTACGCATCAACGCATCAGGTTCCAGGAAGATCAAGGAACGGCGGAAAAGGGTAATTTTCACGCCAATGGAGAATATGGAGCATCGGCGACAGAATATGAAAGTGAAGAGGAATATCCATGGTTACCGAAGCCAGGAAATGGAAAATATATGTACCAGCAGTTCCATAATGAATCAAATTCCAAGGGTACATGGAAGAGATCCTGGAACGAGCCAGAGCAACAAAGGGGGAATGGATATGAGTATAGAAACAACAAACGAGGGAAATGGAACTGAAAGTGAATGTTTTAGTGGGACTTTAAATTCAAATTATGTTGTGAATTTATCTAAAGTCACACTATTGGAAATGGACTTAAAAGTGTTAAATAAGGGACTCAAGTTTGTTCCAACAGTTTTACCTAGATTATATGAAATGAAAATTGAAATTTTCAGATTTGTACATAAGTTATATTTGATTTATCAATTTAAAAATGAATTGAATGAATGTGATTTAAATAATTTTAGTGATGATACTGATGATAGCAATAACAGTTTTTTTTCGTGTGATTCAGATGTTATTACAAATGCATATTGCAAGTTGAATATTGAAATGATAGCATGTAAAAGCAACTATTTACCTTTGTTTAATAATGAAACTTTGCAACAGTATTTAAAATTTATGAACTACACTACAGAGAAGGAATATAATACATTTTTAAAAGAGAAGAATATTAGGTATAATCTTACAAAGGAAGAATGGAATAGTTTAAATAGTTTAAGTAAAAGAAGGGGCATAGTAATTAAACCAACGAACAAGGGTGGCAAGTTAGTGATACAGCATTACATGCAATATCTTAAAATGTGTTATGTACATCTTAATAATAGGGATATTTATAAATTAATTAATGTAGAACAATATTATGAAGCAATCCAGGAGTATGAGAAATTATTAAGGAAGGGTGTTAGATTACATTATCTTTCTGATGATTATATAAATTATAAATTTACAAGTAAAAGAAGTCAAATGGCTAAGTTTTATTGTATACCTAAAATTCATAAAGACATGGAAAACCCTCCAGGTAGACCAATAGTGTCTGCATGTGCATACTTTACACATAACATCTCTTGTCTATTACAACAATGTTTTATGCCAAAAGCTATAACTTTGCCTTCATATATTAAAAATGCTGTAGATTTCAAAGAAAAAGTAAAAGAAATTAGTTGGAATAAAAATAAATATTTTTTTAGTAATGGATGTAGTTAGCTTATATACAAGCATAAAACATCAGTATGGATTAGAAGCAGTTCTTTATTTTCTGGGTGATAGTCCTAGAACACAGTATATAATAGAACTAGTCCATTTTTGTTTGGAGAATAATATTTTTGAATTAAATGGAGAGATATATAGACAGTTACAGGGGACAGCGATGGGGGCAGCATTTGCCCCCATGTACGCGAACCTGTTTATGGGATTGTTTGAGAATTTATATATTTACAACAGCACATTTTTTAATGTATATGTGGAGAGATATTACAGATACATTGATGATTTAATATTTGTGTGTAAGGGGGGATCAAAACTTGTCCCGGAATTTATGAAGGATCTTCACAATAACAGATTTTGGAAAAAATTTGATGGTATACAACTAGGACATAATGTGAAATTTTTGGATTTAACTATAGAAGATAGGAAAGATGGTAGTATTAGAACTAAAATATATAGAAAATTTGAAGAAAGAGAGTATTTATTACATGGAGAGAGTTGCCATCCAGGACATATAATGGAGGCAATACCATTTGGAGAAATGTTAAGGATAAATAGAATGTGTAGTGACTTAAATGATGTGGAAGAAGAAATGCAAAATACTGCGGAATTTTCTATAAATAGAGGATATCAAGCTAAAAAGATTCAACAAGCTATAAAAAAGTAAGTTTAAAAAGACATGGGCAAAAAGCAATTTGTAATAGAGAGAATAATAGAGAAAATCAGAATAGTATGAATTTAAAGGCAAATATATTTTTTGTAACAAAATATACTCTTTTTAGTGAAAAGTTTAAGGAAGGAATAAAATATGGATGGGATTTATTAGAAAAAGATAAATGGTTAACACACATCTATAATAAGAAAGTGACATTTTCATATACTAGAGGTAGGAACTTGAAGGACTTTCTAGTACATAGAAAGTTTCAACTACCAGAAATTATTAGATGTGGAGAAATAGTTTTACAGGGAACCTTTCCATGTGGAAAATGTGGGATCTGTCCTTTTGTTAACAAGACTTCACAAGAGTGAATGGCATAAAATTTCAGGAAAGAGGTTTTCATAGATGTAATAGTGAAGGAATAATTTATTGTTTGAGATGTCCATGAAATAAATATTACATTGGAGAAAGCAAAAGAAGTCTAGCAACTAGGGTAAAAGAGCACATCTGTGATATTAAAAAGGGCAGTCAATTTATTCCAGTTGCATTGCATTTTCTTGAAAAACATGGGGGAGATTTTGGTGGATTACAAGTATCTATTTTAGAATGTATTGAAAAGAAAAATTCTAGTTCAATAGATGTTAAAAAAAAAAGTTAAGGGAAAAAGAATCTTCATTTATTTTAAAATATAATACTTTGAGTCCAGCACGACTTAACCAGGAATGTAACCAGAGATGTTTTTTATGAACTTGTTTTTTTTTTAAACAATACTGCTTTAAATATTTTATAAATTAAGTAATTAAGGTTAATTGATTAATTTATGTTTGTAAAGGTATTTAATGAAATGGTTTTGAAACAAGTTATACTCTGTTAAAGGCTTAGATAAGCCGAGGTGCTAGAGCAGTGATCTGAAGATTTCTATTTTAATAAACGGTGAAGATTTCCTGGTCGCTTCTTCTTTTGTGGTTTTATAATAATGTATTGCTATTTGTGCTCAGCAGTTTACTATAATAAACTAGCACATCTTATGGCATCCCTATTAAACATAAGGTTTGTGTCTTTCTTTGTTTTGTATATGATAAACTTCATGTATAATGATAACATACTCATGACATTAACATCAAGCCTCTAATACAAAGGTTGCCAGTGTTATATATATGTTTCTGCCACTATTAATGTAATGCTTCTATGAAACATCTTAATATGTACATTCAAATATAGTCTTTGAGAAATATGCTCAAGAATATATCACAGTACATGCAGCATTATTTTGTTTTCCTTATTAAATGATAAAGAGCAACACTTCTGGCAGATCTTAATATAAATATAACATTCACCAAATCTTTGGTTTACATGCTTTGCATAGCTTTCTTATTATTTGTCTTATATAACAAACTATACTGATTTATATAACAGAAATGGTATGTCCATATGTTTATTTTTAATTCAAAAAAGATATCAAAACTAATCATCTAGAAAGAGAAAAATTAAACTTTTGGTAACCTACTATAACACAGGGAATTATATTATGACGCTATGATGTCTTAACAGTATGACATGACTTCAAATCAGAGTTTAAATATCCTGTTGTATTCCCCATTCACAATCTTATGGTTTCATTGACTTTGTTCAACTGAGAACATAGTGACATTTGAGCTAATGCATTATTTTTTTCTCTGCTTTTTCTTACTCCAAGGTACTCTTTGGTGATGTGCTGACTGGGCTGTGGGAATTTGTTCATGAAGTTCTCACTCTGTAAATCCTACACATGCCATCCACAACTACAATTGTTCCATGACTGAATACCTGTGGTCCTAAAATGACTGTCTCCCTCCAACTAACTTAATGCAGCACATTCTCCCTTGCCATACTGGCTTAAATGTATGTGTAAATTATTTGAACTCTCTCAGTTATGTTTTGTGACCCCCCTATATTCAGCTGCACATCACTGAGGTGCCGACCATCTTTCCTCTCTCTCTCTCTTTTATCCTCCTTCAATATGCTTCTATCCCACCTTTGTATTCTACACTGCTTATGTCTTGTACCCAGTAGGATTAAACTATTCTTCACTATTTTCTCTACCATTCTGGACTATGGTAACTTACTCCTGCCAGCAGTAGCAATCTGCTGCTGCATAACCTGAACCATTTTTAATAGGCTCCTTTTGCAAAACAAAAGTAATATTTTGTTGAAGAGCAAATACCCCATGACTGTTCTGTTTAAATTTTCGCTAAAATCACAAAAACCTATTTTATTAAAGTAAGCATAATCCAGGTGCACAGACCTGCATCTTTTATTTCTCACTCACTCTAGTATTCTAGCCAAACATAGCATCATTTGCCTTACTGATTGATTGTTTATGTCTATCTGCTGTTGTCTGGAAGTACAGCTATCCTGCTCCATTCACCCTCGCTGCACTCGGGCTCACTCTGCTCCCCTACCCTAGCCTCACTCAAATCCACCTTTCCTTATATTTAAACACTCCCCTTGACACACCCAACCCTTCTACCATCCAGTCCAAACCATCCAGTCAAGGACCCATCTATTCCATTACACACCTAGCTTAGCTAACCTATCAATCAAACACTTAATTCCCAGCCCTAATCACTCACAGAAATTATAGGCTACCCCAGCCATATGGAATACACTAACACCATGTTACCCTTACTCACCACACTAACAACGTTTCTACTTTGTCTTCCTCTCAACATATGATCATAACCTATAAATCACTGATATATACTCCCCTACCCATCCAGCTACTTTATATACCCCTAACCCTCCAGTCAGCTTAAATATATCACCTGAACTATTTAATAATTCTATCTCTGAACTCTTCTCTTTCAAATTTCTTCAGCTCAAAAGTTACTCAAATCCAACTGAACAGTTCCTTAGACTACTTCACAGACTTATGTACCTACACCCTATTCTGACTACTCAGATTTTACTATGTGGGGACATACACCCCAATCCAGGCCCTCACCCCAACAAATGAATGCAATTGCACCTCTCTCTCCACTTACAAATAACTTGAGGTGCAGTACTGCAGATCTATTAATATTTAATTTCAACCTGAGATGCCTACTAAAGAAAATCCATGAATTTCATGCAACTATTGCTCACTACTCACCACAAATATTTATTATAACAGAAACCTGGTTCAAACCACACATTCAAGATCAGGAAATCCTACCCATTGGTACAATATCATAAGACAAGCTAGAACCTATAAACATGGTGGTGGTGTCACAATATTATATAAAGATAATCTCAAACTTGATTGCCTAGACATTAACCCCTCCCCAATCTAGTCAAACATGGAATTATTAATCACCCACCTTTAAATAGATTCTAACAAGAATATTATCATTTTCATCTACCTCCCCCAGATAATAACTCATCTACTATCGAAAATGTTCTAAGTTGGTGTTGCACAACACTAAGACAAAAACTATTATAATGGGGGAGTGATTTTAACCTTGACTGGGATACATTCTCCTTGAACAGCCCCTCAAACTATAAACCTTCATGGCTTCACTCAGTTTATTCTTAATTCAACTAGGTTTGACAAACATATTAATAAACAATCTATACTAAACTGAGCCCTTACTAATACTAATCCAAACTCTTATCACACAGGCTGTCTTCCAGATAGCCTGAATGATCATCTACCTACCTGTCTACTAAAACAGCACTCTAGTCCCCCTAGAGTCATTACATGTAAACTAGTCCACAACAAAATTAAATTTATTTTCTCCTGAAACTTTTATCACTCTTCAACAAGTCAGCCGGCTCCCCCTCAAACACCTCCACCTCGATCTAGCAGTCCAGTATTTCAACTATTAATTCCTCACCATCCTAAACAGGCTAGCCCTGTTAGGAGGAGATGCACAAAATGTAGACAAATGCTCTGACTTTCTTCCAACACAAAAAAACTCCTCAAACAGAGAGCTAAAGCATGGCATGGCACAACCATCAACACTTGAAAAATCCAACCACTCTTCAAAACTACCAGCAACTTTGCAATCTAGTGAAAAAACAAATCAGAAATGACAAAAAACTTTACTATTTAATAATACAAGAAAGACACCCAAATAACCTAAAAAAATTCTGAGCATCCCTAAACAAACTGCTTAAGCCAGGTCAAGCACCTACCCCAAGTCCAACAAAAACAGACTCCAGTGACAACATAGCCACCCGGTTTAACAGCCATTTTGTTTAACTCTGTACTATCACTTGTAGAAAATTATAATAATCCTCAGATATCTATACCCGATACATTAGAAACAAACCTGGACTCCTTTCACATTCATCCCATACAAACTCACCATATAAGAAAACTCCTGTCTAAACTTAAACACTCTTCCTCTGGTGCTGACCAACTACCCAATGAATACCTTAAACTTGCTACAGGCATTATTGCTTATCTCATATTGATCCCTATTAATAGGTCCATCACAGAACAATATGTGCCTACACTATGGAAAGTGTCCCATGTTATCCCGCTACATAAAGACGGCACTTCTACAGATTTTTCAAATTATAGACCCATTGCCATTCATACACAACTTCTTAACCATCTACTGAAAAACAACCTAATATCACCCACCAAACATAGCTTTTGACCTAAATATAGTACAAAAACTTGCCTCATTTCTTTCATTAACGCTGTCAACCAGCACAAAAACAATGGCTTACTCACGTCCTCCATATTCCAAAACCTATCCAAGGCCTTTGATATAGTTTCTCATCAAAGACTCATTAATAAACTAGCCACCCTCAACATCTCTCATTCCACCCTTACCTGGTTCATTCTTTACCTGAGCAACTGTCAGCAGGCAGTTAAATGTCAATATGAACTATCGCCTCCTTTAACTATATCTGTTGGTGTACCCCAAGGGTCTTTTCTTGGTCCTCTCCTTTTCACCATATTCATAAATCATCTCTCCACAGCCATTCAATAGACAACATTGGTTCGATATGCTGACAACTCCTGCCTCATATGGTCTGGCTACAGCCCTGTCCTCTCTTCTTAATAAACCCCAGCAATCCTTTCTTGATATAGAAAAGTTCCTTTCCAACTCACAACTGATTCTCAGCCCTTCTAAAACAAAACTCATGCTCTTCTCCAAAAGAAAAAATACTGATCCTTCTATTTTCACCATCTATTCTTCAAGCAATACATCATCAAACCTGTTGACCAAACAAAGTTACTAGGGGTCACTATTGATAAGGATCTCAAATTTGATAAACACCTAGCCCTTGTTATCAAGAAAGTCCATTTCAAGCTAGAGTCTCTCTACAGAATAAAACCCATTCTAATTGAGTCCACTAGACATTCCATCTGTAGAACTCAACTTCTATCCACCTTATTGTATGCCTCCCCCATTTTCACAAACTTAAGAAAGTGTGACTTAAACAAACTAGAATCCTGTTACTATAAAATAGTCAGATTTGCTTCCAACCAGCCTGCTAGAACACATCACTGCAAAGTCCTACACCAACTCATTTGGATGGAACATCCCAGCCTATTAACCTTTAATCAGCTAGCCTTTACCCATTCTGTTCTGTATCACCCAGATAACTGTCCTTCCATTAGCAACCTAGTAGTCCCTTACTCCAGCAGCAGAAAATTAAGGTCATCCAATGAATTACTTCTAAAAGTTACTAAGTCAAACAACTGCTACAGAGATTCCCAGTACTCATACAAACTATCCAAAGCTTGGAACAACATACATCAAAGCATACTCAACACCAGCAACACTGCAAGCTTCAAACAACTGTTGAGGGAACATCTTAATAATTCCTGGCTTTGCTCTTGCATTAATCCTGCCTACCTGACTAATATGCATATTTCTTTTCTCTTATCATAATCACCCCTTACTCCTTACTCAACCTTTTCACTCACCAACACTCCTTCTTCCTCCATTCTGTTTCCAGCTTCTATTTTTCCGCCCATGGCACCAACTTAAATTCTATTCTTTTGGTGTCAATTTGTTTGTTACCATACATCCTTGTTTTTACTAAGTTTGTATCTCTTATTATAGGATCATAGGAAATTACTAGGTTATTGGCCCTGAGGCCCTTACAAGCCTAGCCAAGAATTTAGTCCATGTTCTGACATGTCAGCACCCGATGCAGCTGTCCAGCAAGGACACAGGATGGAATTCCAGGGGTGTATTTTCTGCTCCCCATCTAGTTAACCAGATTGTGCTTAAGAAGGGTCAATGAGGTACTCTGCTTGACATGGAGAGGGAGTCAATTCCACAGAATGGGGAGTCTCTGGGACAAAAATCTGTCCCATCAGCAAGTCCTATTGATGTCACAGACCAGGTAGAGGTCAAGTGTGTGGGTTACTCAAGTGGAGCTTGACTTAGGAATATGCAGCAGTCCCATCAAGGTGGGGTCTGAGATTGCTTTGTCTGCCAAAGGTCAGCTCTGATGAGTCTGTATGAGACTGAGTAGAGGGACAGGGCTTTTAGCCTATTTGTACAGGGTAGATGTTTGAGGCCCTGGATTCTCCTGGTGAGGAACCTGTGTAGTCTCTCCAGCTGCTACTTGTGCATTGTGAGGTACATGCTGAAAGAGGCATTGTACTCAATAATGGGTCTTATAAGGGAAGAATACAGGGTTGTTATGACCTCCTTGTCTCTGGATGAGATACCTTTACTAATGAGATGAGCCATGTTGAAAGCTTGATATACAACAGAGGCAATATTTTCTATAATATATTAGTGGTACTGAATTCTTACAACTTATATTCTACTTGAAACTTGAACTGTAAACACTAAATATCTGATATGTATATTGAACTGTTACAATATTGTACTCTGTGGAGCTGTTCTTTCTGGGCCTCCACTGAAAACGGGCTATTTTTCTGCCCAGTCAGACATTCCTAGTAAAAGAACGGAAATAAATAAATAAATAAATAAATTGTTTATAGGTTCCACCTATTATTTAAATTAACCTTCTAAAGCTGTCCACCAATCAAAATCATAAGCTGTTAATAACTCTGATTCTCTGAATAGGCGGGAAACTTCACAAAGCATTTAAGTAAGATGAGAAAGCTCAAGCACAACAGAGGAAAAAAAAAACTTTACTTCTACTTTTTATGAATGCATCTTGTAACCAGGCATGTTTCTCTAATTATCTCATTATTAAGACTAACATATAACAATTCTATAAGGAGGGATTATTTTAAATCTATTCCAAGCATCACAACCCTTTCATTTGTGAACTACAACATGAAATATATCCACAGAGAATGGAATTATCCCCCTCCCCCAAAAACAAACACATAGCAATTCATCTGGCAAGGCACAACAGCTACACATTATCAAAGCCAATACACTAATAAGGTAAACAACTTTCAGGTTATACAATTGTAATGGTAAAACAACTCCCCAAATGTTACACTGAATTACAGTCAGGCAGGGCCACATTTACATTCATAAAATATGTTTGCCTATTTATCCCCTGTAAGGCATTTTTTCACTGTTGATGCTTTTAAAACATGAAATGCCACTTGAAGCACAAGCCCTTTTTTAGTAAATAATTTCCCATTTATGGGAATAAGACAACTTAGAGAATAAGATATGTAAACTAATGTAATCAAACTCCATGCAACTACAACTGCCACATGCACACAATTCATGCATTAGCTTAATGGTAACCAACTGTGAATGCAACACCATGGTGTAAATTTTGGTATAGGGGCTATATGCTCCTTGTAAATAAGGACTTTCACTAAAAAAGACCTAATAATATTTTGTTATAACATATAAAGAAAGCATTTGGCAAGTATAACATAAAAAGCTTAGGTTACCTTGTAGTAGAGGACTTCTTGCTGATTTTCTAACTTCTGTTTATGTTATAAATGAGCATGACATCTTTTCCAGTATTGTTTTAAAAAAATACTAAGATAAAGAATATACATATTTATATAAGAAGAAAAGCAATCTTTAGCACTTTGTTATTTTCTGTATATATAAATTAAGAAACCCAACATTTGTCTCTTAATTTCTTCTGCTTTGCATTTACCTTCCATCCATTTTTCTCTGCTTGTCTCTTCAAGAATATAATGGACCAATCCATATCTTCTATATGTTCTAATATTTTATTAGCTTTTAGATATGACAGTCTAGATCTTGAAGAGTTTAGTTTCATCTGAAAGGAAAATCTTTAATCTGACAGAAAACAGTAGATGTACTTTTGTTTTTTTCTCAAGTTCTCTAATGAGAGGAAGAAATTGTTTTCTCTTGGATATTAATGCTGCAGAATCATCATTGTCAAAGTGAATGTTACATCCATCTGTTTTGAATGGTGATTTAGCCCAGGCAGCCTTAAGAACAAGTTCTTTATCTTGAGAGGAAAAAAATTAACGATAATAGACCCCAGAGAAGTGTTGTTTTTAGATGCAGGAGTAATTAAGCATCTATGTGTTCTCTATTATGAATGAGAGTACTTCTGGTAAGCCTAAAATTTTAGGGATCCAGGAAGATAAAAAAATAAATCATACTATTACCTTCAGTTCTTTCAGATAATCCAAATATACAGATGTTACTGCTACAAGATCTGTTTTCGAGGTCATCAATTTTGGCTACGAGAAGAGTATTTTCATTCAATTTTCCTTCTATATCATTTAAAGAATCTTCAATTCCTGATAGCTGGATCTTTTGCAGCTGCAGAGCTTCATTGATTTGTTCCATTTGTTTGGAACAGTTCTGTTTAAAATCCTCAATTTTGGTGTCCAATTTATCTATCTTAAGTGATAATTCTTGCATGTTAGTTATTACTGAATTAATCTTTTCTAAGTACAGAATCTTGTGAAGTTACCTTTGTATGATTCGTTATAAGGCTAAATACAGAGATGAATATTTCCCATGAAGAATTTGACAGGAAAATAATAGAATATGTAAAATATTCTTTGATACAATCCTCAAGCACTGCAAAATTTATCAAAATTCACTCAAGTAAGTTGGTTAAAATTGTTTAGAAATATAATTTCCTGCCATAAATATATGTAGAAGCAGAGCAGGAGAAAAGTGCTGCTACCCTAGTCACATCCTGGCCACACACACCCATTATCGGATTACTATCAAAATCCCGAAGTGTAAAATCACGAATGGTAATAACGGTGACACATTACATTGACCTTATGAATATTAATAAGGTCATATAATCAACAAGGAAACATCGACAATGACTTTTCAATGTTAATGTCGACAGTTGATGCTGTTACATATGTTATGTGTCATATCAAGAAACAATGTTAACACTAGTTATTTTGTTTGCAGTACATAACTGAGTTTATTATACATAATGTTTGGTCTGAAGAAATTCATAAATTCTGTAGCAAGATAAAAGCGATAACTAGTATTAACATTCATTTTGTGTTATACCAGCTCCTTTGTGTTCTTTAAGTTTCATTTAGGATGTACATGTTTCCTCTGCCTCTGCTGTACATTAAAGCACTCCTCTGTTGTTTTTGGGTACACACGCACCTTTCTTCTTCATTTGATTGTAAATGTACTAGATATTAAATCTGTTATTTACTGTAGAGTTTAAAATTGAAGATGTTGTATACTCGACGTTCTTAAAGGTGAAACTGTCATATTTATGGAATTTTGAACAGTCAGTCTTTGTAATGGGGGCATTATGAATGTCGTATATGTAATTTTTGATGACTAGCCTGTCATGTAAGTAAACTTCAACCTTTTGATAGTAATGCCCATTATCTATTATTTCTTAAGTTATTTTGCTCTTAAGTTGTTATTGCCTCAAACAATCTCTTTATTATTAAAACCACTTGTATATTTTCGCTAATTCACTGTTTTCCCACTGGGAATTTAGATAAGGAGGGTTCCATTACAACTACTGCTCTGTAATCTCTCTATTTTCTGCAAAACCAAGACAATCAAAATTAATGTTAGAACATTTTCAGACTCAAAGGAATGCTGCTAGAATGGATAGCATAAACTGTTCATAAATCTGCTAAGCAACAAAGCCAGTACATAAACTGTTCGACCTACTTAATGAATCAGTCACACACAAAAAATGGTTTCCTGCTACATAAAAGAAAAAGGAAAAATGTGTCTTGGTTAACCCCACAATTTAAACAGATGAAGCAAATGGATACTGCTTGGTACACCTAGAAAACTACAAAGACAGACTATGACCAATGTTTTTTCTCAACAATGTCAAATAAATGAAAAATCAGTCAAACATAAAAGACAATACCATAAGACCTCAGAAAAAAACTTACTCTACAGGTCGGCAACCAACATTGCATAACAGCAATCCATTCCTGCCCAAAATGTTGAAAGGTTTCACTACTTACACCTGCTCACCTGTGCCTCTAGCAATGCAAACTCCTAGATACCTATCTCAACTCCTTAGGCAGTCAGAATATCTCTATAGACCCACACTACTGGGAAATTCCTTCCTTATATTTCATATCAATACCTAAAAGAACAATGTTAATTACATCTGCCTCCTTTTCCCCATAGACATCTGACTCCTTGCAGTCATCTGTCGTATCACAAAAAATTCTAAAGATGATATATGACCAGTCAATTGATTTCATTAACAGGTAAGGTCTCTTTAATAAACAGTATGTTTTTGCAAGGACCTTAATACACTCACAGCATTGTACATTGCCACAGGTGTCACATATTCAAACATGAAAAAAGTCTACATAACAAATGTTCTGTTTTATCACTATTAAAATAAAGCCTACAAGTTTGTTGACCATTCTCTCCTACTTAAAAAATTACAGCAACTAGGTGCATCTTGGGTCATTCTAATGGGGTTTCTTGCAAAATGAACTGTGAGAGTTAAACCCAGTGATGCTATTTCCAGTTTGAGAACCTTAGCAACAGAAGTACATCAGGTGTCAGTTTTGGTTCCTGTTTGCTTTTATTTTTCATAAATGATCTCACCAAGGTAGTATCAATATTTTCCTTTCCACAAAACTGACATTCTACTCATTAGAGCAGATGGTAATACAGATTTTATCCAAAACCAGCTATGAGCTGACTTCAATATACTATAGCAGTGGGTTGGCAAAAAGAAACTCACAATCAACCAATCTAAAATGTATGTGCTATTCAAAGTTAAGGCATGACCACAGCATAAACACCCTAGCAATACAACTATTCAACAACTTCAAGCACAAAGTTATCTAGGACATTCACTACACCTGTCACTATCCTTCAATACACAACCAATACAGCAACAACACAATTGGAGGCATGCTATTCTGTATCAAACATAGTAACTGTAGAACCTAGTCATTAATGTTTATCTCTCTCTAAACTTGAATGTAGTCAACCTGTAACAGACTTCACTTCTAGAAAAAACACTCCCCAGGATTCAATAAAGTCCATATAGGCTCTGTGTAGACCTGCATTGAATGTATCTGTGTACATGGCCACGATTCTCCCTCAGCAGCATGCCATGCATATTAATTCAGGTGTGTGCCTAAGGAAGGCCAGAACAACATGGATATTGAATCTATGTAAGACCGACAGCACACCCACATAACTTTCAGCCCATTGACCTGGACTGAAAGGTCTGCAAAACATTTTATTTCACTAAGTTAGATTTATTTTCATTTTTTTTTACCTTTATGTGTTGCTTGCATGATGCACCATGTTAACTAGCTATGCTTAGCTCTGCACAACCATACATCAGATATGTGACAGACATCTAAACATAGAAACTGGATGTGTTCGATTTCTATTTTTTTCATTTCTATGTGCTTGTTTCATGATACACCAAATTATTTAGCTATGCTTTGCACTGCATACTTATGAATTAAACATACACTAGATAGCAAAAATAGAAAATGGATGCATTCAATTGGCATAGTTCTGCACTGCTTAGCATCATGCAAACCTGCACAGCAATGCTGCACTACACTTACAGGCACATTTGCAGTACATCTGAAGATATATGTGTTCCCTTCACTATCCAGTGGCTAGATAGATGGAGTCATGACCTACAGTGTAATAGGTCCTGGGTTTGAGTCCTGGTCAGTAATACTTTTTACATATACTACTGTGAAACTGTGTCAGGTGACCAAAACATCGGTTGATTTTAAATTCAATTAACTGTTACGTTTAGAAAAGGTGCAAGATGCTGAACATTGCTTAAACATGGTCAACGGTCTTTTCATGTTTGTGTGTTGCTAAGCTTTACTTAGACACGGGTTGTGCAAGTTTCCATGATGCTATTGCGTTTTTGAAAATTACAGTATGACATGCAATGGCTAGAATGTAGCCTATTTAAATGGCAATAGGTGAGAACTGCACATTATTCCTTGGAGCCTGACCATGATTGTGGGTATGGCTGCTGTTGTGGGGGAAGGTGTGCACTTTAGGGCACAACAGTGGAGTGTGCAGGAGACTAGAGTTTTCTTTGGACTCCTGGTAGACCCTATAGACCCCGGCTCCTGCAGGGTGACTATCAGGGCTTAGAGTCTAAGTCTGAGGCCTGGGATAGTTTGGCCAGGGACCTGACCAGTGTAACTGGTATTCCCTACACTGGTGAGTAGTGTCATCACCATGATGACATCACCATGATGACACTGCTCACCAATGCAGGGGATACCAGTTGCACTATATCAAAGGAAGAGGGGAACCTTGGATACCTGAATCCAAGAATCACAGGATGGGTGCACTCCACAGATATGTAACTATGTTTTCTAGTAATTTATAAATATACAAGCTGAATCTCTGCAAAACTGGTATGCATAATGGTTTCCCTCTCTTACTACAGCTGCAGAAAATGAGGATTTACAATGTCCAGTCCCATGCAAGATGTTTGGCCAGGATGAGACAAGCGTGTATTGTGTAAGAATATCAATAAAGTAATAACTTAATGCATAACTTAATAATAAAATAAAGTAAATACAGATATTAGATTCTTAACAGTCATGTATGAAATACCTGGGATATCGTAGACTTTTATTAATGTGTCAGTGCATATCTGAACTGGTAAAGCAAGTTAAAGCAAGTAAGCATGCAGTACTGTGTAGCTTAGCATCCAACCATTAGTTAATGTTGTGGTCTACCCAGATTAAGAGTCACTGTTGTGGTCTGCTCATTGTCTAAAATAAGTTGTAGATTGTACTCAATAAATGAATAGGGTAAATGTGTACGTTAACAGAAGTCCTAGACACCTATCCATGTGTGTAAATGCAAGATTTGAAAAAACATGAATCAATAAAGTGTAAAAGGAGAAGGTGCTGTGATCCCCCAACACCCTCCCCAAACAATAAGTCACTGCTTGTGGGTTCTAATCCAACACCAGCCAACTGAGAAATTGTGCAGTATTCAGTACTGTATTGGTATGTCATAAATAAAACATAACCATGCTTACATGTGAGGTGCACACCCAGAGACCTGTGCCATGACTGTCCAACAGTCAAGTGTAATCGGTGTACATAAACACACCTCTCAACTGTCATGATTTTTCCAGAATGTACTGAATATTGCCCTATATGTATGGTCTGTTTGGTATATGATCTTATTTTACTGGCCAGCCTCTGCGACATTGCTGGGGATCAATGTCAGAAAAAAAAATGTCAGTCCTCTGATTTGCACATATATGACATCACTCAAAATGCAATTTAATAGCAGATCTGTTATCAGAACACCTTGCTAATATTTTATGAGAACACTATGTAAGAATGTTCCATGTCATTGTCTCTTTGTACCACCATTATATATGGCTCGGCCCATAATGTCCCATGGTAAGAGGTTAAGAGGTATATATGTTGGACATCATATATACAATATAAGCAACATTGAATGATCACTGGATGCATTATGATCTATGCTATAGTGTGTGTGTAAGGAACAGGGTAGTAATTCAAATAATGAATGGCATAGCAGTCAGTGGTCTCACACGTGGAATCTAACATATCTAAATGTATGTAGTTGTATGTTTAGTTATAATAACTGTGAAGTTACTAATGTTCTTCTTTTTTCTCTCACCCCACCCTTCTCTTCTTTTATTTATGTAATCCATATAGCTATTATTATCATTTGATATTATCATATTATTTGTTATTATCTCTTATATTGGCCTTATGTATAATTTAACATTGCTTTTCTGTTAAAAAATTTTAATTTACATTATTTATTGTTGTGCTCCTCATTATATTATTTTCAATTTGTTTCCATTACACATTGTTGTTTTTTCTTATGCCATTAATTATATTTGTTTGGGTCATGTTTATTTTTCCTTTATGTTCATATTTTATTTACCACAGTGCGACAAGGTAGGCCGGTTCCCAATGTCCACCTACTTTGGATCCCCCAGCCAAGGCACTAGGGCCCAGTATGTCTGGACCGCAGTCTGGTGGCACCCCCTCTGGTGCCCCTGCACTACCTGCTCCATCAGGTAGTTCTACCCCACAGGCTGGGGGTTTGCTCCCCTCTGAGAGTGGAGATGGAGGG
The DNA here is from genome assembly GCF_019279795.1 of Protopterus annectens. Taxonomy (NCBI): domain Eukaryota; kingdom Metazoa; phylum Chordata; order Ceratodontiformes; family Protopteridae; genus Protopterus; species Protopterus annectens. The sequence continues at coordinate 105,053,325 of NC_056737.1, forward strand.
GATGCATTCATCATCCAAGATCAACTGCCAGGCATGGTGCATAGGGTTGTGCACCAAACTGTTGGTGCACTCCTATGCCAGATGGACAGCATGCTGTCCATCCTGGTGGGACATTCTGTCCCCAGGCACTGGCGTCGGCCACTGCCTTCACAGGAGCAATGAAGGTGCAGTGCTGACAGGTGAGGACTTAAGTCACACTGCTACCATGTCTGATGTCCATGGGACCGGGATCCCACAACACCCTCCCCAAACAAGGTGTGCACCTTCCTCTTATGTCCCACACTAACCCTGTCCGCTGTCTTGTCTATGTTTATCGGAAATGCTTCCTAACCTTCCAAACTTACTTTCCCCACACATACCTATGTCCCTTCCCCAACATTCCACACTCCCCTTAAAAAAAAAAAAAAAAGACCTGTCCCCCCTCCCAAAAAAAAAAACATTTGTCTTATACACTCATGCATAGCTCTCCATTTCACACATATTGGCTTGACAGCACACTTATGTTGTCATCACCTCTCTCTGGGGCGTCACAGTCCAAATTTAGCTAAAAATATTTTCAAGTGCACAGTTGTTGCTGTTGAAATGGATAGATATGGTTCTTTCTTAGATCCTTCATGCACATACCTACCTGCCTTTCACTATGTTTTTCTCCCTGCTTGCAACTCATTTCACCACTGTCCTATCTCCCCAATTTTCTTTCCTTTAAATAATTATTAAATGATGCTCATTAAGCTATGCTAAATGGCGGTGTTTTACTACAAGTATTTGAAAGCATAAAAATCACATTCAAAAAGTACACCTCTGCCCTATTTCAAACCCAGCACCATTTCATTTGGCCAACAGTGCATCAAACCACCAAGCCACACAAGCAGTTAATTAGTTCAGGTGTTTTAAGCAAAACAAAGTAATTGTCATTTTCTCATCATCAAGCATGTTTATGCAATGCTGCGCATCATGCAGCAAATCTGCTAAAAGATTAATGGAAAAAAAGGAATTTATATACAAACACCAACAAAAAGAATTATGCAGAAAACACCACAAAAAAAAAGACTTCACCACAAAGACCATTAAAACTTTTAGCTTTATTCTTGTACCTCGGCCTGTCGCCTTCTCAAAATAAATTTTGCATTAGAAATGGTCCAATTTATACACCCACTGAATTCACCAATTAAACTGCCCAAATTACCAAACTCATCTAACTATTTAAAAAAAAAATGTTGCATTTTATACAAAACAACTAATATACCATAAATACATTCACTATATTTTAACATTGATATATATTTATATATGGTACACATTTATAAATCCTCACAGAGTTCAATTTGCATCCAAATTCATCCGCTTAGGGTATGGTTTGCATGGTTTGGTCACGAGGGTGAAGCCCAAGTGGCCAAACAAAGCCAACCGTGGGTAAATCCAGCATTACCCACACCCAGAAGTGGGTTATTGCTATTATACAATGACATTTATTTATTTATTTACTTACTTTTGTTTACCGGGTTAATCCAACTGGATACATATCCATTTTCAGTGGAGGCCCAGGGAGAAAAGCTCCAGTTATGCAACATAATAAAATATAGAAAAACATTACATAGCATTTGAACATTACATTTAAAGCACTTAACATTTCAAAAACAACATATTACAATAAAGAAAGGAAAGCATCGTTAGACAGTGACATAATATAGAGTACAAGTTCTTGAGTTAACAGAAGTAGTAATAAGACAGAAGGAAAAGGTTAATAGGATTGATGATTACAGGAGAAGGGAGTGTAGAGACTAAAGGGAGGGACTAGTAATAATCAATGAAAGTAGTAAAGATATAAGGTAGGGAGTAGAAAAATGTTAGCGTCACGTATTTTGTAAAAGAAAAGAAAAGTAAGGATAGTTAGTCTGGGTTATTACAAGAGCATAACCAGTGATTAGAGAGAAAGAGTTTTCATTTGGTTTTAAATAATGGGAGAGAGGAGAGGGTGGTCAGATCGTTTGGTAGTTGATTCCATATTTTACCCACTGTGTTTGAAAATAGAAATTTGCCTGCTAAGTTATTTGAGAAGGAAATGTGTATCAACATTTTGTTGGCAGAGCGCAGATTCTTCAGGTTATTATAAGGTCTTATAAGGGTCGAGAGAATTGGGGTGTTACTAGGTTGGTAAAGGGCTTTGTGGGCAATTGTGAGTTGATTAAATTGTAATAGTAGAGGTAATTCAAGCCAGCCTAGCTGTTTTAGATTCTGACAGTGATGGGTCCTAAAAGGAGAGTTGGTGGCAAATCTTGCAATATTATTGTATGATCTAGTCAGATTGTTAAGATTATGTTTGGAAAGATTTGTGTATATGGGGGAAGCATATAACAGGGAAGAGATTAAGTGAGTTCTGGCTATTGTGGCTCTAGTTGTTGGTGTCAGGAAGGGTTTAATGTGGTAGAGGGAACCAAGTTTTTTATTAGTAGATTTAATTGTAGAATTTATGTGATAATCAAACTTAAGTTGATTGTCAATAGTAATTCCTAGCAGTTTGGTAGTGGGGTCTGGAGAGATAACGGTACCATCTTCAGATGTAAGTGTGAAGTGGAGAGGGGGAGATAGGTGAGATGGGTTGAAGAGCAGCAATTTAGTTTTTTTAGGGTTAAGGAGAAGACAGTGGTTAGAGAACCATTTTTCTATAGTAGAGAAGGCTTTTTGTGTGTGAGAATGAAGATCAGTTTGAGATGAGGCAGAGCAAATGATAGTGGAGTCATCAGCATATTGGATACAGATAGACTGCGGAATGGAGAGATGGAGGTCATTGATGAAGATGGAAAACAATAGTGGCCCTAAAATAGGGCCTTGTGGGACACCAAGAGAGGTAGGAAGAAGGTCAGAAAGATGGTTTTGCCAAAGAACGGCTTGTTTTCGGTTGTCCAGATAGGATGTGAACCAGTTCATGGTAGGATGTTCGAAGGAGAGGGACTTCAGTATGTAGAGGAGAAGTTGATGATTAACCATGTCGAAGGCTTTAGATAGATCCACGAAGAAAGCAGAGGATAAAATATTATTGTTACGATTATTGTTGATGCAGTTAGTAAAGGATAGTAAGGCTGTGGTGGTACTATGAAATGGCCGAAATCCATGTTGACAGTTAGCCAGGAGCTGATGTTGAAGTAGATGGGTAATAAGTTGTTTATGGATACATTTCTCCATAATTTTGGCTAGTGGGGAGAGTAGAGCAATGGGACGGAAGTTAGAGAATTCAGTAGAGTCTCCACCTTTGTGGAGAGGAATAATGTAGGAGATTTTCCAAATTGATGGGATTAGGCCTTCTGTTAAGGATCTATTGATTAATATAGAGACTGGGTAGGCAATGGCTTTGGCTCCTATTCTGAGGTATTTGGCTGGTAGTTGGTCAGCTGAGGGAGTGTTAGGCTTTAGTTTTTGAAGTAGAGAGGAGATATAAGAGGTAGGTATTGGTTCTAGGTGAAAAGGAGGAGGAGGAGTGAAGTTAGGTTTGGGCAGGTTAGATGTATCTGGATTTTGCTGATTAGCTAAATTAAGTATAGTGGTAGTAAAGAAAGAGTTGAAGGCATTGGCTGTTTGAATTGGGCAGTCTGGGTTAGAGCCTAATGGGCTGGGTGATTCAACTCTGCCTAGGGATAGAAGTGAGTTAATAGTAGACCAGAATTTTTGTGGTTGTTTGAGTGATGTTTGCTGAAGTTGTATATAAAAGTTCTTTTTGTCTTGTAGGATAGCTTTTTTGGTAATATTTCTTTGTTGTCTAAAGTTTTGGTGATCAAATGAGTTCTTTGTGGACCACCATTTAGTCCAAGATTTGTTTCTATTGTGGATAAGTTTCCTAGTATGATTTGAGAGCCAAGGGGCTGGTTTATTTTTCATTCTTATGGAACGGGTTGGGGCATGTTGGTCTAGGATTGCTAGGAAGGTGCTATTAAAGTAATTAACAGCTTCATCTATAGGGAGAGACTTTAGGGGAGACCAGTTACAATGGTAGAGTTCAGTTAGAAAGAGTTCTTGGTTAAATTGTTTTTTGCTATGGATGGTCCTAACTATATAGGGAATGTTAAAGCATGTTTTATTTCTGATAATATATATGAGAGAGTGGTCACTAAGGTCATCTGGAAGGGTTCCTATTGAATATTTTTGTTGTGGACAATTTGTAAGAATCCAGTCTAAGATGTTTTTTTTTTTATTATATTTGTTTATTCTAGTAGGAGTGTTTATAGCCTGTGAGAAGCCATGGAGGTTAATATGAGAGGAAGGATTAGTGCTGTTACATAAAGTCCAATCGATATTAAAGTCTCCTAGTAGAATTGTTTCTTGTGGGAGATTAGTCGAAAGCCAATTCAGGAGGCCTTCTAATATAGTCAGATTTTTTCCTGGGGGAAGGTAGAAGCAGATGATATAAACTGATTTATGGGAATTAAGTATTAGTTTGGTAATAATTATTTAAATGATGCCATCACAGGGTAGATTATAGTTTATTTTGTTGATTTTTAGTCCTGATTTATATATAATTGCAACCCCTCCACCTTTTTTATTTAAACGATCTTGTCTAATGATGCTGTAGTCTGGGGGGATAATTTTGGTGTCTTTTATTGAAGGTTTAAGCCATGTTTCGGTTAAACAGAGAATATCAAATTGTTGGACATCCAAGAGTGCATGAATATGTGGTATTTTGTTACATATGCTACGTATGTTGAGATGCGCTATTGAGAGTGATTTGGAGGGATTTGTTGTTGGTAGTGGGACCTTAAGGTTAAGATTGTAGTTGATGGGGGTTGGTGTAGGGCTTGGGCCAGGGATGGGGTGGATGTCTCCATCTTTTAATTTGCAGAGAAATTTGAATTTATAGTCTTGTGAGGGTTTGAGATATTGGTATAGTGATTTTTTATTACATAAAAAGGAGTATTTAATATGATTGAGTCAATGATATTTTGCTTGAAAGAAACTAGGTATAATAGTAGCATTTGGGAAGGTTATAGATAAAGCAGGAAAAGGTATTAGTGTATGTTTGGAAGGGATAGTAACAAGTGATAGGAGAGGTTGTTCATAAGAGGTGAAGAAGTAAGCTGTGTTGAGAGTGATCAGGAGTAAGAGGGCAAGAAAACATGGGTGTTTGTGAGGCATGGTAGGGAAAAGTGTATTATATGTGTTAGGAGAAGTATAGGTATTAGCTAAGATAGAGAAGGTAGGAGAGAAATGGAATATAAGGGAGGGTGATGTATATATATATGGGGTGTGGCTAGGAGTGAGTCACTGAGTGGATGATTGGTAGAGGGGTGTGGCTAAGAGGGTATAAGTTTAGATGCACTGGGGGCGGGTGGGAATTGGGGGCAGGGTAGGGGAGCGGAGTGAGCCCGCCAGGCGACCGGACCTTTTTCCATTACTATAACGCTGATTTACAACGTGCACGCTGACCAATCAGCGTGCACGTTTTTGAATATTAATGGGGGGGAGTTGTATAATGTTTTATAATTTAAAATCATTCTACATTCCAATCTGTTCAGCTCATCCTTAAAGCTTCCACCTCTACTTAAATGTGGTCAGGCTAAAACACTAAAAATTAAACTATCATCCAACCCTCCATGTGCAGTTAAAAAATGATTTGCCACAGAACTGTTCATATTTTCTCTCCTAATATCCCCAGATGTTCCATAATTCTAATTTTAACTTTTCTCTTAGTTTGTCCACTATACCACTTCTTATATGGGCATCCACATCCATTTATGTAAACTACCCCATGAGAGTTAGAATCAAACATCTCCATAGCCATACATCTTCTCCTATTGATTTTTTTACCTGTTAAATTCCCAGCTCTGCTGCATACTATACAATTTCCAGATGCTAGTGCACCCACTCTCTCCCCTCTATTTACAATCATTCCAACCTCATTTAATATGAAAAAGTTACATGTCTGGGAAAAAGATGTCCCACTGTGATATCATGATGCACTATACATCACAATTTCCTTATTATCTGTTCCAAAACATCAGAAAAAGAGGAAAACTTAGTCGCAAAGAATATTTTTTCTTTGTTTTCACCTAAGATTTCCTTATTCTTAAACCTCGTACTGTTGCTGTTACCCCTTCAAACTTTTCCTCACCCCTCGCTTATTGGGAGGGTGGCCTAATGGTTAAGGTGTTTGCCTTACAAGCACAAGGTGCAGGGTTTGAGTCTCACAAGGGATAATTGGCTAGGCTTAAAATGGCTCACTAGGGCAGTTAGCCTAGTACTAACCTATCTTAACCTATCTATCTTATTTTTCTTTTGTGGTGTTTTCTGCAAAAATATGAATTTAATGGGGACTCTGGTAGAGAAATACATCAATATAAAGCCATACACATATTAATATATGTAAGTCAGGTATGTAGCAGCAGGTGACTTCAGTTATATCTACAACATGTAAAAATATGGGTCTATATCAGCATTTCGAAAATATCGAACTGAAATGATTGAACTATTAAATTTTTGAATGCTGATATAAAAAACAAACAAACAAAAAAAAACATAAAGGGTGTAGGTAGGGGGGCAAGCCACCCTGCACCCCCACACCCCCCCGCTACTTAAATATATCAACTCAGAGACTGCACTACATTGTAGTAAACGGAAATCTCCCCTTACAGAGATTTCCGTTTACCCATTCAATGTTCTGCACTTTCAGCATTTTCACGTCGACAATATCGTATTCGATATTGTCAACGTTCGAGATGCTGATAGGAACCCTAAAAATACACCTGCTATAACAGTGACTCTGTAGCTTAGTCTGTTAAATGCTTTGAAAACATTAATTTTGGTCCACGTGGTCATGGGTTCAAATACAACTTTGTCAAGCATTTACATGTTATGAGTAAATCTCCATTATAAATTGTGATACGTATGACTGTCTCATCACCTGTTTCTCCACCTGAAGCAGTACAGATGGAATGTCTGCTTCTAAATAATGGAAATGAGAGGCCTACATATAGGGCCACATTTTAACTATTCCTAATATAATCTTACAAAGTGCATAGTATATCAGGTTATGCATTAGCATGAATTCCCATAGGATTTTGAAGTATGTAGTTCATATGTGGCCCAGTAATATCAGACTGCAGCCCACAATGATTTGCTAGTGATATTATAGACAGCCACAGCTGCACAAGTAACGTGCATCTATGTAGGTCATGCTAGAAGCAAGGGTTGCCAGCACACATGTTCCAGATGACTACAATGACATAACACAGAACTTGACAGTTGTTCAGCTGGTTGACATAATGGTTAATGTACCCCCTTCCTTGTTCTAGGACACACCAAGCATGTTGTCTTTCACTCTGTTAATGATGCCATTGGCTAACATACTTACCTTAAACACATACCTTAATTTCCATTTGGATGGGTTCCCTCAATCAGGCTCTGGCTGTGCACCAAGGCTGCTACAGGTCCCACAGTTACTCTTAAGTGTTGCTGTCCTGCACATTCTTCAGCCTCCCTGTCTATGCCTATTGCCTGCAGCAGCAGCAGCTTCAGCCTGCAGCACACACATCTGTATGTAACAAGTAGCTAATAGAAACATTCTGTCTGTGCTGATGTAGTATCTTTACCCCAGTAATTTTCACCTCAACATATGAGAAAGGGGATGGAATCTACATTGAGGCCTTATATCTTGTTGAATAGTTGCATGATATTGGCTGATTATACTGCAAATCAGCTGTGTATGCTGCAGTTAGCATTCCTGAACCACAGATTGGTTCAGAGGCAATCACCTGCTAATGAGAACCATCTTAAAGAGGCAAACTTCTAGCTAGGGGAACCAGTGTGTATGAGAGTTAGTTTGTATGGTTAACTCATTCATACAGTACTTATATAGGAGTATATTTCAGCAGAAGAGTATTATACTCCATCAGATATGTAATAATTTTGTTTCCAACATGATGCATATGTTTGAGTATACTTAGGGAGAATGGGGATAATCAGTAAGCCTTTGTTAGAACTGTACTGATGGCATGACATTGATCTCTAGCCATGTTATACCTACAGAGAATGTAGAGTATAGCAAGGGTCTAATGTTGTGTGATAACTGGGTACACAGGTCTCCTGGATACTTCCTTTGATAGCAGTTGTAACTTGTAATAGTACATTTGCTATTTTGTTGGCACTGTTGTTTATATGGGAGGGATTTGTCCTGCTATGGGGCACACTACAATGGACGCCTGTGTTGGGTGTGTGATCATATGTGAGTATCTGTCATGGCACAAACAGGAATAGGTCATTATTGCTACTATCTGAGTTGCATCTACACCCTATGTATGTTTGGCACACTGTTGAATATAAGATGGGTAGTCAAGTGGTGAATACTGTTAGCTGTCCTTTATTGCTGTATCTCTACATACTGTACTCCTATGTATGTGATCCTGACGTGTTCTCATTTTTTTGTATTTCAGGAAATATCCTGCATGCACAACACAGGTCACCATTTACTGAGGCAGAAAACGACCTCTTCATTGAGACTTTGCACCAACATTACCAAGTCCTTCTGTCCAGAGGGAAAGCAAATATGCCAGAGTGTCCAGCCCTGTGGGATGAACTGGTGCATGACATCAATGCCGTGGGTCTCCAGAATCATACCTATGAGCAGGTGTGACACTGTGCCACAGATATGATAAACTCGGCATGCAGACAAGCAGCTGATATGGCCAGGGATCGTCAGGTCCCTGGTGGTGGGCCTACAGCAGAACAACTTCTCTCAGCCACAGAAGAATTCCTGGCAAACCTTGCAACACAGGACAGCTGCCAGGCATCCACCAGCCAGTATGTTGTGGACATGGGGGCCACCCATTCCTATCAAGAGGAGCATCAAGGTATGCTTAGTTAGATCAGCACTGGAATACTGCTGCATTCAGTGTGTCAAGGAGTTTATAGTTTTACATGGGTGTCAGGTGTTTTATGGGGGGTTAGCTGCAGTTTTAAGCTCATGTAGAGATTGTGACCCACATACCTGTTATCATAGCAGCTACTGTAATGTGAGATATTTGGACATATTACCCCTGTTATACTGTAACATGGGGTGCTGTTGCCATTACCTCTCCATCACATTTTTTTAGGACCATCAAGAATTGGAAGAGGCCATACACCTGCTGCTGGTAAGCAAAAAGCTGTTTTATCTGAGATTTAGATATAGTTCAATGTGTTCACTAAAGTGTCATTCCAGGTCTGCTGGCTGGCTTGATGCACTGTCTGCATTATTGCCAAATGGACAGATATTTTGTGAATGTCCACAGTTTAGAGTCATACCTCTGCCTTGTAGGTGTGACCATACTGATTGACTTGACAATATTGTCAGGACATTACAGATTGCCATAACTGTCAACTGTGCAGATTTTTGCAGAATGTCAAGTGTACATAATTTATGTTTTGCTCATGAGATTCTTGTTTAATGAATAAGTATTTCCAAGTAATTACAGATTGGGGTTAGAAAACAATGTCCTCATGTCCTTCTATGTGAGGTTGGGGGTTATACAATGCTGTAATAGTGACAGCAGTGTATATAGCTTAACATATATTGCACCATAGTACTGCAGAGCATAGAAGTGCAGGTATTAATGTATTGCTTTTTCCTTTTTATCACAGGTAACCAGGGAGGTTTGTCTTTGTCCCCTTCACAACCTGATGTAAGTGTCTCTCCAGACTCTAATGATGATGGTGGCCAAATTGAGGCACAGCTGGCAGTTGCAGAGGCTGAATCAGACACAGAGGTTGACATCCCTCGTCCACCCTCAATATCACTGTACACAGCCAGTATGCCTAGGCATACCCAGTCCCCTGAGGCCACTGATATTGGACAGTTGGAGGGTGGGGACATTAACTTCCAGATGTGAAGTTTTAAATCAAGCAATGACTGATCCAAACAGGCTCTAGTAGCTGGTACAAAATTAAACCCCTTGAATAACAAATTAGCATGTACTACAGTCAATTCCTTGTTAGAAAAATTATAAATAGTGAAATCCATATCACAATTCAGTACCTTTTTAACTGCTCCAATGTCCTGACCAACCAGTTGCTGTTCCAACACAACCACGCTATTCACTGTTTCCACCTCAAATTGTATTTCCTGTTGTTGAACTGCTTGGGTTTCACCCCTGATGCTGGTAAAAATCCTCTGTAGGCTGCACTCTTTCTACATTACCCTGAGTTTGTGCTCAGATTCTTTCTGAGTGTCTTACCTCACTGGTTTCAGGCGATTCATTGGTAACAGTATTGTGATTCCCAGTAACTCCAGAGGCCCTGAAAGGTCATGTTTCATGCTATTTAAAAGGCACGCTGGGATAGTGTCTGTTCCCATTGATGCAGTGTACTTGTTGTTAAAGAGAGCATTAAGGACTTGTTCCCTTGTGATAGTAGGGATACTTATATTTGATGGTATTTCCTGTGGGAAGGTTGAGGGGGAGAGAGGGGTAAAGCTGGGGTTGAATTTATCAGCCAGGAGGTTTGCTGTATCTTTTGCCTCATTATAGGTAGTTCCATTTACAATGATATATGCACACAATTGTGTCTTGCCTTTGAGGTTGGGGACATACCTAAAGTATGCTTTGTGGTTGTCCTTGGCCTGTGAGCCCCAACTTACCTCATATCTGGCTTTGGTAGACTTCATTTGTCCTCTGCTTTTTTAGTTCACTTTGATGAGAGTGCTTTTATCCTGCATCCTTCTGTTATACAGCCTATTGATTCTATGATTCCACCAGTGTGGTTTGCTTTTCAGTTAGTTCTGTACTTCGTCCTGGTGGGTACGGCTGCAACTGTGCAGCTATTAACATGCTTGTACAGGGTTTCTGTGAACACTGCTGCATAGGCTGCAGTGTTCTCAGTGTTTATGGGGGCTTGAGATTTGGCCAGTTTATCACCTAAAAGCCGGAGGTTAGCCTTAGAGTAGTTCCTGAATATTCCATATATAGCTGGGGGCCCATATTTCATTTTTACTTCAAAGGAGACCAATTTGTGTTTAGACCTTACCAAGGAAGACATGACAGTATGGGGTTGTGCATGACTCACCCATATTGGGGAGGACCAGATCCAGTATGGTGCACCCCTGGTTGGTGTATTGGCTATCTGATCCAGGGAGTTTGTGTTTACAAAAGCCAGGAATCTCTGTGCCTGTATGTTTGTTGCCATGTAGGTAAGAGTGGGATAATGGAAGTCACCCATGAATATGGTACTGGGATGGATGGTTAGTGTTTCTAATTAGTTTATATACATGGTATGGGTGTCGTGGGTCATAGAGGGGACCTATAGCTTGCATGGAAGTAGTACTGGATTTTGTCTATTGTGAATTGAACCTGGAACAGCTCAAGTGCATTGTCCTGTTTGACCAACCTTGAAGTATCTTTAGTTTTGATGTACATAGAGACACCTCTACCTTTAGTCCCAGCCTGTGGATTAGCTGATCTAAATGTGTGGAAGGCATAATAACCTTGCACTGTTGGTGTGCTCTTCATGGCTTTAAGTCATGTGTCAGTGACCACAGAGAAGTCTTCTGAGAGCTCAAATAAGTATCTTTATGTATAGTCTAGGGAAGTATGTCACAGGTCATGTACTCCCACATGGACTATGACTGAGTCATATCATAGGAAATTTCTAGGCTAATGGCCCTAGGGCCCTTACAAGCCAGCCAGGTTCTACCCTTATTTCCTTGATCAGCACCAATTGCACTGGTCCAAGATGGACACAGGTAGAACCCCTGGTGTGAATTTATGGTTACACGTCCATTCATACAGATTGCATTTGAAGTGGGCCAATGAGGTGCTCTGTTTGACATGAAGAGGGAGTCCTTTCTAAAGGTGCGTTAACCTCTGAGACACAAATCTGACCCTCGGGCATGTTCTATTACTGTCACATACCCTTATTTCCTTGATCAGCACCAATTGCACTGGTTCAAGAGGGACACAGGTAGAACCCCTGGTGTGAATTTACGGTTACACATCCAGTCATACAGATTGTGTTTGAAGAGGGCCAATGAGGTGCTCTGTTTGACATGAAGAGGGAGTCACCTCTGAGACACAAATCTAACCCTCCGGCATGTTCTATTACTGTCACATACCAGGTTAAGGTCTTTAGAGTGAGTAACCTGTGTACCATTTGATTTTCAGATATGCAGCATTTCAAACACAGCATGATCAAAGATTGCCTTATATGCAAGGCATAGATCACCTATGAGTAGTCTGTATGAAAACAGAATAAAGTGACAGTGATCTCAGATGATCCACATAGGACAGATGCTGAATACCTTGAATTATCTTTGTGAGGAACCTTTGTGGTCTCTCCAGTTGCTGAAGGTGCTTGGAAAGGTGCATACCAAAAGGGTTGTTGTATTCCTTTATTGGCCTGATGAGTGGAGAGTACAGAGAGGTTGTAACGTCTTTCATTTTTTGGATGCAGTGGCCTTACTTATGAGATGAGCAGTGTAGAATGCCCTGCTTACCACTGTGGAGACATGCTGATCAAAGGTAAGGTTACTGTCAACCTGTGTGCTCAGGTCTCTCACCAGTGAGTGCATGGTTACTGTTTTATTATTGATGTGGTAGTTAGCAGGAACATCGCATGTAATGAGAGGGATGATAATACATTTTTTTGCATTGAGGTTAAGGCCACGATTTTGGCATCAGTCATTTGTGTGTGTAAGACCCTCCTGTAAGATGTTAACATCGTTTTGAGATTGTATGACTGCTCCCAGTTTGCAGTCATCAGCAAACTTTGTCAGCCCACAGACCTTTAGTTTTAGTTTGTACTTTGGAGAACTAGGTTCCAAACAGTAGAAGTGCCAGGACAGAACCCCATGGAACACCACTGGTTACAGGTGTGCTGTTGGAGGTGGATTTCCCCTATTTTAACTATATGGGTTCTATCAGTGAGCCAGTTAGTGACTTATCTAATGATATAAGGGTTCATACCTAGCTGGATGAGTTTGTCAATGATGGCTGAGTGTGGGTTAGTGTCAAACACCTTGGCTAAGTCTAGCAACAGCAGGATGCACGACACTCATAAAAACGTCCAGCAAAGCAAATATTTCAGCTTTTTTAATATAACACTTATAAATCGGTAAGTGCTTTCACCAAACAAACATTGGCTTCATCAGACCATATCTGATGAAGCCAATGTTTGTTTGGTAAAAGCACTTACTGATTAATAAGTGTTATATTAAAAACGCTGAAATATTCGCTTTGCTGGATGTTTTTATGAGTGCCGTGCATCCTGCTGTCATTATTTTTTGTGGTATTTTACTTGGTTTTGTGTTCGTTGGCAGCTGGTTTACTCATAGGTTCATAGGAAGGTACTAGGCTATCTGCCCAAAGGCATTTATAAGCCTAACCAGAATTTGTTGGCTTTCGCCACCCCCTTAAATTAGTTCCCTGTGCCAGTGTCCAGCAGAGCCACTGAAGTGATCCCCAGGGTAAACATCCTGTTTCCCATTCACTCGTCAAGGTTTCTCTTGAAGAGTGTTAGTGAGGAGCTTTGCCTAATGTAGATTGAAATCTTGTTCCAGAGCATGGGAAGTCTCTGGGACAGGAATTTATCCCTCCAGCACATCCTATTTATTGTTGTTGTGAGGTTTAGATCCCTAGAGCGTGTGGCTCAAGGGGATATGTTTTTCTTTAGGTAGAGCATGTCCATCAATTCTAGGTTGGACATGGCCTTGTATGTCAGGCAGAGATCACCTCTGAGTAGGCGGTATGCAACCAAGTACAGCTGGAGTTTCTTCAGTTGAGCTGCATAGGGCATCTGTTTGAGGCCAGTGATCCTCTTGGTGAGGTACTTCTATGGTCTTTCCAGCTGTTGCAGGTGTCTTGTAAGGTACATCCCAAATGGGGCGCTGTACTGTATGATGGGTCTGATGAGTGATGCATAGAGGGGCACAATGACCTCTTTAGATCTGAATGCAAACCCTTTTGTGATTAGGTGGGTCACATAGAAGGATTTTCTAAACACTTTGGCAATGTGATTATCAAAGGAGAGATTACTATCTACTTCGGTCCCCAGATCCCTTATTTCGTCTTTCATATTTAGGGGGCTACCACCTATTTGGTAATTCCAAAGGGGATGATTATGCACTTTTTGGCATTTAGCTTGAGGCCATGGTTTTTACACCAGGTATCTGTCTCAGTGAGACCCTTTTGGAGGATGTCTGTGTCAGCCGGAGAGTCAATTATAGCCCCTAGTTTGCAGTCATCTGCGAACTTGGTCAGCCATAGTCCTCCTGTTCTTGTCTGTACCTCTGAGAAGTATATGCCAAACAGGAGGGGTCCTAGTACTGAGCCCTGATCATCACCAACATGGGTGACCAGTGTTCCACACTGGAGATCAACCCCTCACTGGTTAGATCTGACCATTAATTAAGCACTCTGGATATCCACATTCCACCCCCACCTCTGGTTAAAGAAACCACCGTGAAAAACTTTTCAAAAGTAAACTTCACATTACTTAAGACCAAGGTGGAAGTTGGGTGATTGTGTGTACATTTTCCTTGGCTAAGTCTAGGTAGGCTGCATGCACAGATTTCCCTCATCCAGGGCCTTGGTGACTGTCTTGAAGAAGTCCACAATGTTTCACAGTCATTCTCTCCCTTTGACAAATCCAAACTGAGTAGGGATAAGCATTTGGAATTTTCCTATATCTTTGTAGATAAGGTCCAAGATGATTCACTCCATGGCCTTGCAGATATGGCTAGTAAGGCTAATAAGTCTATAGTTCCTGGGGTCAGTGGAAGCATCTCCTTTGTGCAGGTGAATAATGGTGGCCGTTTTCCATTCATCTGGGATAAAACCTGTGCTTATACTATGATTGAAAAGAGTACCCAGTGTTGTTGCTAATTCTTGTTGGACCCCATGTAGGATACAGTCTGTGATGTTATCAGGTCCCATAGATGCTGTGTGTTTGGCCTTAGAGAGGGCATTTGTGACTTGCTCTTTAGGGATACAAGGTAGGGGACATGTGGTAGGGATGTCATGGGGTACGGGTGGTAGGGACAGAATCATGAAGTTTTCACAGATCCTGAAAGCTAACAGGTTAGCTATCTTCACAGACTCAGTATATGTGGTATCATTAACTGCCAGTTTGGTACAAATCTGGGCCTGCCCTTTTAGTTAATGGGTATAACTAAAGAATGCCTTATGGTTGTCCTTAGTTGAGGGATCTAATCTGTATTTATAATTTGCCTTTGAGGACCTGAAATGTAGTATTATTGGCATGTTTAAGCTGAGGGGGAAGTGTTTCCAGTTTAGGGCTCCATCCCTCATACTCTTAGACAGAAATTTCTTCCTCTTATTGTAAAGTCTGTTAATAGCAGCTGTCCACCAGGCAGGTTTGCTCTTTCTTGTGGAGCCTGTTTTGGTCCTATCAAGTACGGCCGACTCAATGCATTTAAACAACTGTTTGTATAAAGCATTGGTGTGGAACTCAGCATACTTGCCAGTTCCATCTGAGGGGGGAGGTGTAGTGCAGCTATTTATACCATCCTGTAACAGGTAATAATGTGCTTTGGAGAAATATTTTAGTTTATTTGCTTTTGGGGGTCAGTGTAATAGTTACTTTGAATGAGAGTAATTTGTGGTCAGATATCAGTAGGGAAGACCTCACAGTGGTAGTGATGGAGTGCCCCCCCCCCCATATTGTTAAGCACTAGATGCAGGATGTTGATACCCCTTGTGGAGGTGTCAACCAGCAGTTCTAGGGCCTTGGAGTTAACGAAATTGAGGAACCTTTGGGAAAGGGAGTTACAACACAAGTAATTTACCAGGGCAATGGATGGTTATTTAAAGTCGCCCAAAGCCAGGGTGTTCAGATGTATCTTGATAGACTCAAGTAGATCCAAATAGGCAGAGTGGGTGTGCTGATTCACAGATGGGGTCCTGTAGCTGGCAATGACTTGAATTGGTGTCCTACCAACATTTAGTTACATCTGAAGTATCTCTAGGGAATCCTACTGTTTAACCAATTTGGAGGTGTATTTATCTGTAATGACTATCAATACACTGCCTCCTTTAGTTTTCATGCCTTCAGTTTGTGGTCTGAATGTGTGGAAAGAGGTGTAGCCTGATATGGTTGGTGTGCTCTCTACAGCTGTGAACCAGGTCTCTGTGACTGCACAAGAGTGTACATCTTCCAAGGTGAGGACTGCTTCCAGTGGGTGCAGTTTCATGTTAAGACACCTAGCGTTTAGCAGCATAACCTTGAATTTGTTTTTGTAATGGGTTTTCACATCTGGACTTTAACCACTAAGTCATCTGGTCATGATATGATGATGATGATGACTTTTGTCTTTGAGACACCGCCTAAAAAGGGCACTATGGGGGTAGCAAGAGCCTTAGCTAGTAGCCAAAATCCTGGTTTATGGCTGTAGAGAGCACCCCAACCATATCGGGCTACACCTCCTTCCACATGATCAGACCACAAACTGAAGGCATGAAAACTAAAGGAGGCAGTGTATCGATAGTCATTACAGATAAATACACCAACACATTAGTTAAACAATAGGATTCCCGGGTGGCATTACAGGTGCAATTAACTGTTGGTAGGACACATATTCAAGTCATTGCCAGCTACAGGACTCCATCTGTGAATCACCACACCCACTCTTCCTATTTGGATCTACTTGAGTCTATCAAGATACATCCAAGAAACCTGGCTTTGGGCAAATTTAACTAACAATCCAGTGACCAGGTAAATTACTCATGCTGTAACTCACTTTCCCCAAGGTTCCTCAACTTCATTAACTCCAAGGCACTGGACCTGCTGGTTGACACCCCCACAAGGGGAGCCAACATACTGTATGTGGCGCTTACTAATATGGGGGGGCACTCCAGCACCACCACTGTAAGGTCTTCCCTAGTGATATTTGATCGCAAATCAGTCTCATTCAAAGTAGCTATCACACTGCCCCCCCCCCCCCCCCCCCCCCCAGACAGCAAAGTCACTAACACACTTCTACAAAGCAAATTATTACCTCTTACAGCATGGTATAAAGAGTTGTACTGCACCTCCCCCCTCAGATGGAACTGACAACTCTGCCGAGTTCTACACCAATGCTTTATACAAACAGGTGTTTAACTGCTTTGACTCGGCCATACTGATAGGACCAAAACAAGCTCCACAAGGAAGAGCAAACCTGCCTGGTGGACAACTGCCATTAACAGCCTTTACAATAAAAGGAAGAAATTTCTGTCTAAGAGTAAGAGGGAGGGAGCCCTAAACTGGAAACACTCCCACCTCTAAGACTTCTTGTGAGGTCCTCAAAGGCAAACTATAATTCCAAATTAGATTCCTCAACTAAGGACAACCATAAGGCATTCTTTAGTGACATCCGTTACTTAAAAGGACAGGTCCAGATTTGTGCTGAACTGGTAGTTAATGATACCACATATACTGAGCCTGTGGACATAGCTAACCTGTTAGCTGAAAGGTTCTGTGAAAACTTCACTCCCCTGTCCCTGCAACGTGTACCCCATGAGATTCCCTACCACTTGTCCCCTACCTAGTATCTCTAAAGAGCAAGTCATAAATGCACTCTCTAAGGCCAAAAACACAACATCTATGGGACCTGATAACATCCCAGGCTGCGTCCTACATGGATTCCAACAAGAATTAGCAGCAACACTGGGCACTCTTTTCAGTCATAATGTAAGCACAGGCTTCATCCCAGATGAATAGAAAATGGCCACCATTATTCACCTGCACAAGGGTGATGCTTCCACTGATCCCAGGAACTGTAGATCTATTAGTCCTACTAGCTTTATCTGCAAACCCATAAGTTCATAGGTTCATAGGTTCATAGGTAGGTACTAGGCTATCTGCCCAAGGGCATTTATAAGCCTAGCCAGAGTGTGTTGGCTTTTGCCTCCCTTTTAGATTAGTTTCCTGAGCCTCTGTCCAGCAGGGCCACTGAAGTGATCCCAGAGGTAAATTTATGATTTCCCATCCACTCGTCAAGATTTCTCTTGAAGAGAGTCAGTCAGGGGCTTTGCCTAACATAGATTGGGATTCTATTCCAGAGTGATAGAAGTCTCTGGGACAGGAATCTATCCCTCCAGCATGTCCTATTTATTGTTGTGCTGAGGTTTAAATCCCTAGAGTGTGTGGCTGTAAGAGATTTGGTTTTCTTAAGGTGGAGCATGTCTATTAATTCCAGGTTAGGCATGGCCTTGTACGTCAGGCAGAGATCACCTCTGAGTAGGCGGTAAGCAAACGAGTAGAGCTGGAGTTTCTTTAGTTGAGCTGCATAGGGCATCTGTTTGAGGCCCACAATCCTCTTGGTGAGGTACGTCTGTGGTCTTTCCAGCTGTTGCAGATGTCGTGTAAGGTACATCCCAAATGGGCATTGCACTATATTATGGGCCTGATGAGCGATGAGTAGAGGGGCATAATAACCTCTCTTGATCTAGATGTGAACCCTTTTGTGATTAGGTGGGCTACATAGAAGGATTGTCTAACCATTTTTGCACCAGACTGGTTTCCTCTTTTTGGAGGAGTGAGTCTTGGTTTTATTTGGGATGGCTCGATCCATGCATTCCTGTAGGTGCTCATAGAGTGCATTTGTAAAGGATTCTGTGGTTTGGGCAGCATTATCCTTTAGCAAGGGGGCTTTGAAACTTTCCACCTCGGTCTTGAGAAGTGGGAAGTTTGCTTTTGAAAAGTTTTTCACAGTGGTTCCCTTGACTGGGGGTGGGATCGGGATGTGGATGTCCAGTGTGATTAGTTTATGGTCTGATATTACCAGCGATGGGTTTACCTCTGGTGTGGAACATTGGTCCCCCATGTTGGTGAGGATCACGTCCAATATGTTGTCACCTTTTGTGAGAGTGGTGATCAGTTATTCCAGGGCATTTGAGTTTATAAACTCTAGGAAGCATTGGGCAAAGGAGTTAGTACTTACGTAGTTTTCCCAGTCAATGTTTGGGTCATTGAAATCACCCAATATCATGGTGTTAGGTAGGACCTTCATATTTTCCAGTGTTCTCAGGAATGCTGAGTGGGGGTCCTGAGACAAGGTGGGTGATCTGTAGCAAGCTACAATCTGAAAAGCAGCTTTGCCCACTGTTAGTTGCACAGGGATGGTCTGCAAGGCCTCGTGCTGTGCCACTAACCTGGAGGTGTGGGTATCCTTGATGAAAATGGATACACCCCCGCCTTTTGTATTTCAGTCCGGGTTCTGGGGCTGAAGGGTATGGTATGAGTTTTAGCCTGGTAGTGCTGGGGTGCTCTCTGGAGCCTTGAACCAGGTTTCTGTTACTGCACAGATATCGATTCTCTCCATTCTGAGGAGTGCCTCGAGTGCATGGATTTTGAGGTTTAGACTTCTGGCATTGAGTAGCATTACCTTTTGGTTTCTTGTGTTGTTTACAGAGGTGGGTTTGTCTTTTGAGCCTTGCCTAAAAAAGGCACTATGGGGGCGGCAAGAGCCTTGGCCAGTATTCGAAAGCCTAAGGGCGATAGGTGCAAGTCGTCTCTGGTGAAGCAATATGGCTTGTCGAGCATGTCATCCCAGGCTGACAGACATTGGATCCCCTTTGAACGACACCAAAAGCTTAGCCAATTGTTAAAATTGATAATTTTATCTTTATACTGTGGCATCATTCTTGGTGAGGGCAAGATGCTACTCAGGGTCAGGTCATACCAGCCTGGGCTACATAATCAGAGAGCTCCTCTATGTTTCTTTTCATGTAGTCCAGGGAGGTACATCTCAGGTCATTCACACCATCATGGACAATGACAGAGTCATATTTGTACCTGTTCTGGAGTGACCTGAGTGCTTGTGTTATGTGGCGGATCCTGGCACCCAACAAGCAGCTTACAGTAACCTTCTCCTTGTTCAGTCTAGTGAGTGGGACGTCAGTGTGCCTGACAATAGAGTCACCTATTACTAGTGTATTGGGTGTGTTATTTAGCCTTAAGGGCTGTGATTGCGTGGCACACTGACTTTGTGAAGTATGTGATATGTGGTTATTGTTGGGGGGGTGGAGGTTGCTTGAATGTCTGCTTTGGAGGTCTCTGCTGCTTTGGGTGATTTTTATTTAGAGCCTCCGAGTATGTTTTTGTGTATTTATGTGTGTTATTTGCTGGTGCAGATATGACTGGTTTATGTGAGACTGGTAGTGTGGTGCAAGTGTTTCCCTTCTCCTCATGACTGACTGTTCCAGTCTTGGGTTGAGAGAGCTTGGCCTCCAGTTTGGCTGTATAGTTCCATCTCTTGCGTACATTTGTGTTTGTTGGAAGGAGGAGAGGGTTGTATGTGTACATGAGGCAATTGTAACATTGCCTCAAGATGCCCAGATTCACCAGCTGGACTGGAGAGTACACCTGAAACTGCCCTTTGGACATGCCTGAACAGATAAAGTGAACTGTTTTACTGATTGTCTCGTAGGGATGAATAGAGAGCCTTGTACTTCTGTATAGTATAGGTGGGTGTAGTGCAAGCGTTTATTAGTGCTTTCTAAGAGATTTGAGCAAGTGCTGGACTGTAAAAGGAATGGTTTGCGTGCTTAAGTTGAAAGTTTGACTAGTTCCAAGGGAAAAATTGAAGAGTAGACTTCGTGGAGCTGGGAATAGTTTAACCTTAGCTAACCTGCGCTGCCCGGCACACAAAACCACGCAGATGCGGGTTTTATAGCAGGGAGATGAAAGAGATAGAAATTAGCCCAAAATGGCCAATAAACTACTAGTTGCTGGGCTGAGACCACTCCTCCAGGGACAGATAGGCTGCTCAAAGCTCCCCACTATCACTGGTGAACAGAGAAACTTCTTTCTATCCAAGTAAGGTATGGGCAACACAGGAACTTGTACCACAGCCCTGAATTCAGCAGAACCTGAAAACTGGACTAGACAAGCTTAGAAAGGCAGGAAACAAGAATATTTTTCGTTTTTTCACAAAAAATACAGTAACTTTACACTAAAACACTTTAAATGCACAGAAAAGGCTAGCGCACTTGAGTGTGTAGCCTACAACAGTTAAACAGATGATTTGAACACAAAAATGACTAAAAATGACTTTAACAAGTGCAAGCAGAAAAATAAGTACAATTTGCAGCACAAATAAGCTTTTTAAAACACAAAAATGCTAGAAAATCGTGTTTTAGACAAAATTAGCAAATAACAGCAAGAAAATGCAGAAAAATGATACTTAATCAATCCAAAGTCTCTTTTGTCACTCTGCTGCTGTAGAACTCTGCAGGACACCACGAGGAGCTTAAAGAGCTGTATACAAGCGCAAAACCACACAAATGCAGGTTTTATAGCAGGGAGATGAAAGAGATAGAAATTAGCCCAAAATGGCCAATGAACTACTAGGCTGAGACCACTCCTCCAGGGACAGATAGGCTGCTCAAAGCTCCCAACTCTCACTAGTGAACAGAGAAACTTCCTTCTATCCAAGTAAGGTATGGGCAACACAGGAACTTGTACCACAGCCCTGAATTCAACAGAACCTGAAAACTGGACTAGACTAGCTTAGAAAGGCAGGAAACAAGAATATTTTTTTTTCACAAAAAATACAGTAACTTTACACTAAAACACTTTAAATGCACAGAAAAGGCTAGCACACTTGAGTGTGTAGCCTACAACAGTTAAACAGATGATTTGAACACAAAAATGACTAAAAACAACTTTAACAAGTGCAGGCAGAAAAATAAGTACAATTTGCAGCACAAATAAGCTTTTTTAAAACACAAAAATGCTAGAAAATCGCGTTTTAGGCAAAATTAGCAAACAACAGCAAGAAAATGCAGAAAATGATACTTAATCCAAAGTCTCTTTTTTGTCACTCTGCTGCTGTAGAACTCTGCAGGACACCACGAGGAGCTTGCTGGGCTGTATACAAGCTCAAAACTGCGCAAATGCGGGTTTTATAGCAGGGAGATGAAAGAGAAATTAGCCCAAAATGGCCAAGAAACTACTAGTTGCTGGGCTGAGACCACCCCTCCATGGACAGATAGGCTGCTCAAAGCTTCCCACTCTCACTGGTGAACAGAGAAACTTCCTTCTATCCAAGTAAGGTATGGGCAACACAGGAGCTTGTACCACAGCCCTGAATTTAGCAGAACCTGAAAACTGGACTGGACTAGCTTAGAAAGGCGGGAAACAAGAATATTGTGTTTTTTTTTGTTTTTTCACAAAAAATGCAGTAACTTTACACTAAAACACTTTAAATGCACAGGAAAAGCTAGTGCACTTGAGTGTGTAGCCTACAACAGTTAAACAGATGATTTGAACACAAAAATGACTAAACATGACTTTAACAAGTGCAAGCAGAAACATAAGTACAATTTGCAGCACAAATAAGCTTTTTTAAAACACAAAAACACTAGAAAATCATGTTTTAGGTGACATTAGCAAACAATAGCAAGAAAATGCAGAAAAATGATACTTAATCAATCCAAAGTCTCCCTTTGGTCACTCTGCTGCTGTAGAACTCTGGAGGACACCACAAGGAGCTTGCTGAGCTGTATACAAGCTCAAAACCGCGCAAATGCGGGTTTTATAGCAGGGAGATGAAAGAGATAGAAATTAGCCCAATATGGCCAATAAACTACTAGTTGCTAGGCTGAGACCACTCCTCCAGGGACAGATAGGCTGCTCAAAGCTCCCCACTCTCACTGGTGAACAGAGAAACTTCCTTCTATCCAAGTAAGGTATGGGCAACACAGGAGCTTGTACCACAGCCCTGAATTCAGCAGAACCTGAAAACTGGACTAGACTAGCTTAGAAAGGCGGGAAACAAGAATATTGTTTTTTTTTTGTATTTTCACAAAAAATGCAGTAACTTTACACTAAAACACTTTAAATGCACAGAAAAAGCTAGCGCACTTGAGTGTGTAGCCTACAACAGTTAAACAGATGATTTGAACACAAAAACAACTAAAAATGACTTTAACAAGTGCAAGCAGAAAAATAAGTACAATTTGCAGCACAAATAAGCTTTTTTAAAACACAAAAACGCTAGAAAATCATGTTTTAGGTGACATTAGCAAACAATAGCAAGAAAATGCAGAAAAATGATACTTGATCAATCCAAAGTCTCTCTTTGGTCACTCTGCTGCTGTAGAACTCTGCAGGACATCACAAGGAGCTTGCTGAGCTGTATACAAGCTCAAAACCGTGCAAATGCGGGTTTTATAGCAGGGAGATGAAAGAGATAGAAATTAGCCCAAAATGGCCAATAAACTACTAGTTGCTAGGCTGAGACCACTCCTCCAGGGACAGATAGGCTGCCCAAAGCTCCCTACTCTCACTGGTGAACAGAGAAACTTCCTTTTATCCAAGTAAGGTATGGGCAACACAGGAACTTGTACCACAACACTGAATTCAGCAGAACCTGAAAACTGGACTAGACTAGCTTAGAAAGGCAGGAAACAAGAATATTTTTGGTTTTGGAGTGAATCATCATGGTCCTTATCAACAAAGATATAGGTAAGCTGTGAACACTTGCCCCTACTCAGTTTGGATTTGTCAAAGGGAGATGATGACTGTTAAACCTGTTGGACTTCTTTGTGACAGTCACCAAAGCCCTAGATGAGGGGAAATCTGTGCATACCGCTTACCTAGACTTAGCCAAGGCTTTTGACACTATCCCTGACTCAGGCATCATTGACAAACTCATCCAGCTAGGTATCGACCCTTATATCATTAGATGGGTCACTAACTGGCTCATTGATAGAATCCATATATTCAAAATAGGGGAATCCACCTCCAACAACACACAAGTAAATAGTGGTGTTCCACAGGGGTCTGTCCTGGCACCTCTACTGTTTGTAACCTAGCTCTCCAAAGTACAATCTACAGCTAAAGGTCTGTGGCTGACAAAGTGTGCTGATGACTGCAAAGTGGGAGCAGTCATATAATCTCCAAATTATGTCAACATCCTACAAGAGGGTCTTACACACACAAATGATTGATGCCAAAGTCATGGACTTAACCTCAATGCAAAAAAAAAAAATGTATTATCATCCCTCTCAGTACGTGCAATGTTCCTACTAACTGCCACATCAATAACAACACCCTAAGTTCACACTCAGTGGTCAGAAACCTGGGCAAACAGTTTACGGCAACCTTACCTTTGATCATCATGTCTCCACAGTGGTAAGAAGGCATTTTATATTGCTCATCTCATAAGTAAGGACATTGCCTCCAGAAAAAAAAGAAATTATAACCTCCCTGTAGTCTTCCCTCATCAGGCCAATAATGGAATACAATGCCCTTTTGGTATGCACCTGCTGCAACTGGAGAGACCACAAAAGTTCCTCACAAGGATAATTCAAGGTCTTCAGCATTTGTCCTGTGTGGATCACCTGAGATCACTATGACTTTATTCTGTTTCATAGAGACTACTCATCGACGAACTATGCCTTACATACAAGGCAATCTTTGACTATGCTTTATTTGAAATGCCCCATATCCACAAATCAAATGGTACATATGTTACTCACTCTAAAAACCTTAACCTGGTATGTGACAGTAATAGAATATGTTGGAGGGGTCAGATTTGTCTCCCAGAGGTTACCACACCTTTGGAATGGACTTCCACGTCCTGTCAAACAGATTACCTCATTGGGCCTCTTCAAATGCAATGTGGACAATTAGATGGGTAACTTGTAAATTCACACTGGGGGTTCCACCTGTATCCCTCTTGGACTGGGGCAATTGGTGCTGACTGTGAAAATAAGGGTAGAACTTAGCTAAGCTTGTAAGGGCCCTAAGGCCATTAGCCTAGTAACTTCCCATGATATGACTCAGTCATAGTCCATGTGGGAGTACATGACCTGCAATATACCTCCCTAGGCCATACTTCGAGATACTTATTTGAGCTCTCGGAAGACGTCTGTGTGGTCACTGACACATGACTTAAAGCCGTGAAGAGCACACCAACAGTGTAAGGTATATGCCTTCCACACATTTAGATCAGCTAATTCACAGGCAGGGACTAAAGGTGGAGGTGTCTCTATGTAAAGCAAAAATAAAGATACTTCAAGGGTGGTCAGACAGGACAATGCACCTGACCTGCTCCAGGTTCAATTCACAATAGGAAAAAATCCAATACTACTTCCATGCAAGCTACAGACCCTCCTCTATGACCCATAACACCCATACCATGTATGCAAACTTATTAGAAATGCTAACAATCCAACCCAATACCATATTCATGGGTGACTTCTATTATCCCGCTCTTACCTGGGAATCCTGTACAACAACAAACATACAGACACAAAGATTCCTGGCATTTGTAAACACAAACTCCCTGGACCAGACAGCCAATACACCAACCAGGGGTGCAACCATACTGGATCTGGTCCTCACCAATATAGGTGAGTCATGAACAACTCCTTACTGTAATGTCTTCCCTGGTAAGGTGCAAATACAAAGTGTTCTCCTTTGAAATAAAAATGAAGCATGGACCCCAGCTAGACATGGAATATTCAGGAACTACTCTAAGGCTAACCTCCAGCTATTAGATGATAAACTGTCCAAATCTCAAGCCCCCATAAACACTGAGAACACTGTGGCCTATGCATCAGTGTTCACAGAAACCTTGTACGAGCATGTTAATAGCTGCAGAGAGGCAGCATTACCCACTAGGGTGAAATACAGAACTAACTGAAAAAGCAAACCACACTGGTGGAATCAGAATCAATATGCTAAATAACAGAAGGAAGAAACCCATGGCAAAACATAGGAAGTGTAGCACACAGCAGGATAAAAGCACCCTCATCAAAGTGAACTAAAAAATCAGAGGACAAATGAAGTCTATCAAAGCCAGATTTAATATAAGTTCAGGCTCCCAGGCAAAGGACAACCACAAAGCATACTTTAGGTATGTCCACAACCTCAAAGGCAAGACACAATAGTTTGCACATCTTATTGTAAATGGAACCACCTATAATGAGGCAGAAGACAGAGCAAACCTCCTGGCTGATAAACCGAGCCCCAACTTTACCTCTCTCTCCCCCTCAACCTTTCCTCAAGAAATAACATCAAATATAAGTAGTCCTACTATCATGAGGGAATAGGTCCTAAATGCTCTCTCCAAGATCAAGTACACTGCATCAATGGACCCACACAATATCCCAGCATGCCTTTTTTAATTTCTACAGATCTTTTGGGCTTCTAATACCATGACTAGAATGGACCCAATTCCTAAGTCAAAGTATGATTAAAGTTCATGAAATTAGTATTGTTTCACTCTTTGATGTCACCCAAAAGTGCTCTTCGCAGCACCTGCAATGTGCCCAGTAAGGACTCCTTCTGCAATTCGTACAGAGTTGCATGTATTGGTAGCGCATTTAAATAGGACTGTAGACTCTTTATTATAAGACCAATTGCTCCTACTACTATTAGAACTATCTGGGTATCTTTCTTCAACATTGCTCTCATTTCTGCTTGCAAATACTGATATTTTATAACTTTGCGTCTCTCTGTTCACTGGGTGTGGAGATTTCAATGATCAATGCTACTTTTGTTTTTTTTTTCTGGACCACTATATCTGTTTTTTTAGCATCTGTCTTTTGAACTGTTGGTAATGGGTGATCCCATGTGGGGTAGACTTCATCATTTGCTGTGATGCTTTGTGGTTCGTATTTCCAGTGTTTTTCAGCCACTTCAGTACTATAATGTTAGCACAATCCCCAGTGCAACAGTCTCGCCACATTATTATGCCTTTCAGTATTTAGTCCTTCTGCCATTAGTATGTCGCATCCAGCAATGGGTTGTGCAACTGTTTCCAATTCTATTTTACAAAACCTACATTTGTCTGTTTCTCCCACATGTTCAATGGCCTTTGTAAACCACCATGTACGTAGCCCACTATCTTGGGCCGCCAATATTAACCTTTCATCTCTTGGTTTAAATTCACCTCTCCTTAACCATTCCTGCATTCATTCTTGATCAACATGAGGTTCTTCCAGAAGTTTTCTATACTTGCAACTATATTTATGCTTTTTCCAAATTTCTTGCCTTCTCATCTGGTCCTTTACCTTATATTCTTTCTTTCTTTTGTTTTTTGTTTTTTTTTTTGGCACATTCAGTTGCTGCCTAATTTTTATCTACCTGTAGTTCAATTTCCATTCCTGCTTGACGCCGATATAGTTCTGCTAGCATAAGCAGGGAAGTCATCTTACAGTTATTCTCCTCATGTTTCAAAACATTCACTATGCTTGGGTCTTGTTAGGTCAGCAGATATGTGTGGAGTCCCACGATTGCAGATCTATACATGCAATCAAATTGAAGGAGGACCATCCCTCCTTCAGAACAGGGAATATATAATCTTGGTATGCACTGATTTTTATAAATCATTTGGTGAGCATGAAGCATCCTTCTTGTTTTCCTATCTAATCTATCCAGCACATTTTGGGTCCAGTCAAACTCTCCAAAACTGTAAGTTAGGACAGGAAGAGCAAATTGGTTTATAGCTTGGATTTTGTTCCTAGATGTCAAAGCTGTTTTCAGGATTAATTTATAGCATGAAATAAGACCTTTCAGGGCCTCTGGAATTACTATTTGACTGTAGCCACCAGTCTTCATACCTCATGAATGGAGAACAGCAATAGTCATCCCTCTGCACAAAGATGGGCCATCTACAGACCCTGGAGACTGCAGACCCAGAAGTCTCACTGGTCTGATATGTAAAGCCATGAAAAGTATTGTCATGGAAATGATCACCAGAGATGTAATACACCTACAGACATTGGACCAAACCCAGTTTAGTTTTGTTAAGGGCATATGATGCCTACCCAACCTGGTGGACCTATTTCAGAAGGTAATCAAAGCAATGAATGAGGGAAAAATGGTTCACACTGTCCAGCATGGCCTAACAAGGCATGTGACACTATATCGCCATCAGACATTGTTGACAAACTCAAGAGTTTAGGTACAAACTAGTATGTTAGCCAGTGGATAGCCAAGTGGCTCACAGACAGGACTCAGGAAGTTAGCATAGGAGAGTTAACCTCTACAGACAGGCCAGGCAGAAGTGGACTCCCTCATGAATCTTTCCTCAGAGTGTTCCTCTTAGGCAGTTACCTGTCTGAAGTCAATCCTACTGTCAGTGGCCTCTAGCTGACTAGATTTACAGATGACTGCAAATTAGGAGCTGTCATTGAATCCCACACTGACACAAATGTTCTCCAGGAGGGGCTGACACATACAACTGGTGTCAGAGCCAGGGAATAGCACTAAATGCCAAGAAATGCACAATACTATGCTTTGGGAGGTCATCAACTCTTGGTAACTATCATATTGACAGCACACCTCTAATATTTGACCTAGTAGTCAGAGACCTGGAGTCACACATAGACAATAATCTAACCTTTGACTGTCAAGTGTCTACAGTATTGGGGAAATCATTCTAGTTTGCATACCTTATTAAAGGTATGGCATGTAAGTCCAAGGAAGTCATTGTTCCACTGTATTTGGCATTCATCAGACCTATGATTGAGTGCAATGCCACCTTTGGTATGTACCTAACCAGGCATATCTGACAATTGGAACATCAGCAGAGGTTCCTCACTAAACCAATACAGGGTGTACATAAAATGTACTATGCACACTGCCTCAATGCCCTATCCCTGTATTCTGTGTCATACAGCCTTTGGAGGGGTGATGTATGCCTGCCATACAGGGCATTGTCAGACCCCACTGTGGAACTCCTGCATATCCACGAAACAGCTAGCACCAGAATTTCCCATTCTATAGACCTACACCTTGTCTGTGGTATAAATTGGATGTGCTGGAGAGACAAGTATTTATCCCAGAGACTATACCTTATATGGAACAGGCTCCCCATCCATGTAAAGCAGAGTTTTGCCCTAACAGAAATCAAGTGCAGGTTACACAATTGGATGAGGAACAGGACAATCATCCCTGGTTTGGGACCTATGTCTGTAATGGACACAGGGAAACTGTAAATGGTTCATCTCTCAGGCCCCTGCTTGTAAGGGTTTCTTCTCCCAAACCCTGATTACACTTATCAAGGGTATCATAGCTTGTCAGAGATTTGGGATGCATGACTAGGCTTAAGAAGCTCTTGTGTTTGTTAGCTTAGTAAACATCTATGAACCTATGAAACCATGAGCCTATACTGTATTACCTTTCTGGTGATACTTCTTTCCTGTGCAGACATTCAGTCCTGTGTTCTGACATTGATGGGTCGATTGTAGATGTGTACCCATAGGTGTGTCCAACACAATATTGAAAATGAAATGTAAACATTTTTGTGAGACACATTTCATTGTGTGACTCCACAGTCCTTACAACAGCATCTATTGTAACGTACACAAATCATGCTATACACAATATAAATGGCAAAGTACAATATCTGTAAATGACCAGTACAAGTAGGATGTCTACAGCAACAATGGATGAAATGAATTCATATTAATGTAGATACTCACCCTGTGTATCAGACACATAGCTTTTTTTCCCTGCATCCATGAAAAAGATGATAGGGATATGAGACAGTTATCACTTGCACAGAGTGTTGAGTAGGGGTGCAGGAGGCCTAGGCTAACCCAATAGGTTGGCAAGTGTGTGTGAGTCAGGAAGGAAAGCAGGCAGGATGGACCATGGAATTGTTGCGTGTGTGTCTGTAGGTGTCCTCAATGTCACAGTGGTGTGTGAGTGTCTGCATGAACACAGCCAAGCTCAGTGCTAGCCCTACATGTCTGTATATTGGACAGCTGTGAACCGTGCATGGTACAGCTGACAGTTCATCATCTTTGCCCTGAACATGAGAACTGGCTCTGCCATTAGTTGTACAGGCACCTCCATGCTCAAGCAAGAAAGTCAGAACAAACATCTGAACCGATAAAGGAACCAATGTAGCAAACAGCAAAATAGTGAAGAAAAAGGCAAACTGCTTCCAACACAGCACTCTTTAATAGCAACACAACAAGGTAAGTGCTTTCACAGATTACATCCGCTTCCTCAGACGGATGTAATCCATGAAAGCGCTTACCTTGTTGTGTTGCTATTAAAATGTGCTGTGTTAGAACCAGTTTGCCTTTTTCTTCACCTCCATGCTCAAGGTCAGATACTGTGCTACTACCTGAGGGTGACTGATGTCTCCTTGAAATGTGCCCTCCACAGGAACACCCAGGACCATGAGCCCATGGTCTGCTACATCTTGGTGTGAACAGCACACTCCCCTCTGGAGTGATGGATGTACTACCACTATGGGAGCATAATTGTGCACGGCCATGTTGACTCTCAGAAGATGTAGTTGCTGACCTACCCCCATGAGGCCGACACTCAACTCCAGTCAGATGTTCCATCACAGACAATGTGTGTTCCAAGACAGATAGTGTGCCATCTATCTCAGACCTACCCCTTTCCATTGTGTCAGTCAGTCATTCCAGGGTATTGGCAACACAGTGGATGCAATCACAGATGTCAGACTGTGCTGCATCCGTAACCCTGAGCATTCTTCGGGAGTTCCTTTCTGAACGTGCCTATGCCTCCATGATGGCCCTAAACATATGCCAAGTGACATGTAATGAGAAACTTACAACAGGTGGTGGAGGGCAGCAGACCTCCTAGCAGCACCCCTATCAATCTGCCTCTGTGGAACCTTGCCAACTGTTTGGCTATGGCCAGTGTTGACAGTCACTGAATCAACAGTAGCCACACTTCCTTGTTCAATGTCCCCACCCTCTAACTGTCCAATATCTATGGCCCCAGGGGACTGGGTATGCATAGGCATACTGGCTGTGTACGGTGATAATGAGGATAGATGAGGTATGTCAATCTCTTATTTATTTATTATTATTATTTATTATCAGTTTGATTACTGGGGAGGTCCACTGGGCCAAGAAGTGCCCATTTTCAGTGGAGGCCCAGGGAGAAAAGCTCGATGAACAATTTAATACAATATAGGATACAAATGAAGAATAAAGGTTGCAAAGTGAAATACCATACAATATAAGTTTGCAAAATACGAATAAAGGTTACAAAGTGAAAATACAAGAGTTGGATTCATACATTCGAGAACATTATATACATTATGAGACAGTTAAATAAATTGAGAGAGTTTAACAACTTGCCTGCAATTTTTTTTTTTTTTTTTTTTTTTTTTGTGAAACAATATTTACATGTTAGGAGCAACAGAGCAGAAGAGCCATGCTGGAAAAAGTATCAGCCACTGCAGGAAGGAGCTGAGGTAAGTAAGAGAAGGTGCAGTAAAAGTTTGGTAGAAGTGGTAGAGGAAACAGAGTAATTCTAAGGGAGAGGAGAATAGGGTAGTGGGGGGAAGAGGAGAAAAATGTTATGGGATAGTAGGCTGTAGTAAATAAGAGGGAGAAAGAGATAGGTGTTAGAAGAAAGCTCAAAAAAAGACAGGAGGACAGCAAAAGTTATTATAAGAGTAGGGTAGGAGTAAGCAACAAGTGAGAAGGTGCTGCCACCTAGTGGTGAGAGAAGGAAAATAGGCAGGCAGAGAGACTAAGGGGAGATAGAATGGAGCTAGAGACAGAGGTAGGAAAAGGTAGAGGTAACAGTGAGTACCAGGGTAAGTCTTCAGAGGGATAGAGGAATGGAATGAGAGATTAGACGTAGTGAGTTAGAGTGGGATCTTTGAGGTACGTGGTAAGCTGCTGAGACACACACTGGGGGACAGGCTAGCAGATAAGGATGTTATGATAAATTAGCTTTGTTTTATGTTTTTAAAGTTACATACATTTATTGAGAGCTAAAGGTGAGGGATTCCACACTGTGGGTTCCTTACGGATAAGCCCGAACTGGTTAGAAGGATAAAAATCCAGGTGGGCCAAACTTGGCTTTGAGCGAGGAGTCCGTGTAATTTGGGAGGTACTGCTGGACCCTCAGGATAGGTGAGCTGTAAAAGAAAAGGGAGAAACAGACAAAACGTAAGTATAGGGAGAAGGGAGGAGAAAGGAGGAAAGTATAAGCTAAATCGTAAAAGGAGGTGGAGAACATATAGACGGGAAAGGGTAAAGGAACAGAGGAGTAGGTCTAGAAGAAGGGTATAAGAGAGGGAGAGTTAAGGAGACAGTAAAAGGTAATTGAGAGCAGCAAAAGAAGGAGAGCAAGGAGCAAGACGGAGGAGAGAGAGCAGTACTGACAAGGTGTAGACAGTGACACAACCACTAGTAAACAATCTAGAAACAAATGCAATTATACACTGTTTTAAAAATACATTGTGAGGAGCAGATAAGTACAGTGATATAACAACAAGTACAGGCAGATTATATACCCTTGGAACAGGATTAAATAAGCATTATACCTTTATACAAAGTGTTAAGGAATATCTAGGCTATTTGCAGAGCAAGGTCAGAAGGCAAAAAACAAAAATAAACAAAGCCTTAGCAATTTGTCAGAGCTGGTACAGCTTTAATAGCTTAATTACTAAAGCTATCACATGATGGTCAACAGTCCCTATAAATGAAGTTAGAATTCTACAACTATTTGATCTTGATAAAGCTTGGCAATGGGACCAGGCGAAAGCGCTTGATTCAAACTGTTGGGATTCATTTTTGTATTTGTTTTTCACTTGGTTGAAGTTTTCTGCTGAAAAGCAAGGTGTTTTTAAAAAAAGTTTTAACAAAGCAATAAAATCGTTTACTTCATTCCTCCGTGGGCTGTTTTTGAGCAGTGGAAAGCTTGCTTTGGTTTTTTGGTGCTTACACTTTGTTTTATTCATTATAACTTTATACAAAGTGTTAAGGAATATCTAGGCTATTTGCAGAGCAAGGTCAGAAGGCAAAAAACAAAAATAAACAAAGCCTTAGCAATTTGTCAGAGCTGGTACAATAGGCTAGGCTAGGGAGGGAGATGTATAAACCCAATTTATACCAAACAATGGCAGGACTATAAATAATAGAAGTAGCGAAAAAAAAAAAAAAAAGATTATTGTGCTACAGAGTGGAAGCGGGTAGGGTAGGGTAGAAGGGAGGGAGAGTATGCTACAAAAAGGGCTTAGTCTAGTAGCATTTACTCAGTTAAAAAGGCATTTGGGTAGGATAAAGGAAGTAAATAAAAAAATAGTTCTAGAACAGCTGCAATACAGCGCCTAAAATAATAATGTGTCTAGGGAAAGGCACTAGTATGACATGGATTATGGTCGCTACAAAGTGCTGAGGAGTGGGCGAGCTCTCAAAAACAGTTTATTGTGTAAGGATAGGGTAAGGGGGGGTGGTGAAGACGCTTCACCCGTTTGCTTCAGCGGAGCTGAAACACCAACCGCTGAGCGGTTCAAATGCAATTACAGGTAAACTATCTAGTTTATGCCTTTTACTTTCCCCTTTGTGGCACTAATGTGACATGGATTTTGGTCACTGCAAAGTGCCAAGGAATAGGCGGGCTCCCAAAGCAGTTTTAATGCGTGAGTGCATGGTAAGGGGGGGGGTGAGAATGCTTCACCCGTTTGCTTCAGCAGAGCTGAAACACCAACTGCTGAGTGGTTAAAATGCAGTTACAGGTAAACTATATAGTTATGCCGCTGCACATTAGAATATAGAAACTATTGGGCCAAACAGAGTAAAGGACCTGTGCTGGTGTTCCGATTCTACACGAGTAATTAGTGTAGCAGGGTAGTGAGGGTGACACTAAAACCAGCGAAATAGATGGAGGTTTCCTATGATCATAGCCTTAATAGCAGCCGGGTATGCATTTAGTAAGGCACTATTTCACAGTTAAGGCAAACACCTTCTTAACAGCTTACACAAACAAGTTCAACACTTTTAACAACTTATCAGTTTAAAAATCAGCCGGGTATGCGTTTAGTAAGACAATTAAGCATGTTTTAGAATCATATTGGCTTTGTACCCGCTGGGATGTGCGTTAAGTGAGGCGCTATAACATAGACAAAACAGGATGTTGATTTCAACTAACACAGATAGAATAAACATTTCTTAAGATTTTGACAGCATATCAGTCTTTTTTTTTTAAAAAATCCTAACATCAAAGATAGCAGGGTAAGCGTTTGTTATGAACGCTATAATATATGCGGATAAACACTGTCTAACAGGCAACAGAGCAGGCAGATATCAAGTTAGGTCTCTGATCGTTTGCCCAACAAAAACACTTGTAAGCAGATTAAAAACCTCAATGCAGTCAAATGCAGAGCGGTGCAAGGGAAAAACACTTTTTAAGTTTGTTTAACAAAAAAAACATAAAACCATACCCAGAGGTGAAACAAGCAGCACTACCGTGTTAACAGCCAGGTGGGGAAAGAGCGAGGAGGTGAATCCAAGCTAGGAGAATCAGAAGAAATGGCGCCAATAAGGTATTGGCGTCTATATGTAGACTCTAGGGAGGTGGTGGGTAGGGGGGAGGAGATAAAAAGTGGAAGAGAGGGAGTGCTGGGAATCTGGTAGGGAGGAGTGGAGGGGAGGGAAAAGGAGCAAGGGGGACTAGAGCAACAGAGCAGAAGATCCCTGCTGGAAAAAGTATCAGCCACTGCAGGAAGGAGCTGAGGTAAGTAAGAGAAGGTGCAGTAAAAGTTTGGTAGATGTGGTAGAGGAAACAGAGTAATTCTGGGGGAGAGGAGAATAGGGTAGTGGGGGGGAGAGGAGAAAAAAGTTATGGGATAGTAGGCTGTAGTAAATAAGAGGGAGAAAGAGGTAGGTGTTAGAAGAAAGTTCAAAAAAGACAGGAGGACAGCAAAAGTTATTATAAGACTAGGGTAGGAGTAAGCAACAAGTGAGAAGGTGCTGCCACCTAGTGGTGAGAGGAGGAAAATAGGCAGGCAGAGAGACTAAGGGGAGATAGAATGGAGCTAGAGACAGAGGTAGGAAAAGGTAGAGGTAACAGTGAGTACCAGGGTAAGTCTTCAGAGGGATAGAGGAATGGAATGGGAGATTAGACGTAGTGAGTTAGAGTGGGATCTTTGGTGTATGCGGTAAGCTGCTGAGACACACACTGGGGGACAGGCTAGCAGATAAGGATAGGTTCATAGGTTCATAGGTTCATAGGTTCATACTAGGCTATCTGCCCAAGGGCATTTATAAGCCTAGCCTAGAGTTTTGTGGCTTTCGCCACCCCTTTATTTTGAAGAAAACTATGCCCATTATTTTGCTGTGCCTCTGTCAAGCAGTGACACTGAGGTAATCCCTGGGGTATATCTGCGATCTCCCATCCATTGGTCAAGATTTCTCTTGAACAAGGCCAGTGAGGTGCTCTGCCTCACATGTACTGGGATTTTGTTCCACAGCATAGGGAGTCTCTGGGTGATGAATCTGTCCCTCCAGCATGTCCTATTAATAACCGTGTCAAGGTTTAAGTCTCCCGCCCTTGTAGTTCTGAGGGATCTAGATTTTTTGAGGTGAAGCATGTTCATCAATTCTGGGTTTGACATGGCCTTGTATGTCAGGCACAGGTCACCTCTGAGCAATCGGTAAGCGACTGAATAGAGCTGCAGTTCTTTCAGTCGGGCAGCATAAGACATATTTTTGAGACCCTTTATCCTTTTGGTGAGGAACTTTTGGGGCCTTTCCAGCTGCTGCAGGTGTCGGGTCAGATACATTCCGAATGGGGCATTGTACTCAATCATTGGTCTGATGAGTGATGAGTACAGGGGGATGATGACCTCTCTTGATCTAGATGTGAATCCCTTCATGATCAGGTGGGCAATATAGAAGGTCTTCCTATCTACTTTAGCAACGTGAGTGTCAAACGATAGGTTACTGTCAGCCTGGGTCCCCAGATCCCTGATCACTTCTTCTGTGCTCAGTGAATTGCCACCTATATGGTAGCTAGGGGTAACCTTGTTTTTCCCGAAGGGTATGACTATGCATTTCTTGGTGTTTAACTTTAGGCCATGGCTCTGGCACCAGTTATCCATTTCTGTGAGACCCTTCTGAAGGATATCTGTGTCAGATGTGTTTTCGACTATGGCGCCCAGTTTGCAGTCATCTGCAAACTTTGTCAGCTGTTATGATAAATTAGCTTTGTTTTATGTTTTTAAAGTTACATCCTATCTACTTCTTTCTAACTAATTTTGCCTCTATTCTCTAAATCTATTTCATATTAAATACTACTATGCTTCCTCTCCTTCACAGTTCTAGCTAGTACTGGATTCTTTAAAGTGACTCATATTACTTCTTGATTTATTAGCTAACTGCTTCTCCATTTCATTTTTCTTTATCTTCCTTTATTACCTACATCGACACTATTGCTTTCTTCTCTTCCCTCAACTAGTACTCTTCAGTAACAGTTATATGTAACTTCTTATTAACTATACTAAGCCTATTCAAATATGTGCAACCTTCGTTATGTACTTGTAAATTTGCAGCCTTCTCTGTTCAAGAAAATGTATATGCATTCTAAATATGTATTTTCTGTGATGTGAACTTTGTTTAAATTGTGTGGAGCTTTTCTCCCCGGGCCTCTACTGAAAATGGACATATATCCAGCTAGACTAGCCCGGTCAACAAATGTAAAATAAAATAAATAATAAATTTATTGAGAGCTAAGGGTGAGGGATTCCACACTGTGGGTTCCTTACGGATAAGCCTGAACTGGTTAGAAGGATAAAAATCCAGGTGGGCCAAACTTGGCTTTGAGCGAGGAGTCCGTGTAATTTGGGAGGTACTGCTGGACCCTCCGGATAGGTGAGATTTATTGAGAGCTAAAGGTGAGGGATTCCACACTGTGGGTTCCTTACGGATAAGCCCGAACTGGTTAGAAGGATAAAAATCCAGGTGGGTCAAACTTGGCTTTGAGCGAGGAGTCCGTGTAATTTGGAAGGTACTGCTGGACCCTCAGGATAGGTGAGATTTATTGAGAGCTAAAGGTGAGGGATTCCACACTGTGGGTTCCTTACGGATAAGCCCGAACTGGTTAGAAGGATAAAAATCCAGGTGGGCCAAACTTGGCTTTGAGCAAGGAGTCCGTGTAATTTGGGAGGTACTGCTGGACCCTCAGGATAGGTGAGCCAGGGGTGAAACAAGCAGCACTACCGTGTTAACAGCCAGGTGGGGAAAGAGCGAGGAGGCGAATCCAAGCTAGGAGAATCAGAAGAAATGTTATCTGTGTCTGATTCAGCCTCTGCAACCCCCAGCTATGCCTCAATTTGGCCACCAGCATCATATGAGTCTGGAGAGACACTGACATCAGGTTGTGAGGGGGACAAAGACCAACCTCCCCAGTCACCTGTGATAAAAAGGAAAAATCAATAGATTAATACCTACACTTCTATACTCTGCAGTACTATAGTGCAATATATGTTAAGCTGTATAAACTGCTGTCACTATTACAGACTTTTATAACTCCCAGCCTCACAGAGTAGGACATGTGGACATTATTTTCTAACCCTAATCTGTAATTATTTGGATATAATTATTTATTAAACAAGAATCTCATGAGCAAAACATAAATTATATACACTGTTGACATTCTGCAAAAATCTGCAAAGTTGACAATTATGGCAATCTGTAATGTCCTGACAATACTCTCAAGTCAATCACTATGGTCATACCTACAAGGCAGACAGTACATGAATCCAGCCAGCAGGCCTGGGACAATACTGTGAATACATTGAACTATATCTACATCTCTGACCAAACAGTTTTGTCCTTACCAGCAGCAGGAGCATGGCCTCTTCTGATTCCTGACAGTCTTGAAAAAATGTGAGGAGAGGTAACTGCAACAATAATGCATGTTACAGTCTAACAGGAGTAATATGTCCGAATATCTCACATTTACAGTAGCTGCTATGTTAACACATATGTGGGTCACAATCTCTACATGAGCTTAAAACTGCAGCTACCCCCCCCCCCATAAAACACCTGACAACCATGTAAAACTATATACACTTTGACACGCTGAATGCAACAGTATTCCAATGCTGATCTTACTAAGCATACCTGGATGCTCCTCTTGACAGGAAAGGGTGGCACCTATGTCCACAACATATTGGCCGATGGATGTCTGGGAGCTGTCCTATGTTACAAGGTTTGCCAGGAATTCTTCTGTGGCTGAGAGAGGTTGTTCTGTTGCAGAGCCACCACCAGTGACCTGACAATCTCTGGCCATGTCAGCTGCATGTCTGCGTACAGAGTTTATCATATTTGTGACATGATGTCACATCTGCTCGTAGGTGCGATTTTGGTGACCCACGGCATTGATATTATACACCAGTTCATCCTACAGCACTGCACTCTCTGGCCTAATTACCCTCCCTCTGGACAGCAGGACTTGGTAATGTTGGCACAAAGCCTCAATGATGAGGTCATTTTCTACATCAGTAAGTTGTGCCCTATGTTGTGCATGCATATATTTCCTGAAATACAAAAAAATGAGAACATATGTCAGGATCACATACTTGGGAGTACAGTATATAGAGATACAACAATAAAGGATGGCTATCAGGATTCACTGCTTGACTACACACCTCATATTCAACAGTGTGCCAAACATACAAAGGGTGTGGATGCAACTAGATAGTAGCAATAGTGACCTATTCCTGTTTATGCCATGACAAATGCTCACATATGATCACACACCGAACACAGGAGTGCATTGTAGCGTGCCCCATAGCAGGAACCCTCCCCATATAATATATGTAAACAACTGTGCCAACAAAATAGCAGTATACTATTACAAATGCTATCAAAGGAAGCATCCAGGAGACCTGTGTACCTAGTTGTCACACTGCATTATACCCTTGTTGTACTGCACATGCTCTGTTTGTGTAACACAGCTGGAAATCAATGTCATGTCAGCAGTACAGTTCTAAGAAAGACTTACTGATGTAATCCCCATTCCCCCTAAGTATATTCAAGTATATGCATCATGTTGGAAACAAAATGGTTACATACCTGGTGGAGTACGATACTCTTCTGTTGAAAGATACAGCTATATAAGTACTGTGTCAATGAGTTAACTGTACAAACTGACTCATACACACTTTTTCCCATAGCTAGAAGTTTGCCTTTTAAGACAGTTCTGATTAGAGGGTGATTGCCTCTTAACCAGTCTATGATTCACAAATGCTACATGCAGCCTACACAGTTGATTTTCAGTGTAATCATCCAATCCCATGCAATTACTCAACTAGATATAAGGCCTCAATGTAGAATCCATCCCCTTTCTCACATGTTGGGGTGGAAATTACTGGGGTAAAGATACTACATCAGCACTGAGAGAATGTTTGTAGCAGCTGCTTATTACATACAGATGTGTATGGTACAGGCTGAAGCAGCTACTGTTGCTGGAAATAGGCATAGTCAGAGAGACTGCAGAATGTGCAGAACAACAACACTTAAGAGTAACTGTGGGACCTGTGACAGCCTGGGTGAACAGCCAGAGCTAGATTAAGGAAAATCATCCCAATGGAAATTAAGGTATGTGTTTAAGATAAGTATGTTAGCCAAAGTTATCATTACAGAGTAAAAGGAAAAATACTTGGTATGTCCTAGAACAAGGGATGGGGTACATTAACCATTATGTCAACCAGTTGGACAACTGCCAAGTCATATGTTATGTCATGGTAGTCATCTGGAACATGTGTGCTGGCAACCTTTGCTTCTAGCACAATCTCAATATATGTATGTTACTTGTGCAGCTGTGGTTGCCTGTAATATCAACAGCAAACCACCATGGGCTGCAGTCTGATATTACTTACTGGGCCACATTTGAATTACATACCTCAAAATTTTGGGAATTCATGCTAATGCATAACCTTACATTCTATGCACTTTCTAGGGTTGTAATAGGAATAGTTAAAATGTGGTCCTGTCTGTAGGCCTCTCATTTCCATCATTTAGAAGTATACATTCAATCTGTACTGCTTTGGGTGGAGAAATAGGTGATGAGACAGCCATACTATCACAATGTATAATGGTGATGCACACATACATGAATTTTAAATGCTAGACACAGCTGTATTTGAACCCAGGACCATGTGGATCAAACAATATTTTCAAAGCATTTAACAGATTGAGCTACTGAGTCACTTTTAGTTACCTGCTGTTACATGCTCACTTACTTCTATTAATATGTGTATGGCTTCATATTGATGTATTTCTCTACCAGAGTCCCAGTTAAATTCCTATTTTTCCATTAATCTTTTAGCAGAATTGCTGCACTATGCAGCATGATGTG
This sequence comes from Protopterus annectens, assembly GCF_019279795.1. Classification (NCBI taxonomy): domain Eukaryota; kingdom Metazoa; phylum Chordata; order Ceratodontiformes; family Protopteridae; genus Protopterus; species Protopterus annectens. Next base: position 105,093,384 of record NC_056737.1, read on the forward strand.
TAGCATCTCATAAACATGCTTAATGATAAAAAAATGACAATTACTATGTTTTGCTTACAACACCTATGCTAATTACCTGGCTGTGTGGCTTGGTGGGTTGATATACTGTTGTTAAAGTGAAATGGTACTGGGTTTGAAATAGGGTAAAGGTGTACTTTTTGAACATGATTATTATACTTTCAAATACCTACAGTAATATAATGCCATTTAGCATAGCGCAGCATCTCGCAAAAATTCTTTAAAGAAAAGAATATTAGGGAGGTAGGGCAGTGGTGCAATGGCATGCATGCAGGGGGGGAACCATAGTGAAAGACAGGTAGATATGTGTAGGAAGGGTATAGAAAAGAACCATAGCTATCCATTTCTTCAACAGGAGCAAGTGTGCACTTGAAAAGATTTATAGCTGAATTTGGACTGTCAACCCCAGGGAGAGGGGTGACAACAACATAAGTGTATTGTCAAGCCAATTGGACCAAATTAAGTGTGTTCTGTGGTCACGTGTGTGAAATGGAGAGCTATGTATGCAATAATATTTTTTGTGGGACAGGTGCCCCTTTTTTTTAAGGTAAGAGTGGAATGTTGGGGAAGGGACACAGTTATGTGTGTGGAAGGTAAGTTAGGAAGGTGGGGAAGCATTTGCAGACAGACAAGACAGACACAACAGTAGCAGGCAGGGATGGTGTGGGGCACAAGAGGGGGGTGAACACCTTGGTTGGGGAGGAGGGTGTTGTGGGATCCCGATCCCATGGACGTCAGACATGGTAGCAGTGTGACTCAAGTCCTCACCCATGGGACTGTAAGCACTACACCTTTACTGTTCCTTTGAAGGCAGTGGTCGATACCAGTGCCTGGGGACAGACTGTCCCACCAGTGTCCATCTGGTATAGGGGTGCACCAACAGTTTGGAGCACTGGTCTATGCACTATGCCTGGCAGTTGCTCCTGGGTGACAAAAGCATCCCCCCCACCTCCACTCCCAGAAGTGGGCACACCCCCAGCCTGTGGGGTGGAACTATCTGATGGAACAGGTAGTGCAGGGGTAGCAGAAGGGGTGCCACCAGGCTGTGGCCCAGATGTGCTGGGCCCCAATGCCTCAGCCGGGGGAGCCAAGGTAGGTGGATCACTGGGAAATTACTGTGGTAAATAACATATAAACATGAAGGAAAAATAACCATAACCCAATCAAGTGTAATTAATAATATAAGAGAAAACAATAATGAGTAATGGAAACAAATTCAAAATAACATAACCAGGAACACAACAATAAATAAAGTAAATTGCATTTTTTTAACAGCAAATCAATATTAAATTATACATAAGGCCAACATAAGAGGTAATAAATGATATGATAATAGCAAATGATAATAGCAAATATATTGATTAAATAAATAAAAGAAGAGAAGGGGTGGGGTGAGAAAAAAATGAAGAACATTAGTAACTTCACAGACAGTATAAGTAAACAGACTGCAACTACATACTTCTACATATGCTAGATTTCACTTGTGAGACCACTGACTGCTATGCCTTTTGCAATTTGAAATACTACCCTGTTCCTTACACACACTAGAGTACAGATCATAATGCATCCAACAATAATTCAATGTTGTTTATATTGTATAGATGATGTTTCACATACATACCTCTCAATCTCTTAGCATGGGACATTATGGGCCAAGCCATATATAATGGTGGTACAAAGGCACAACAACAGGGAACATTCTTGCATAGTGTGCTCATACAATAGTAGCAAGGTGTTCTGATAACAGATTTGCCATTAAATTGCATTTCAAGTGATGTCATATATCTGCAAAATTAGAGGACTTACATTTTTTTCTGACACTGATCCCCTGCAATGTGGCAGTGGCTGGCCAGTAAAACAAGGTCATATACCAAACAGACCAGACATATGGGGCAACAGACCAGACATATGGGGCAATATTCAGTACATTCTGCAAAAATCGTGACAGTTGAAAGGTATGTTTGTGTACACTGATTATACATGACAGCTGGGCAGTCATGGCACAGGTCTATGGGTGTGCACTTCACATGCAAGCATGGCTAGGTTAGGTTTTATTTATGATATGCTAATGTAGTATTGAATACTGCGCAGTTTCTCAGTTGGCTAGTGTAGGATTAGAACTCATAAGTATATATTACAGTAATACTGAACATTTTATTTGAAACAATAAATTATCAGAGCACCATTTCCTTTTACACTTTATTGATTCATGTTTCAAATCTTGTATTTACACATGTGGATAGCTGTGTAGGACTTCTGTTAACTTACACATTTACCCTATTCATTTATTGACTGCAATCTACAGCATATTTCAGACAAAATACACAGACCACAACACTGACTCTTAATTTGAGTATTGCACATTTATTTATGACAGACCAAAACAGTATTGCATACTGCACAGTTTCTCACTTGGCTGGTGTGGGATTACAACCCACAAGCAGTGACTATATTAACACTGAACATTTTATTTGAAATAATAAATTATCAAAACACCATCTCCTTTTACACTTCATTGATTCATGTTGTTTTAAATCTTGCATTTACACAAATGGATAGCTATCTAGGACTTCTGTTAACTTACACATTTACCCTTTTCATTTGAGTGCAATCTACAGCATATTTCAGACAATGAGCAGACAACAACATTAACTCTTAATCTGGGTAAACCACAACATTAACTAATGGTTGGAGGCTATGCTACACAGTACTGCATGCTTACTTGATTCAACTTGCTTTATCAATTCAGATATGCACTGACACAGTAATAAAACACTATGATGTCCTAGGTATTTCATACATGACTGTTAAGACTGTAATATCTGTATTTACTTTATTTTATTATTAAGTTATGCACTAAGTTATCACTTCATTGATTTTCTTACATACCACATGCTTGCCTCATCCTGGCCAAATGGTTTGCATGGGATTGGACATTGCAAGCCCTCTTTTCTGCAGCTGTGGTAAGAAAAGGAAACCATTATGCATAGCAGTTTTGCACAGATTCAGCTTGTGTATTTATAAATTACTAGAAAACATACTTAAATATCTGTGGGGTGTGCCCATCCCATGCATTTTGGATCCAGTTATCCAAGGTTCCCCGCTTCCTTTGATGCAGGTCATCATAATGGTGATGACATGGCTCACCAGTGTGGGGAATACCAGTTACACTGGTCAGGTCTCTAGCCAAAGTATCCCAGGCTCAGACTTACACCCTGAACCCTGATAGTCACCCTGCAGCACCCTAGGTCCATAACCTTCTACCAGGAGTCCAATGAAAACTCTGGACTCCTGCACACCCCATATTATGCCCTAAAGAACACACCTTCTCCCACAACAACAGCCGTACCCACAGTCAAGGTCAGTCTCCAAGGGGATAATGTGAAATTCCCGCCTATTGCCCTTTAAATAGGCTGTATTCCTGCCATTGCACGTCATACTGTAACTTTAAAAAATGCAATGTGTTGCTTAGCATCGTCCAAACTTGCACAACCCATGTTTTAGTGAAGCTTAGCAACACGCAAACAGAAAAAGACCACTGATGATGTTTAAGTGATGCTTAGCATTGCGCACCTTTTCTAAATGTAACAATTATTGAATTTAAAGTCAACTGATGTTTCAGTCATCTGACGCAGTTTCACAGCAGTGTATGTAAAAGGTATTGCTTCCCAGTACTCAAACCTGGAGCCTACTATACTGTAGGTCATGAGTGGGATAGTGAGTGAAGGAAACACATAATATCTTCAGATATACTGTGAAGGTGCCTGTAACTGTAGTGAAGCACTGCTGCATGGGTTTGCATGTTGCTAAGCTCCACAGAGCTACACCAATTAAATTCATCTGGTTTCAATTTTTAGCTTTCTAGCGTATGTCTAATGCATAGGTACACAGCACTATGCTTAGCTAAATATGGTGTCACATCGCACAAACAGCACATAAAAATAAAAAATAAAAAAATAGAAAGTGAGCGCAGCTGGTTTCTATTTTTAGATGTCTGGCACATGTCTGATGTATGGTTGCACAGAGCTAAGCATAGCTAAATAACACGGAACATCATTCAAACAAGCACATTGAAATAAAAAAGAAAATAGAACTTGAATGTATCTGGTTACTATTTTTAGATGTATGGCACATGTCTGATGTATGGCTGCACAGAGCTAAGCATAGCTAAATAACATGGAGCATCATATAAACAAGTACATAAAGGTAACAAAAAGTAAAATAAATCCAACTTAGTGAAGTAAAATGTCTTGTAGACCTTTCAGTCAAGGTTAATGGGCAGAAAGGTATGTGGGTGTGCTGCTGGTCTTACACGGATTCAATATATATGTTGTTCTGACCTCCTTAGGCACGCACAATTAATATGCATGGCATGCTGCTGAAGGAGAATTGTGATCCTGTACATGGATACATTCCATGTAGGCTTTACATGAAGCCTACACAGACTTTATTGAATCCTGGGATGCATCATTTCTGATTTTCTAGACTTTATAAATCTTTTTATACAACCTATAGTTTTATAACTATCATTAACCAATTGGTTGATATGATTAGATAAACTCAAAATTGGATCTACCCATATACCCAGGTCCTTAAATGAGTTTACAGTTTCAGTCATTGTCTGTTGTATTACATTTTCACCTTTCAATTTATGTGTCCCAAATCTCATATACTTAGTTTTTGATGTATTTATCAGCTTATTGTTGTCCTATGCTAAATGTTCAATTTAGTCAAGTTCTTTTGCAGAAGTGCCCTGTTTTTAACACATGTAATCAGGAATGGCATGAGTATTATATTTCATTTCCCTTATGTTTCATCTACAAAATAAGAGTGATTACTGCCTATTACTAGGCCGTAAATTACCAGTAAAATATCCCAAACAGATTAAGATGTACTCAGTGGTGGCTGGTGACTTCAAATCAAAGGAGCGCTAAAGGAGACAGTTGAATGATTGGGGCCAACGGGAAGGAGTGTGACCAACTACAAAGAGGCAGAGCTATGCTCAAAACCACAAAAACTAGGACTTTAATTAAATACGCTGCCCTGGGTGCCAAACTGTCATTATGAGAGTCCAATCAAGACAAAATGAAGTGTAGAAGAAAAACAATATTTCAGTGCATTGGCTACACGACAGCTTACTTAATATCTGGATGGAAACAAAAAGGTTGTGAGGTATGAAAAAATAAATTACTTTTTAAATACATTACAGGAAGGCCACTCAAAATAAAGTATACAAAAACAAATAGCACTCAACTTAAACCGTTTCTCCTTGCACTGCAGTTCTAATTATAATTTATATTCAGCTTTATAAAGTACCAAGTAACATGCTGAAAGTAGCAATCTCTGTGGTACCCCCACTTGTAAAAATGTTTCTCATCCAAAAAAGACCTGCTACCTGACAACAACTATCTACTTGTTTCATGAGGAAAACATGATCAAAGTAAAAAATGAACATCAAACAAGAAGCAAGCTCAAGATAAATTGCTTAAAGGATTACTGCACAGGTTATGGACCACACATGATAAAGTGGCATTCTGTTTAGTTTACTGGTAAAGCCTGCAAAGATGACTGCAAGTCTCCAACAAATGTGGTGAACTTCTGAAAATACTGTAATCCTGTCATTTATTACTAATACTTTCATATGCACTTCAATACCTAAGGCTTATACGTTATCTAGTTATGTAAATATTATCTGCATGACAACAACAAAGAGTCTTTCAATGTTGGTAATTCTTGAACAATATGTTTATTAAAGCTTAATTGCATCTTACAATGTCAGACAAGCTTACCTGATGGTCATTAAGTCATTGCTACTTAAACACAGAGCAACAGGCACTGCAACAACATGCATTCTTTGAATAATAAGCATAAATCAACAGTATAAAAATATGACAGAAAACCAAAAATATTCTGCAAAATCAAGGACAGATGAAAAGCCATTGTAATACTTGTGTCTGCCTTGGATGGGAGGATACTCTGCGCACTTACACTGCATAACTGTTCCTTGCCTTGCTTGGACACATCCATAGTCACTACATGGGGGAGTGGGGTGCAACAAGTATGTCACAATTTGAAATGTCTCTGGCTGATGATGGCCCTGACACATTTGTCATACCTCTCAATCTCAGAGCAAGAAATCTGGACAAAGCCATGACGTCTTGCATTAATATGAATTTTACGAAGGGTATGGAATCTGAAACTCAAATGTCTGTCATTATTTTCTAACTTCAGTCTTTAATGATTTGCCACTAATTTGCCAGAAGACCACAATTTTATGAAAAATGGACCAAAAATGTGATGCAAAAATATAAAATAGCCACAGAATACAGCTGGGAACCTGTCAAAGAAGGGACAGTTTTTTAAATATTAGTACTGTTAAGTTGAGCAGCTGACAAAATAAGAGAATCTACATGCATTTCTGAAATAAAAGTAATCTATAACTCTGATCATTACAATTATTTAATTGTAAACCCTCCACATTTTCTTCCAAAATTGCCATTTTGTGGAGGAATTATTAGGGGGAGAGCAACATTTTGAGCCAAAGTCAGGGACAGTTGAGAGGTTTAGATATACCTAATTCTATAAAGTGATTTTTGTGCTTACCTCTCAATCTCTGAATGCAGAAAATCTGGACAAGGCCAAATATATTGGGGGAACATACAGACAGTACTAAAAATTGCTCTTGTATAAACTTAGTTGGTAGAATAACAGGTCTTGCTATATCATGCATTTTTCTGAAGGGTATGAAGTCTGAAACTCAATGTCTGACATTATTTAGTGACTTCATTCCAAAATGATTTGCCAGAAAACCACAAATTTTATGAGGAACAAACCAAAAATAAGAAGCAAAAATCTATTCATTCTGTGAAAATCTGGACAGTTAAGAGGTATGGTTCAGCCGGGGTTGTCTTTGAGTTTGCCGCCCTTCCTCCCTCACAAAATCATGGTCAAATGGGGCCTTCTCCCCTGCAGCCATTCCAATGTCCCATTACTTGGCTATTTCACCCTATTTACCATAAACACTGTAATGTGCATACTGCTTTATTTCTACAATCATTTGGATTTCATTTAAAAGTTTTATTTTACATTTTACAGCACAAACACTAATAGACATATGCTAAGCAAAGCAGTGCAGTCTCACATTGAAAGTAGACTTATCATTAAAACTTCTCTGCCCTTGAAACTCACATTCATTGAAACAGCATTGAAACCCACATTCAAAGAAAATACATCTGGCCAGTGGCAGATAAAGATTAACCTTTGGCTGTTTTCAAATCACAGGCCCCTTGCACATGAAACATACATGTGTTCTTTGATACACCTTCCTGAATGTATTAAATTATATTTTTGTATAATACAGTACAGTTGTTAGAGGGTGTTTTGAACATTTTTCCAGTAAACAATGAAACAAAATGCATGCACCAGTAATGACAAAACTGCCCAATTCAGAACATGTCCATCATAAAAGTCTACTCAAACTTCTACAATCCAACAGCATCAGTAAATATGCACAATCTCTGCAGAAGTAAAAGTCATATAAATAATTCAACATTAGAGATCTGCAACTAATGAAGAGGTTGCTGCTAGCAAACAACTTTATATTTCATTGCTTCATCTACAAATAAAGTGCCTGTTGCCCTTGAGGAATACATTGCCCATGTTACATTACAAAATGATAAGTAATATTGCAATAGGGAATGGATGGCAAACTGATAACAGGTTCATAGTTACTAGGTATCTCTACCAAAGAGGACATTATCAGGACTGCAGCATCCACCCCCTTTAAAAGTACAACACAGTACAGTATAAGCAATGCATCTACATACTGTCAGAGTAGAACCCACAGCCTTCTTCATCAAAAGCAAGTACACTAACTGTTGTGCTATTGACAATGCAAACAGACTCAGCATAAGCAGTACTAAACTACTCTTCCCCTGAAGCTCTTAGCTCCTTGTAAAATCCATTCAACACTCAACTGTATCTCTCAACTTTCCAGTACATGAGCACAAAAAATCTGGAAAAAGCCAAAATTTATTGGGGTGGGGACATAAGCCCAAAAAACAGGAACACATTTTAAAAATTGCTTGTATAATCTTGAAAAGTTGCTACAATAAAATGCTGTGTTACCACCATGCATTTCACTGCCAAGTCTTGAACCCAGGACCCTGTGCATTACAGTCAGAGGAACACACCAGTATGCCAAATCAGCTGTTTCTTGAAAGGCATAAAGACAAACTTAAATGGCTATCATTTAGTGAATTAATTTCTCACCATAGCTCTCAACCTCTTAACAGAAGAAACCTGGACAAAGCCAATAATGGGGGAATATAGCCCCAAAAATAAGGACACATTTCAAATGTTGATCTTATAAACTTAGAAAATTGCTAGAATAAAATGTTTTGTGTTACCATGTACTTTCCGAAGAATATGAAGTCTGAAATTCAAATGTCTGTCATTATTTAGTGAATTCAAAATCCAGAAAACCACAGATTTTATGAGGAACAGAACAGAACAAAAATATGAGTCAAAAATCTGAAAAGTTTTCACAAGTGGTGGTGGGTAGGGAATTTGGGCTCTTGCTACCAGCACCCAAGGCTCTCTAGCCACCACACACACACACACACACACACACACACACACACACACACACACACACACACACACACACACACACACACACCAGTACCTGAGTGCGAAGTCTTAAAGTCCTGTTTCCTCATGCAAATGACTCCATTCAAAGTCAGTTACAACAATGTCTGCAAATGCAAACAACTCCAATCAATATTTCCCAACACAAGCAGCAGCTCAAAGTTCTTTCCCCATGCAAAAGCAAGCAGCAGGTCAAAGTCCCACATTCAAAGCAGCTCCTGTTTCCCGGGGAATGCCGAGCACACATGCATGAGGTGCCTCTAGTTCCATTCGAGCACACACAGACTACAGGCCTTGCAGTCCGATCCCCTTCCAGTCTGTGCAGTTGTAACCTGCATAGACTTCTGGGGCATCAGTAGACTGATGCCTTATTTCGGAATCCAGACTGGTTAAACAGCAGTCCGGATTTGAGTTACAAGCACGCATGCATGAGTTTTGGGACTTGTTAAAAGTTTTTTTTCATTTTTTTTTTAATTTTTTGTACAGCTGAGGGGGGCTGCCGTCCAATAGCATGAGCTGCCACTGGAAGTACTGTAGAGTTAGCATTTAGCATTGAAAAGCCCTGAGTTTATACTTGCACTGGGGGAGCTAAGTTTTAAGAAAACAATGCCTACCAATTGGAATCACCTACATGTGACTTGTCTAGTTTAGACAAACTCATATCCTGTTTTATGCATGCCTGACTGTACCTGCTTCTATGACAATAGATAGCTATGTAGGTCCTATGTAAAAAAAAAAAACATAGAAAAGTGTCTTTTGGAATATGCCAGTAGGTTACAACTGAACATACTTAGTGATTCAAGTATCAGAAAACAGTAATTATCACTTATACTTGGCTATTAACCAGGTAAGTGAGCTGTCCAAAGGACTTTGTTCAGCCACATCATGGGCCAATGACAAAGACAAATCCAGAATGCACACAGATAATTGCAGCAATATAAATTAAAATCAATCTGTAAAGCACAAATGTAAATAACTACAAAGTTTTATGCACAGTTAAGTCCAACCAATTATGAATTTATAGTTTATAATTCTATAATTCTATAAAATCTAATTAAGAACACAGCCATTTAGAATGGTAGAATATATTGATTTGTGTCATATAAATGCAATGGAGAACATGGGACAATATTTGTAGTAAGAGATCATTTATTAAAGGGCAATGATTTAACAAAGGAGCAGGCCAGGACTTAGAGAGTGAGATATTACCCTAGATTTATATAACAGTAACACTTATTGCTGCTGTTAAAGAATTCTTCAAGTCTTTCTTTTTTTCCAAAAGGTGCAGTACACATTGATACTCCTTCTTTGGGCAGACAGTACCAGCTCACAGGAATTATTTTGGAAAAAAGACTTTTTCCTCTGTGTTAAACGGGAAGTAACTTTTGGGCTCACTTTTAAATTTGATTTGTTTTCTTCAGAAACTATAAATAGTAAAGTATTATTAAATTATTTCTTATCTTTGAACTAAGTACTAAATTACATGTACATGTGAGTTCAACAGCAATACTGTATGCTACTTTATGCAGTATGCTACTGTATGTTTACTGGCGTTGTGATGCCCGTGCCCTGGCCCAGCAATCAAGGAGCCTCAATCCTCACCACTAACACCGACTGTCTCATATGAGAGGAAAGGATAACAAATACACACAGTAAAGTGCAATTTCCCTTAAGAGCACACAGAGGTCACAGTCAGTCCTGGGCTGATTACTTCCTTGCTCCCCAGGTCCCCAATAAGACTCCCCACTGGCACAGCTATAGGGTTCAGATCTCAGCCTAGCTGGGCAAGCTAAAATCTCCAGCACCCTCTCTGTCCAACCAGTGCTTCGTGTCCCTGGCCTAGTAGCTGACACACATACACTTTGAGATAAGAGTTTATACAACCACACAGACACTTCTGGGGAAGGCTGGCACAGGTTCTCCAGCTGTGCCCCTTTTACCCAGACTATACAGTAGTACTCTGCCACCATCCAGCTAATAATTATCAGCTACTCAAAGGCCCTTAAAAGGGTGTCCAATTATTACTGTGCAATATTATTATCCAATTGGTAAGTGTGACTAATCACTCAAGGCTTATTTAGAGTGACTTGGACAGTAAACTCTATAAATATGACATGTACTCTAGAGCGTAACTTATCTCTGCACAAACCAGCCACAGTTAAAAGGGTTTTAAAATATTTAATAATAAATAATTAAAACCACAAGACAATACTTTCTACTATACAGTGCTAATCAAAAGTTTAGAGACCACAAAGAAATACTTAAAATAATTCAGTAGTACAGTTCTGACATTACAGAAAAACATTTAGTCTAATCTTTTCTAATTCCTAGCTACTTCTACGAGAAAACACAGTTCTAACAAACTACTTACATAAAGAGAGCATAAGGCAGTGCTAAGTTGGATGTCCATACAAAAATGCTTAATAATCTCTGGTTCTCACTGTTTAAATTGAAACTGCAGTTCTGCTAAAACATTACATAATCTTTTTACACTTCCTGGAGTCCACATACTGACAGAAACTGCATTTACATTCTTTTACACTTAGAGCAATAAAGGACATTCCATATGTAAATTCTGGTCATTAACTTTAGCCTTAAAACAATAGGCAGGAAGCCTTCATCTAGCTGGACTGGAGCCGACTTGTAAAACATCAAAGGCAGTGATGAAATAATTTTAATTTCAAAGGGCCAACAAGAAATGCTTAACTTAGCTTTCTTTACAGCAGATGACAATGTTGCCACATTGAAAACTGAATAAATAGCAACAGGAGGAGCCAGGCAATAATGAAGATCCCAAATCCAGGCAAAAATGAAAACGGTTCAAACCACAAATCAGCTTATAGATATAAAGAGTCAACTGGATGTAAAATAATGAAAAACTACTTTATTGTAGTTGACCAGAGGTAAGCACTTTCACAGTACAGCTTCATCAGACCTTTAAACAACTACCAAAATGGCCCTGTATATAAACTAGCCTGAATTAAGCAACAGCAAATGATCAATTCACTTCAATTAAATCATGAAATGAAGCAATAAAAATGTAGGAAAGTAAAAACATAATATAATACATAACAATATAGAACTATATAAATGTACATCTATATAAAGACACAAACACACCGAAAATAAATGCAAAACCATATAAAAACATATGTAAAAAACATATATAAAAAACAAAATAAAGACAGTATGAACCTTTTACTTATGCAGCATCCTTTTTCAGGCTGGTTTATATACAGGGCCATTTTGGTAGTTGTTTAAAGGTCTGATGAAGCTGTACTGTGAAAGCGCTTACCTCTGGTCGACTACAATAAAGGAGTTTTTCATTATTTTACATCCAGTTGACTCTTTATATCTATAAGCTGATTTGTGGTTTGAACCATTTCCATTTTTGCCTGGATTTGGGATCTTCATTATTGCCTGGCTCCTCCTGTTGCTATTTCTTCAGTTTTCAGTACATTTATTCTTATTTGAGCAACGGAGGACTTACCACCTGATTTCCACTACTACATTTTTATTTTTTCTGCTAATGTTGCCACATTGTTTTAAGTTCAACATTCATATATACAAATGATAAAATTATATGCACAATTCTATCTGTAAAGGCTGGCAGCATTCACCCATCTCTACCAGTCTTCACCCCCCCCCCAAACTCAAACTAGTTTTTCAAGTGACCCTTGAGAAACGCTGTTTGAGAGGGTTAGGTCTATCTGCGTGTACCTACCCCATTCCCTGTCTCGAGAGCCCATCTGCATTGGCATTGCTACTCCCACTGCAGTGCTGCATGGACATATATGCTTGCAACCCCAGGCTCCATCTTAGCAGCTTGGCATTTTGCTGACTGGCTCTGTTTAACCATGTTAGAGGGTTGTGATCTGTCATAACAGTGAATTTCCTTCCATACAGATAAGGCTGATGTTTTTGCAGTGCCCACACTATGGCTAGACATTCCTTCTCTATAGCTGCATAGCATTCCTTCCTGGGTTGGAGCCCACAGCTGAGATAAACCACTGGATACTCTTCCCCCTCTGAAGAAATCTGGCTAAGTACAGCACCCACCCCATGGTTTAAAGCATCCACCTGCACAACAAATTCTTTGCTGTAATCTGGACTGGCTTACACAGGGGGTCCTCCCAAAGCTTCTTTAAGCACCTGGAATGCCTGCTCACATGCTGGGGTCCACACTACCATATCTGGCCTGTTCTTCCTTGTCAGGTCTGTGAGGGGAGCAGCTATGGTACTATAACTAGGGATAAACTTTCTGTAGTACCCTGCTGTCCTTAAAAATGCCCTCACCTGCTTTTTGATAACAGGTGCAGGCCATGCCTGAATGCCTTCCACTTTGGCAGGTTCTGGACTTATCTTACCACTCCCCACTCTATGCCCTAGGTAGGAGACCTCTGCCATACTCACCTGACATTTGCTCGGCTTAATGGTCAACCCTGCCCTCTGTAGTCTGTCCAGCACCTTCCTGACATGCTGAAGGTGCTCTGGCCAGGAATGGCTGTAGATGGCAATATTATCTAGGTAAGCAAGGGCAAACCCTCCTGTTCCTGCTAGGATATGATCTACCAGACTCTGGAAAGTTGCCGAGGCAGTCTTCATCCCAAAGGGCATCTTTGTGAACTCATACAAGCCAAAAAGAGTCACAAAGGCCGACTTCTCTCTAGTACTGGGAGTCAAGGGCACCTGCCAGTAACCCTTGGTAAGATCAATGGTTGTAAGATACTTAGCCTCACCCAGCTGCTCTAGGGTCTCATCTGTCCTAGGCATGGGGTAAGCATCTGACTCTGTGTGACTATTTAATTTCCTGTAGTATACACAGAACCTGGTGCTGCCATCCTTATTTGGCACCAGCACCACTGGGGAGGTCCAGGGCATGTTGGACTCTTGAATCACCCCTACTTCCAACATCTCCTGTACCTCCTCCCTCAGGGTCTGTCTGACTCTCTCAGGCACCTTATAGGGGTCTGCCTAATAGGCCTTTGGGCCCCTGTATCCACCAGGTGGGTGCACCCTGGTTTCCCAGTGAACATGTTCCCAAATTCCTGCAACACTGCTCGGATTTCTTGAACCTGGGTAGGAGATAGCTGCTGGGACATTCCTACCCCTTCCACTGAGGTGTCAGCCCAAGCCTCATTGAGGAGATCAGTCCTGAGCTCTCCCTCAGACTCCTCCTGCAATCCACTACAAATGCTCAGCACAAGGGCCTCCCTATCATGGTAAGGTTTCATCATGTTAACATGGTGCAATTTGTGCCCCTGCCATCTGCCTAGCAGTTCTACCATGTAGTTAACATCACTTACCTTTCTTACTACCTTGTAGGGTCCTTTCCAAGCTGCTTGCAGCTTGTTGTGTCTGACAGGAATGAGAACCATTACTTGCTGCCCGACAGCATACTCTCTAGTTCAAGCATTCCTGTCATACCACACCTTTTTCTGTTGTTGGGCTTCTACCAGGTAATCCTGGGCCAAGCCCATGAGTTCCCTGAGACTTGTCCTGAGGTTTAGGACGTATGTCACAACAGACTCCTTGTGAGACTTGCACTCATCTTCCCACTCATCTTGAATTAAATCTAGAGGTCCCCTCACCCTATGCCCATACAGCAACTCAAAGGGTGAAAAATTTGTGGATTTCTGGGGAACCTCTCTGTAAGCAAACAACAGATGGGGCAAATATTTGTCCCACTCCCTCTTAAACTGATCTGCAAATGCCCATAGCATGGACTTGATTGTAGAGTTTAACCTCTCAACAAGACCATTAGACTGGGGATGGTAGGGGGTGGTCTTCATGTGCTTCACCCCACAGGACTTCCACAGACAAGCTAGCAGGTCTGACATGAAATTGGAATCTCTGTCAGACAGTATTTCATTTGGGAAACCTACCCTGCTGAAAATCTCTACCAAAGCTTTTGCCACCTTTTCTGCCTGAATGGAGGACAAAGCCACTGCATCAGGATATTGTGTAGCATAATTCACTACCACTAGGATATACTTTTTCCCTGTGGGACTTGGGGTACTCAGAGGACCCACAATATCCATAGCTACCCTCTGAAATGGCTCCTCAATCACAGGCAAAGGCATCAAAGGAGCTCTCACCTTGTCTCCTGCCTTGCCTACCTTTTGGCACTGCTCACAGGTCCTGCACTACCCTGTTACATCTCTGGAAATTCCAGGCCAATAGACGGTCTGCATAATATGCCTCTTTGTATGTTTTATGCCCATATGACCTGCAAAGGGAATATCATGGGCTATGGCTAGAAGTTCCAGATGGTAGGCTCTAGGCACTACCAACTGCTGTACTCTCTCACCTTCTAACCCTCCCTCAGGGGTCCACTCTCTGTATAGTAACCCTTTGTCACAGTATACAGATTCCCCCTTTCCTTGAAAATCAGGTGCTTCCCTAGCTACCTGCCTCAGGCCTTCCAATGTAGGGTCTGAGAGCTGAGCCTGTTTTAACCCTCTCCTTGTAACCCTTCCCAGCTCCCCTTCCACAGGACGTCTGCCATCCTCTGACAGTGGTGCCTCACTGTCAGCCTGGGTACTACTACTCACCTCTACCTTTGCAGTCACTCTATCCAAGGGACCATCAGTACCCCCAAGCAGCTGTGGCTCACCTTCAGGCTCACTGCTACAGAGTAGCTCCCTCCCTGAAATAACCACCTCACCAGTCCTGGCTGCAACTATGCAGTCTGTCTGGGTGTCCCCCAGGCTACCAGACCCACATGCTTGTCTCCTAGTCTGAGCACATGTAACTGCATAAGTACATAGTACTGCCTCATACAAATCCTTCCCTCACAGGACATCTGTAGAATGGTAGTTTAGTACCCCTGTTGTCTCAAGACAACCTACTATTGGCATTTTGTCTTTCCCACTTACTGGCTTCCTCACCTTTTGTTCCCCACCTTGCCTCCATGGACACCTGTATGCCACATGGACCCACTGGTTGCTTTCAAAACATTTAACCCTAGCTCCTGGATGTGTACCTGGACTAGTGGCTTCCCCTGTTACTGGCAGATTCTGTTGTGGCAGTCTGTGCTGCCCACCATGGGTTCCTTTAGACCCATGAGCAGTACTGTGGGTCCCCTTCCTATGCAGGGCTGCCCTGCTTGCAGGTATAAGTCTCCCTTCTTCCCCAGCTCATCTGAATTAACACATTGTCTATCAACTAACCAGATCCTCATGTCCTAAGGCAAAGTGCTAAGGGCTTGTTCCCTCACCAAAAGGTCTGCCAGCCCTTCAAAAGTGGTGACCTGACATCCACTCATCCATCTATGGAAATAAGTGCTCAATTCAGCAACATATTCACACACACTTTCATCTGCCTTGCGTCTATGCTCACAAAACTTTTTCCTATACGTTTCAGGTGTTAGCTTAAACAGTTCTAAAAGACATTTCTTAACAGCAGTATAATCAAAACATGTAACATCAGACATTTTAGCTAATGCAGTTACAGCTTTACCATAGAGTAAGGGGGTCGGGAACCGTGCCCAGAGCCCTTGGTCAACTTCATACTGTTTACATATCCTCTCAAACATATAAATGAAACTATCAAAATTATCCCCCTCTTTAAACTGCGGAAGAAATTTACTGCCCTTTTGTGTTTCTGCAGTCCAGTTACTCCCTTCCCCATTACCTCCATGACTCTGGCAAAGAGTCAGCATCTCCTTCTTATGCTGCCTTTGTCTTTCCTTTTTCTCAGCTTCCAGACATAACAGTTTCTCATTCTCCTCAGCCTGTAGACTCCTCAGTCTCTCAGCTGCTTATGTTTTCAAACACCTGGCCTCCAACTCAAGTCTCTTTAGCTGCAGCTAGACTTTTAAGTCCACTGCAGAAAGGTTGAGCTGTGCATTCTCCGAGATAATTATATCTCTACTGCCAGTCTGATTGTCCTTCTGGTTGCTGTTTTCTGATGCAGCTGTAAACAAGGCTGCAATCAGGTCTGTCTTAGTCAGGTTTCCATGCATCAGTCCCCTAGCCTGGCACATTTCCACCAGCTGGCTCCTTGTCAGTTTTCCATACTCCTCTGCTGACATGCTGCCTGCTCACCCTGACTAACTAAGCTAAGAAAAGAAATAAAACAATTGTGATCTGAACTCTGAGTATTCACTGCATGGCTGTACAAAACACTGTCAAAGCTCACTGTATACCAGCTACACAATTCACTCTACCCACACCACTACAAGCCAATTAGTATTTTCCAACTAATTAATATGTGATGTGGATATCCCACTGCTGCCAAACACAAATGTGAGGATGGATATCCCAACCACTGCCACCAATTAATATGTGATGTGGATATCCCAGCTACTTCCACGAATTAATATGTGATGCCCATGCCCTGGCCTTGCAATCAAGGAGCCTCAATTCTCAGCACTAACACCAGAGAGGGTATCTCATATGAGAGGAAATGATATAAAATACACACAGTAAAGTGCAATTTCCCTTAAGAGCACACAGAGATCACAGTCAGTCTGGGGCTGGTCACTCCCTTGCTCCCCAGGTCCCCAATAAGACTCCCCACTGGCACAGTTATAGGGTCCAGATCTCAGCCTAGCTGGGGAAGCTAAAATCTCCAGCACCCTCTCTGTCCAACCAGTGCTTCATGTCCCTGCCCAAGTAGCTGAAACATGCACACTTTGAGATAAGAGTTCATACAACCACACAAACACTTCTGGGGAAGGCTGGCACAGGTTTTCCAGCTGTGCCCCTTTTACCCAGACTATATGGTAGTACCCTTTCATCATCCAGCTAACAATTTACAGCAACTCAAAGGCCCTTAAAAGGATGTCCAATTATTACTGTGCAATATTATTATCCAACTGTTGTGTGACTAATCAGTCAAGGCTTATTTAGAGTGACTTGGACAGTAAACTCTATAAATATGCCATGTACTCTAGAGCATAACTTATCTCTGCACAAACCAGCCACAGTTAAAAGGGGTTTAAAATATTTAATAATAAATAATTAAAACCACAAGACAATACTTTCTACTATACAGTGCTAGTCAAAAGTTCAGACATCACACAGAAATACTTAAAATAATTCAGTAGTACGGTTCTGACATAACAGTAAACCCTTAATCTAATCTTTTCTAATTATGAGATACTTCTAGGAGAAAACACAGTTCTAACATACTACTTACGTAAAGAGAGCATAAGGCAATGCTGAGTTGGATGTTCAGACAAAAAGTATTAATAATCTGGTTCTCACTGTTTAAATTGAAACTGCAGTTCTGCTAAAACATTACATCATCTTTTTACACTTCCTGGAGTTCCCAGGCTGACAGAAACTGCATTTACATTCTTTCACACTTAAGTCTGGACAACTGGATGGGGAATAGGAAATTTACCCCGGACTTCACTTCTCTGGCTGTGCTGGACAGGGGCACAGGTATATAAATTTATGGGTGGCTAAAGCCAGAGAATCTTAATTGCTGGGTTTTTATAGGCCCTAGGGCCGATAGCCTAGTACCTACCTATGAACCTATAAACCTATGATGCATGTCTAGGGCACAAAGGTTCATAGGTAGGTACTAGGCTATCTGCCCGAGGGCATTTATAAGCCTAGCCAGAGTGTGTCAGCTTTCACCACCCCATTGATTAATTAACTGATCCTCTGTCAAGCAGAGCCAATGAAGTGATCCCAGGGGTATATTTTCTCTTACCCATTCACTCATCAAGGTTTCTCTTGAAGAGTGTTAGTGAGGGGCTCTGTCTGATGTAATTTGGAATTTAGTTTCAACGCATGGGGAGTCTCTGTGACAGGAATCTATCCCTCCATCATGTTCTATTTATTGTTGTGGTGACGTTTAGCTCACTAGAGCATGTGGCTTACAGTGACTTGGATTTCTTTAGGTGGAGCATGTCCATCAATTCTGAGATGGACATAAGTCAGGCAGAGATCACCTCTGAGTAAGCGATATGCCAGTGAGTACAGCCGGAGTTTTTTTCAGTCGGACTGCATAGGACATATGTTTGAGGCCAATAATCCTCTTGGTGAGGTACTTTTGTGGTCTTTACAGCTTTTGGAAGTGTCTTGCGAGGTACATCCCAAATGGTCTAATATGTGACGAGTAGAGGGGCACTATAACCTCTTTATTTCTAGATGCGAACCCTTTAGTAATTAGATGGGCCACATAGAAGGATTTCCTAACTACTTTGACAATATGATTGTCAAAGGAGAGATTACTATCTGCCTGGGTCCCCAGATCTCTTATTACCTCTTCTGTATTAAGGGGGCTGCCAACTATGTGGTAATTCGTGGGTGTTTTGTTTTTCCCAAATGGGATGACTATGCATTTTTTGGCATTTAGCTTGAGGGCTTTTTTTTCCTTGATTCTACCACTGAAAGGAGCACAGTGGGATGAATGGAATGGTTTAGTGACAGTTCTGGAATAAGTGTTTTTGAGAGAAAATAAATTTTTACTAAGTGGTACTAGATCACTGTGAAAGACCAGATGTGGTTCCCTACAGATAAAGGCATGAAACTCAAAAATCTTATGAACAAAGGTGATGGGTGTGACATCTGTGCCCTGACCCAGCAATCAAGGAGCCTCAATCCTTACCACTAACACCAGAGAGGGCATCTCATATATGAGGAAAGGATAACAAATACACACAGTAAAGTGCAATTTCCCTTAAGAGCACACAGAGATCAGGCAGTCCAGGGCTGGTCACTCCCTTGCTCCCCAGGTCCCCAGTAAGACTCCCCACTGGCACAGCTATAGGCTCCAGATCTCAGACTAGCTGGGCAAGCTAAAATCTCCAGCACCCTCTCTGTCCAACCAGTGCTTTGTGTCTCTGCCCAAGTAGCTGACACACACACTTTGAGACAATAGTTTACACAACCATACAGATAATTCTGGGGAAGGCTGGCACAGATTCTCCAGCTGTGCCCCTGATGAACTAGTCCATTACTTTAAAGTCTGAGGTTAATACAGAATTAGAAATGACACAAGACACCAAGGCTCAAACTTAACAATTTATTAAACAAAAACTTACTAAATAAACAAAAAACTAATAAATCATGTACTTATAAGCATATGCATAAACAAAATCATCTTTGCCACTGATAGGGAGACTTCAAGTCTTATTCAGTGCAGCTATCTGTTCAGTCAAGGCAGGGCGACACTGGCAAAATGGCTCTATGCTTAGTTCAGACTGATGCTGTGATCAAATCCGGATGATGATGATTTTCATTTTTGCCTTTGAGCTTTTTATCGTCTTGAACAAACAATAGGGTCAATAGGTTCAACTAATGACATATAGATCACAAGCTCATCATGAGTTGATGGAATATTTTAGAAAATTACAGATCATTTCCTAAGTTGTAAACAAGTCTCGTAATGTCTGGTCTTATGCCTTACTTCCCTTTTCTGAAGAACAGTTAGCCCACAAAACTTGTTATATAGTTCCTCCTTGAAATCCCCATATTCTGGTGAACATCTTTTAAGCTGATAACTTACAGGTCAACAAAAGTTCTGTTATACCAGTAATCAGTGAGTAAGGCTTGCTCTTAAGCATATAATATTGTTACAATATTAGCAGCACATAGTACTGTAGCAGCATGTCAGATCAAGCAATAATCAAACATACACAGTGGTATGTGGCTTGAGGCATAGCAAAAACCAGGTAAACTGTGTGGATCCATCACAGACCACCCCATTGCATCGAGCAACGTATGCTGTGTATCCCTTATGAGAGTTAAAACTGACAACATCAATTTGTATCTTCTTATTACTTTACAGTAAATGCAGCATGACATTAAGCAAAATAACACTGAAACTATTGTGGTCAATAGCAAGGGATGCAACAACAAATGAAGCCATACTGAAGCTTTAGATGACCACATAAAAATATCATACCAATGCAAAACAGTTATATCCTGCATTTCAGTTGCAATTTTTACAATGGTACCTTTATCTTTAATAATTTTAATCACTGTTTGATGCACATCATTTACTGTTTTATTTAATAGTTGCAACACTTTTTGTCCTTCCTGCTTAATCTGTTGAAAGTCCGGGTGGACTGGAGATGGCCATCTAAAAGTGTGTAATGGTTTTATGCTAGCATTAAATGTAATGTCCATCCATCTAGTCAATCTAATAAGTTCTCCAGTACAAAAATCAAGAATTGCATGGATATTGCTTTTACAGTATGCTCCACCATTTATGATTATCCCATCACTCCAGGCTAATTTACAGGAGAAAATTACACAAATTGTGGTATCATTTAGTTGGTAGATGTCCGTACCGTTTACTACATACCTGTGCCAAGTGCATTCTCTAGTTCCATTATGTAAGCATGGGTGAGGCTTTTATTTCACCATCATGCATACCCACCTCTGGGGCCAGGTCTCACAACCTGCCAGATCAATGGGTACATCATTATAATCAATCAAAGTAGGCTCGATTTGAGGCATCCACCAATTATTTTCAAATTGCAAGGGCAATGTAACAAATGGGCAGACCTGCTTTGTTCCTTTTTTACTAGCAAGGCAATCAAAAATCAGTATACAAGACTTATTTTTACATGTAAAGTCTATTGGCTTCAACCAGTGATATAGTTGCAGTTTTTTTGCCAATGAGTTGCCTTTTTTGCTCCCCAAACTTGGGCAAATTGCAAGTATTGCTGATTAGCAGCCAACTGAGATAAGATACAAATGGTCTGATTTATTTCTGCTGTGAGGTTATTCAAAATCTGTTCTGTATATGTATTAGCATGTTTAATCCACCTCCACATGACAGTTTGAGTTAAAATACTGTCTACAGTTTTTTGTCCCAGTTCGGGATCATGATCTGCTAGTAGTTTAAAGGCCATATTTAGGTCAGTACCCAAACAACCCAATTTGCTATGTAGGGTATTTATATCTACACTGTTTAAGAATCCAGTCCCTATTTCGACTGCACCTAGTGCAGTACCAAGAATATCTGTAACATTACGTTTATTTCTTTTATATTTATAATGTCTATATTTGATATGCAAGGAATTAACTGGCCATAATTTCACAGTTTTACAATGTGGATACCTGGTAGTAATATCAACTGCTGTCATGTTAATTATCATTTTAATATGTTGTATAACTCTAGCACTACTTACAGTTTTACATTCTCTTGTATACCTCACCACATGTCCCAAACTATCAAATACAGTTTAACTATTGTCCATGGCATATATCTCCAAACTTGGAGATAGGGTTTCATTGGTGTCATTCTCTCTTTGAAATTCAGCTATGCAGGAGGAATCTAATGGAGACTTGGCTAGTGGAAATCCCTACTCATTTAGCCTCTGGTATAAACCTCCAAAAGGGTTGGAAGCACACTTTTCAGGATGTCTATCACAGTTTAGTCTACATACAGTTGTGATGTTTTTCGTCTGAATGATGCTCCAAGTTAAGGCAGGTTTTGGTGTCACTGCATATAAATCATCCCCTAATTTCCAGTAAAAATTATAGTCTGCCATTAGATTTGCAACATCTTCTTTGTCAAATAATGGAATAGGATCAAGACAATCATATGGCCCATCTAAGTGTTGTCGTCGGAAAAGGTTGGCGCTTTTTCAAACAGTGACAACAATCTATGGAGAGGAAAGTACAGTGGTTGTTTAGCAGAATGAAGTAATACTAAAACAGTATCACCAGGTCCATCACAAATCACAGTCCCATGTTCATTTGGCTGATTGAGTGTGGTTACTATAACTCTCATCCCCAGCCATTTGCTTGGTTTAGTATCACAGTCTTGTAACAAAATAACAGCATCTCAATCCATACAAATTTTTACCAAAGGTTGCCCTTTTTGAATTATCTGTGTCTTGTTATCTAAATTGATAGCCTTTACTATTACTTTCTGTTTTGGCTCCCATAATGTAAAAACCTCCCAATTTTTCCCCAATAGTCCTTTTTTTACCCCAGAGCCAATTTTTTGGGAGATAGAGTTTCCAACCTTTTTTGTGCTGGCACCCTTTGTTCAGTCAATGTGCATAGCCAGAACCGGATTTGGTCAGCATTTGTCAAAGGAGGGTATATGGCATTTGGGTTTAGCTTTTCTAATTTCAAAATACAACAATTGGACCGAATGTCATTCATATGCATTTGCAAAGGGTTTTTTTGATGCTTTCAAGGCCTATTATTTAGCTGGCTCACAGCTAATTCTAATACCTTTGCCCAGCCTCGTAACGTTTTATCACTTGTATTCTTTCAGATTTGTTCTTTAAGGAGCCCATTATACCTTTCAATCAAACCAGCAGCTTGAGGATGATATGGAATATGCAACACCCATCAAACTCCATTTTTCTTCACCCATTTTTGAACGTCTGCTCCGGTAAAGTGACTGCCTTGGTCACTTTGGATTTCACTGGGAACCCCATATGTTATTCATAATTTATTTAATTTTTTTAACATTGCTTGTTGGTTTGCCTTTTTGCATGGGGACACCACTAGTTATCCCAAATAAGTATCTACCATTGTTAGGCAATATTGCTGATTTTAATCCAGTGGTAAAGGACCAATAAGGTTTATTTGCCAGATTTCTGCTGAATGGCTGCCTCGGTGAATATGCCCACATGCTTCTGCCTGAAGTTGCATACATTTATTTCTTTGACAGATTTTACACTGCTTTATAACATCTGCAGTTATTTCCTTATTCAACTGCATACCATGCCTTTGTGCCCATTCTATTGTTGCATCTCTTCCCAAGTGCCCACTCTGATCATGGGCCCATCTTGCCATACTAGCACTTTCGATTTTCTCTTTGGAAACACATACCGCAGCCATCTTGTCTACCTGCTGGTTATGCCTCCTTTCATTTGTCACAAGTGATGCATGGGCATCTACATGTCTGACACTGATTTTGCATTGTTGAGCTTTTTCCCATATTTGTTGCCAATCTTCTGAGCCTCCCCACAGAGGTCTGCCATGGATCTTCCAATTCTGTTGTTGCCAGGCAGGTAACCAGGTTGTCAGTCCTTTAAAAACTGCCCAGCTGTCAGTATAGATGTATGCTTCATCTCCGGGTGATAGACTATCAATAACTAGAGCAACAGCTCATAATTCTGCCTGATTATTTGAACTGACAGTACCTTTGTTAAATAACACAGTTTCTGTTTGTGGGCAATAAGCCACTGCAGTCCAGGTCCTGCCATTTGATCCAGTTTTAGCAGAACCATCAGTAAACCATGCGTGTTTCTGTTGTTTTTTTGCATCTAAATTATTAAATGGTAACACTTTAGTGATTGGTGACTTTGGAAGCTCATGTTGCTGTTGTTCTATCGCATCAGCATCATTCAAAATTACCAGTCCAGCCAACTGTTGTTGTACTTGGGATACTCCAGGTACGATGTTGGCCCTTTTCTGCAAATACCATTTCCATTTTTGTATGGTCAAAGATTGTGCTATTAGAGTTTTCATCAAATTATTATTTCGTAACCACCCCTGGATTGGGTAATCTATCTTAACTGTCACTGTTTGTTGTTTAGTTATTCCTTCCACATGAATCAATGCTGTGTACACTGCCAGTACATGTTGCTCAAGGGGCCTATATCTAACCTATGCTCCAGTTAGGGATTTGGACCAAAATCCCAATGGTCTCTTTTTCCCAGTGTCATCCTTCTGCCACAGTCCCCAAAACATAACATTATTGGTAACAGTTACTTCTAAGATGAAAGGTTGCTGTGGATCAATTGGGCCCAGCCCTACACTCTGCTGTAGGGCCTTTTTTGCTTCTTTGAAAGCCGTTTGCTGCTTGGGACCCCATTGAAAGTCACATTTCTTCCTTGTTACATAGTGAGTGGGTCACAGAATTAGTCCAAGGTGAGGTACGAATGCTCTCCAAAAGCCCATTGCTCCCAAGAAGGCCTGTGCCTGCTGTTTCATCTTTGGGACTGCAATTTTTTGAATACTCTCTAGTGCCGCTGCAGGAATTTTCCTTTTCACTCCATTTCAAATTGCACCAAGGAATTTTACTGATGTCCCTTGTTGTGTTTTATTTTCATTTATAGCCCACCCCCTGTTCTGAAGTTGCTGGATTAGTTTTTAATGCGATATCTACGTTAGACTTTTCTACGGTAATCATTATGTCATCTATGTAATGAAAAACAGTCACTTTGTCCAGTTGTAACTTGGCTAGATCTCTAGCCACCAGTCCATGACACAGGGTAGGGCTGTGCAGATATCCTTGTGGTAACACTTGGAAGGTGCACTGCCTCCCCTCCCAAGTAAAAGCAAATTGGGCTCTACTTTCTTCTGCTATTGGAATGGAGAAGAAAGCATTTGCTAAGTCCAAAATTGCACGATATGGCCCAGCAGATGAAGACAATCTTTCCATGATCGTAACAATATCTGGAACAGCTGCCACTAAAGGTGGGGCCACCTTGTCAGACCTCGATAATCCACAGTCATTCATCATGACCCATCAGGTTTCTTTATCAGCCACACCAGACTGTTGAATGGACTCACAGTTGTCTCAAATATGCCAACTCGAAGCAGTTTTTGGACTGTTTCAGTGATCTTGGTGTGCCCACCTGGGATACAATACTGTTTGATGTTTACTACTGTTTTAGGTGTGGGAATATAAAGTGGTTTCCACTTAGCATTGCTTCGGACTACAGCCTTGCCCACGTTGACTGAACAATGCTGCACTCCAAACCTAAATGGCCCTACAGTGGTTTTTAAAGTTCTACTCTTTAACACATCTATTCCTAAAATGTGTTCAAGTACTGGAGCTATTACTGCTTTAATGAAAATAGGAATACCATCCCCAAAAGCTATTTTAACCTTGGTTTTGGTACCTAGTGTTTTTGCCCCTCGCCCCATAACCATTGATCTCTACATATTGTCCACAAAATTTACGGGGATGCCTGCAAAAATGGTTATTTCTGATCCTGTGTCAACCAGAGCCATTGCATGTTATGGCCCTCCCCTCCAAAAAATGGTAAGAGGTACGTAAGGGTGTCGGTCCCCAGGTGTAATTGCTCTTACCATACCCTAGCTACTGGGGACCTGCCTACTAGTCAATTTGTCTCCATTTTTTTCAACCGGGGTTTCCCAGTCTCTCTCATTACTAAATTCTCCCTTTTGCCACTGGGCTAACTCCTCATCAGTAGAGATGTCAGGATATAATTGATTCCACCCTACCTTCCCTTCAGTGGTAGGGCTGTGCAGATATCCTTGTGGTTCTAGTTGGACGTTTTGTAGGGGTTTGCTTTTTGCCTGCAGAGCTTGACTCTTTCTCCTTTTGTTTTTGCTTTCATTTTTTATATAATTCCTCGGTAGCTATCCCATCTATCTCTGCAATTTCTACCCCCCCCACCTTAATAGATCCAGAAACATTTGCTTTCTCATAACTTTTTCACCAAATTTATCTTTTGATTTCTCTGCATTTGCTTTTCTAACTCTTCTCTGTTCTTTTTCTTTCACTAATAATGCCATTTGATTTAAAGTGACTATTACATACCATACCTGCTGACCTACACAGCCTGCCAGGGCTGCCATCAGCTGCCCTTTTCACCACTGTGGTGCATTTCTGATCAATTTATTCTCATATTGCTGGCCATTATTTGTGCATCTGGTCCTTTCGGAAGCACTAATGCCCCATTCTTTGATTCCACTGAATAAATGGCAGCCAACATAGCCATTTCTCTTAACTGCTGTATTGCCTCTGCTATTGTTTCCAAGGCTTATGTTCATCAGCTACTGCTGTAGCGTCAGGCCAAGCAGCTTGGAAAGCTGAGGCTAACCACACCACCAGTGTATTTACCTGGGGATCATCATGGTTGACATTGTTTACTATTTGCTTTAGACATGGGTGAAATACCAAGCATACACCTTGGTGCATCTCTTCGGCATTTAGAGACACTGCTTCTCCCCCTGTGTCCCAAACCCAAAGAAACCCTGCTAAAACAGTTTCTCCTGGCTTTTGCTTATAAATTTGGATTACATTTAATAACTCGGCTTGGGTATAATGCAGCACCTCAATCCATTGTTGTGGCTCCCCTCCAGTCCACTGTCCCTTTTTCTCAATAACTGGACGTACCTCCACTGATGGGGTATTTACTATTTCAAAATCACTATCACCCTCATCAGTTGAGGGGAGATCATCTTCCCACTTCTCGGGGTCAAACTCTACCTTACACAGCAAAGCACGAACCCAGGGTTTTGAGGCGGACTGCGTAATTATTTCCCATTTTGTTGTTTATGCTGTTGAATTATTTGAGTAGCTAGAGTCACTGAATTAGATTTCCAGTGTTCAGCTTCCTCTCCTACTTTAACAAGTGTCATATTTGCCTTCTCCAAGGCATCTCTATCCAATCTGTGTGGATGCGTGTGTTCTTTACATTGCTCTTCTAACTCTAGGACTTTTTCTTTTAGTTTCTCTACATCTCTGTCTAATTCCTGAATTGCCTCAAAGAACAGCCATCCAGCCACTCCCACCCTTTCCTTCACCTTTTTCCCCTTATCATCCAATTTTAGCTCCGATAAAGCCTTAGCTAGACCATCAGAGTCTGCCTTAGGTCTTTCTTGCAAAGGTTTTGGGGAAGGAGGGGGTGAAACTACACTTAATACCTTAGCAAGAGGATCCCATTTCCCAAACAATGCTGACATCATAGTACCAATGCCCAACTTACTTAGGGTACCTGACACAACATCCTTCTTGCCTATGCCTATATGTTTTAAAGGAAAAAACATTGGTTGTTGTTGTGACATTTCCACTGCAAACCGCAGACCCTGCTCATTGCGGCAAGATGAACTGGTCCATTACTTTAAAGTCTGAGGTTAATGCAGAATTAGAAATGACACAAGACATCAAGGCTCAAAATTAACAATTTATTAAACAAAAACTTACTAAATAAACAGAAAAACTAATAAATCATGTACTTACAAGCATATGCATAAACAAAATCATTTTTGCCACTGATAGGGAGACTTCAATCCTATTCAGTGCAGCTATCTGTTCAATCAAGGCAGAGCCGACACTGGCAAAATGGCTCTATACTCAGTTCAGGCTGATGCTGTGATCAAATCCATATGATGATGATTTTCATTTTTGCCTTTGAGCTTTTTATAGTCTTGAACAAACAATAGGGTCAATATGTTCAACTAATGATATAGATCACAAGCTCATCATGAGTTGATGGAATATTTTAGAAAATTACAGATCATTTCCTAAGTTGTAAACAAGTCTTGTAATGTCTGGTCTTATGCCTTACTTCCCTTTTCCGAAGAACAGTTAGCCCACACAACTTGTGATATAGTTCCTCCTTGAAATCCCCATATTCTGGTAAACGTCTTTTAAGCTGATAAACAACTTACAGGTCAACAAAAGTTCAGTTATACCAGTAATCAGCGAGCAAGACCTGCCCTTAAGCATATAATATTGTTACAATATTAGCAGCATATAGTATTGTAGCAACATGTCAGATCAAGCAATAATCAAACATACACAGTGGTATGTGGCTCGAGGCATAGCAAAAAACAGGTAGACTGTGTGGATCCATCACACCAGACTATACGGTAGTAATTACTGCCACCACCCAGTTAATATTTATCAGCTACTCAAAGGCCCTTAAAAGGATGTCCAATTATTACTGTGCAATATTATTATCCAATTGGTAAGTGTGACTACACTCAAGGCTTATTAGAGTGGCTATGTATAGTTTTACCAAAGGCATACAAATACTCTAAAGAGCTTAAATTATCTCTACACATACCAGTCACAGTTAAAAGGGTTTTAAAATATTTAATAATAAATAATTAAAACCACAAGACAATACTTTTTACTATACAGTGCTAGTCAAAAGTTCAGAGATCACACAGAAATACTTAAAATAAATGAGTAGTACAGTTCTGACATCACAAAAAACACTTAGTCTAAACTTTATAATTCCTGGCTATTGCTACAAGAAAACACACTTCTAAAATAACTTTCATAGAGCAACAGGTAGTGCTGTGATTTGGATAGTCAGACAAAAATGCTTAATAATCTCTGGTTCTCACTGTTTAAATTGAAACTCCAGTTCTGCTAAACATTATATCATCTTTTACACCTTCCTGGAGTTCCCGGGCTGACAGAAACTGCATTTATATTCTTTTACACTTAGAGCAATAAAGGACATTCCACATGTAAATTCTAGTAATTATTTCTTAAGTTAAAACAATAGGCAGGATGCTTACTCCAGACTCATCGACTCCAAATTCTAACTTCAAAGGAACAGACATAAAGTAATTTTAATTTCAAAGGACCAACAAGAAATGCTTGACTTAGCTTTCTTTACAGCAGATGGCAATGTTGCCACATTGTTTTAAGTTCAATCTTTCACAGCATATTCTTTAATTTAAGAAGCAAGCCTGCATTTCCACATTTCACAGTATTTACAAATGATAGAATTATGTACTAAGTTTTATTTGACTAGGCTGGCAGCCTTCAACCATCTGTACCAGTCTTCACATTTCTCCCCTGTAGAACTCAAGCTAGTTTTTCAAGTGACCATTGAGAAATGCCGCTTGAGGGGGTTAGGTCTATCTGAGTGCACCTCACCCCATTCCCAGTCTTGAGAGCCCATCTGATTTGGCATTGCTACTCCCACTGCAGTGCTGCACTGACATATCATATGCTTGAAACCCTAGGCTCCATCTTAGCAACTTGGCATGTTGCTGGCTGGCTCTATTTAACCATGTTGGGGGGTTGTGATCTGTTATAACAGTGAATTTCCTTCCATACAGATAAGGCTGAAGTTTCTGCAATGCCCACACTATGGCTAGACATTCCTTTTCTACAGCTGCGTAGCATTCCTCCATGTGTTGGAGCTTACAACTGAGATAAACCACTGGGTCCTCTTCCCCCTCTGAAGAAATCTGGCTAAGTACAACCCCCACCCCATGGTTCAAAGCATCCACCTGCACAACAAATTCTTTGCTGTAATCTGGACTGGCTAACACAGGGGGTCCTCAAAAAGCTTCTTTAAGCACCTGGAATGCCTGCTCACATGCTGGGGTCCACACTACCTTATCTGGCCTGTTCTTCCTTGTCAGATCTGTGAGGGGAGCAGC
Organism: Protopterus annectens; assembly: GCF_019279795.1. Taxonomy (NCBI): domain Eukaryota; kingdom Metazoa; phylum Chordata; order Ceratodontiformes; family Protopteridae; genus Protopterus; species Protopterus annectens. The sequence goes on from NC_056737.1 coordinate 105,123,092, forward strand.
TGTGGTACTACTACTAGGGATGAACTTTCTGTAGTACCCTGCTGTCCCTAAAAATACCCTCACCTGCTTTTTAGTAACAGGCGCAAGCCATGCCTGAATGGCTTCCACTTTGGCAGGGTCTGGCCTTATCTTACCACTCCCCAGTCTATGTCCTAGGTAGGAGACCTTTGCCATACCCACCTGACATTTGCTCGGCTTAATGGTCAACTCTACCCTCTGTAGTCTGCCCAGCACCTCCCTGACATGTTGAAGGTGCTCTGGACAGGAATGGCTGTAAATGGCAATATCATCTAGGTAAGCAAGGGCAAACCCCCCTGCTCTTGCTAGGATATTATCTACCAGTGTCTGGAAAGTCACTGGGACATTCTTCATCCCAAAAGGCATCTTTGTGAACTCATACAAGCCATAAAAAGTCACAAAGGCTGACTTCTTTCTAGCACTGGGAGTCAAGGGCACCTGCCAGTAACCCTTGGTAAGATCAACGGTTGTAAGATACTTAGCCCCACCCAGCTGCTCTAGGGCATCATCTGTCCTAGGCATAGGATAAGCATCTGTCTCGGTGTGACTATTTAATTTCCTGTAGCCCACACAGAACCTGGTGCTGCCATCTTCTTTGGCACCAGCACCACTGGGGAGGCCCAGGGACTTTTGGACTCTTGAATCACCCTTAGTTCCAACATCTCCTGTACCTCCTCCCTCAGGGTCTGTCTGAGTTTCTCAGTCACCCTATAAGGGGCCTGCGTAATAGGCCTTTGGGGTCCTGTATTCTCCTGGTGCCACACCAGGTGGGTGCACCTGGGCTTTCCAGTGAACTTGTCCCCAAATTCTTGCCACACTGCTCAGATTTCTCAAACCTGGGTAGGAGATAGCTGCTGGGACATTGCTACCCCTTTCACTGAGGTGTCAGCTTGAGCCTCATTGAGAAGATCAGTCCTCAGATCTCCCTTAGACTTCTCCTGAAGTCCTCTGCAAATGCTCAGCACAAGGGCCTCCCTATCATGGTAAGGTTTCATCATGTTAACATGGTACAATTTGTGCCCCTGCCATTTGCCAAGCAGTTCCACCATGTAGTTAACATCACTTACCTTTCTTACCACCTTGTAGGGTCCCTCCCAAGCTGCTTGCAGCTTGTTGTGTCTGACAGGAATGAGAACTATTACCTGCTGCCCCACAGCATACTCACTAGCTCGAGCATTATTGTCATACCATACCTTTTTCTGTTGTTGGGCTTCTGCCAGGTTCTCCTGGGTCAAGCCCATGAGTTCCCTGAGTCTTGTCCTGAGGTTTAGGACATATGCCACAACAGACTCCTGGTGAGACTCGCACTCACCTTCCCACTCATCTCAAATTAAATCTAGAGTTCCCCTCACCCTATGCCCATACAGCAACTCAAAGGATGAAAAAACTGTGGATTCCTGGGGAACTTTCCTGTAAGCAAACAGCAGATGGAGTAAATATTTGTCCCACTCCCTCTTAAACTGATCTGCAAATGCCCTTAGCATGGACTTGATTGCACAGTTTAACCTCTCAACAAGACCATTAATCTGGGGATGGTAGGGGTGCTGTTCATGTGCTTCACCCCACAGGACTTCCACAGACAAGCCAGCAGGTCTGACATGTAATTGGCACCTCTGTCAGTCAGTATTTCTTTTGGGAAAACTACCCTGCTGAAAATCTCTAACAAAGCATTTGCCACCTACTCTGCCTCAATGGAGGACAAAACCACTGCCTCAGGGTATCATGTAGCATAATCCACTACCACTAGGATATACTTTTTCCCTGTGGAACTTGGGGTACTCAGAGGACCCACAATATCCATAGCTACCCTCTGAAATGCCTCCTCAATCACAGGCAAAGGCATCAAAGGAGCTCTTACCTTGCCTCCTGCCTTGCATACCTTTTGGCACTGCTCACAGGTCTTGCAGTAACCTGTTACATCTCTGGAAATTCCAGGCCAATAGAAGTTCTGCATGATACACCTCTTTGTAAGTTTTATGCCCATATGACCTGCAAAGGGAATATCATGGGCTATGGCTAGAAGTGCCAGATGGTAGGCTCTAGGCACTACCAACTGCTGTACTCTCTCACCTTCTAGCTTTCCATCAGGGGTCCACTCTCTGTATAGTAACCCTTTGTCCCAGTATACAGATTTCTCCTTTCCTAGAGAATCAGATGCCTCCCTAGCTACCTGCCCCAGGCCTTGCAATGTCAGGTCTGAGAGCTGAGCCTGTCTCAACTCTCTCCTTGTAACCCTTCCCAGCCCCCCTTCCACAGGAAGTCTGGCATCCTCTGACAGTGGTGCCCCACTGTCAGCCTGGGTACTACTACTCACCTCTACCTTTGCAGTCACTCTGTCCATGGGACCATCAGTACCCCTAAGCAGCTGTGGCTCACCTTCAGTCTCATGGCTACAGAGTAGCTCCCTCCCTGAAGTACCCACCTCACCAGTCCTGGCTGCAAGTATTCAGTCTGTCTGGGCCTTCCACAGACTACCAGACTCAAATGCTTGTCTCTTAGCCTGACTGCATAAGCACATGGTACTGCCTCATCCAAATCCTTCCCTCTCAGGACATCTGCAGGATGGTAGTTTAGTACACCTGTTGTCTCAAGACAGCCAACTATTGGCATTTTGTCTTTCCCACTTACTGGCTCCCTCACCTTTGGTTCCCCATCATGCCTCCGTGGATACCTGTATGTCACATGGCCCCACTGGTTGCATTCAAAACATTTAACCCTAGCTCCTGGATATGCACCTGGACTAGTGGCTTCCCCTGCTATTGGCAGATTCTGTTGTGGCTGTCTCTGCTGCCCACCATGAGTTCTTTAGACCCATGAGCAGTACTGGGGATCCCCTAACTGTGCAAGGCTGCCCTGCTTGCCAGGTATAGGTCTCCCTTCTTACTCAACTCATCTGAAGTAGCACATTGTCTATCAGCTAACCAGATCTTCATGTCCTCAGGCAAAGTGCTAAGGGCTTGTTCCCTCACCAAAAGGTCTGCCAGCCCTTCAAAAGTGGTGACCTGACATCCACTCACTCACCTATGGAAATAAGTGCTCAATTCAGCAACATATTCACATTCACTTTCATCTGCCTTGCGTCTATGCTCATGAAACTTTTTCCTATATGTTTCAGGTGTTAGCTCAAACAATTCTAAAAGACATTTCTTTACAGCAGTATAATCAAAACATGCAATGTCAGGCATTTTAGATAATGCAGTTACAGCTTTACCAGAGAGTAAGGGGGTCAGGAACCGTACCCAGAGCCCTTGGTCAACTTCATACTGTTTACATACCCTCTCAAACATATGAATAAAACTATCAAAATTATTCCCCTCTTTAAACTGTGGAAGAAATTTACTGACCTTTTGTGATTCTGGGGTTCAGTTACTCCCTTACCCATTACCTCCATGACTCTGGCGAAGAGTCAGCATCTCCTTCTTATGCTGCCTCTGCTTTTCTTGTTCCTCAGCTTGCATGCATAACAGTTTCTCATTCTCCTCAGCCTGCAAATGTTGCAGTCTCTCATTTGCTTCTAATTCCACACGCCTGACCTCCAACTCAAGTCTCTTTAGCTTCAGCAGGATTTTTAAGTCCACTGCAGAAAGGTTGAGCTGTCCATTCTCTGAAGGAATTATATCTCCACTGCCAGTCTGATTGTCCTCCTAGTTGCTGTTTTCTGATGCAGCTGTAAACAAGGCTGCAATCAGGTCTGCCTTAGTCAGGTTTCCATGCACCAGTCCCCTAGCCTGGCACATCACTGCCAGCTGGCTCCCTGTCAACTTTCCATACTCCTCTGCCGACATGCTGCCTGCTCACCCTGACTAACTAAGCTAACAAAAGAAATAAAACAATTGTGATCTTCACTCTGAGTAGTCACTGCATAGCTGTTTTAGAGTACAAAAAACACCTTCAAAGCTCACTGTACACAAGCTACAGGATTCACTCTACCCACACCACTACAAGCCAATTAATATTTGCCAACTAATTAATATGTGGTGTGGATATCCCACCGCTGCCAAACAATTAATATGTGAGGATATCCCAACAACTGCCACCAATTATTATATGACACCCGTGCCCTGGCCCAGCAATCAAGGAGCCTCCATCCTCACAACTAACACCAGAGAGGGTGTCTCATATATGAGGAAAAGATAAGAAATACACACAGTAAAGTGGAATTTCCCTTAAGAGCACACAGAGATCACAGTCAGTCCAGTGCTGGTTGCTCCCTTGCTCCCTACTTCCCCAATAAGACTCCCCACTGGCACAGCTATAGGGTTCAGATCTCAGCCTAGCTGGACAAGCTAAAATCTCCAGCACCCTCTCTGTCCAACCAGTGCATCGTATCCCTGCCCAAATAGCTGACACATACACACTTTGAGATAAGAGTTCACACAACCACACAGACACTTCTGGGGAAGGCTGACACAGGTTCTCCAGCTGTGCCCCTTTTACCCAGACTATATGGTAGTACCCTTTCATCATCCAGCTAATAATTAACAGTGACTCAAACGCCCTTAAAAGGGTGTCCAATTATTACTGTGCAATATTATTATCCAATTGGTAAGTGTGACTACAGTCAAGGCTTATTAGAGTGGCTATGTACAGTTTTACCAAAGGCATACAAGTACTCTAAAGAGCTTAAATTATCTCTACACAAACAAGCCACAGTTAAAAGGGTTTTAAAATATTTAATAATAAATAATTAAAACCACAAGACAATACTTTCTACTATACAGTGCTAGTCAAAAGTTCAGAGATCACACAGAAATACTTAAAATAAATCAGTAGTGCAGTTCTGACATCACAGAAAAACACTTAGTCTAAACTTTATAATTCCTAGCTGTTGCTACAAGAAAACACACATCTAAAATAACTTACATAGAGCAACAGGTAGTGCTGTGAGTTGGATAGTCAGACAAAAATGCTTAATAATCTCTGGTTCTCACTGTTTAAATTGAAACTCCAGTTCTGCTAAACATTACATTATCTTTTACACCTTCCTGGAGTTCCCAGGCTGACAGAAACTGCATTTACATTCTTTTACACTTAGAGCAATAAAGGACATTCCATATGTAAATTCTAGTAATTATTCCTTAAGTTAAAACAATAGGCAGGATGCTTACTCCAGACTCATCGACTCCAAATTCTAACTTCAAAGGAACAGACATAAAGTAATTTTAATTTCAAAGGACCAACAAGAAATACTTGACTTAGCTTTCTTTACAGCAGATGGCAATGTTGCCACATTGTTTTAAGTTCAACCTTTCACAGCATATTCTTTAATTTAAGAAGCAAGCCTGCATTTCAACATTTCACAGTATTTACAAATGATAGAATTATGTACCAAATTCTATTTGACTAGGCTGGCAGCCTTCACCCATTTATACCAGTCTTCAGAATGGGCACCAAAAAAAATAATTTTCCAAGAGACGAGTTTCAGAGGCACTGAACTATCTTAAACAAGGAATAGTAAAGCCTGTTAGTCCCAGCTAGCACAAGAGACTCTTCAAAGTAGGCAGAGTTGCAAACTACCTGAAAGGAATGATCACTTGAAACTAACCACCAAAGTTGCACAGTAGCACAGGATAGTTCTCTACAGAGACAGAGAATGTCTTCCACTTGGAAGAATTCATCTGATGAATGGAAGGATTTCTGGTGGTTTTGTTTAGTTTACAGATTCTTTTACAGAAGAGCCGCACACAGAGGTGGAGGAAACTATCATCCTCGGGGGATAGTTTATTGCACCAGGATACTTTCCTTTACTGACAGAAACCCACTTTCCTGTAACCATTAGCCACAAATTAGATAATATAGCAGGAAGGAATACTTCTTGGTCAAAGCTTGGTGTCACAAGTCAGAGGATACATCCACCATTTATACCTCATTTTCCTTCTGATCTGAGTTGAAGAGGAGGAGCATGACCACCTTCTCCTAAGTGGTTAATAGAAGAATCTCCAGGCTGCCACACTCCCTTCCTGGTAGACTGAGCTGTTGGGACTCTTGGAATCTCAGTTGCAGTAGCAGAGTGCTGGTGCAGTAAGACATGCTGGTGTCATTTGCACTTCTCCTCACATGACAATGGTTGTCAGTGAGAATGCTATCATGGTCCACTGCCATATATGCACCACGTACCTGCATGGACTATATCAGAATGTGCTGCACTCTTTGTTATGTACCACATCAGTTAACAGGTTCTCAGACTGGAGCAGGAGAGGCTCTGGTCTAAGCTCTCCTTTCAGAGCCTTAATGATAAAAAGCACTGCCCACAGCTTATAGCTTCAGCTGGTTTATGTTGAGACAACTTTCCTCCTGGGATCCATTCCCCTTGGATCATAGAGGATCCAAAATAATCTCTCCAGGCCTGTAGGGAAGTATCCCTTGTCCATACCTGTGATGGATTGTAGTGCAGGATGCGAATCCTAGTTTGCCACTAAAGAGGATGGTTCTTCACTGCAAAGGCTGGAGGCAGGAGTCTGATGCCTTGTGAGGAACCATGAAAAAATGCTGAGTCTGCAATCACTGACATCTCACAGTTAACTGAAACACTAACATTCTCAGGCATGAAATATGTGCATCATGAAGAGCATGGCCGCCACTGAGCCCAGAAGTAAAGGATGAACAGAGCTTGGAGCCAATGCTGTATTCCCAGTTTGGTTGCCAAGGTCATAACCTCCTTGGCTCCATCTGTCATCAGGAATGATTGACATTGAATAGTGTCCAGCTTAGTTCCAATGAAAGTAATCCTTTGCTGCTCCAACAAAAGCAATCCTTTGAATCAGGCTCAAAAGGGATATTTTCCAATTTGGGAAGATTCTGGGGTTTGCAAGGATGGAAGCTGTTAAGCCACAGATGCTATAACAGAGTCCCTCAACAAGGCTACCAGGAGGCATTCATTCAATTAAAGAAGCACATCACAATCCTTTTCCTGCAAGACATATGTCACCATACTATATTCACATATGCAACTTAGATCTATGGGTGAAACAGAAAATTTACCACAGTACTACCCCCTGCATTACTAATGGACAAAGGCAGCTCATAACTGCATTATCCCATGCACGGGTCCCCTAAAATTATATATGGTATGATCCTAGTTATTCTCATTAGGGGCAATATATAATTATCAACCATGGGATGGGTAAGGCCAATCTATAGCCAAATAGGATAGGTTATTTTAAGCACAAAAAGGGAAATTGGCTAGGCTTAAAATAGTCCACAAGGGCAGCTAGATAAGTATGAACCTATAAACCTATAAATCATATTATCACTTTGGTAAACTCTGTTAATGCAGGAAATAGACCAAACAGCAGCACAGGACTTTTTACTGCTCAGAGTAAAACTTAAGGAACTTTCTGTGATGACACAAGATTTGATTTGCCAGACAGTATCCACTAAGCATTAGCCAGGCGTCCAATAGCAGCAGGGTCATGATCCTCTGGAGATTCACCATCCTGATCTTGATGAACCAGGTGAGCTTGTTGAATTCACTGAGGTCTATAAATGGATGCAAGTCTCCCGTCTCTCCCTGAGCTAAGCAAATATGATGGTAGAACCCTTGACTTCATTCAAAAATGAGTACAGTTTTTAAAGGTCCCTTAAGGAGTACAGTCTGTGCCTCTTCTAATGCTTGTACAGAAAGGGTCTGATTTTTGAATAGAGTACTTTCTGGGGGAAGCCCTTTAAACTGAGACCATTCATGACCGTGTTGAGAACAAACCAGTCCTTTGTGATGGGTCCCCAACTTAGGGTGAACTAAAAAAACATGGCACCCTTCATGGATGTTGCTGGATTGTAGTCAGGACTGCAGTTGCTATGCCTGTGGAGTAGCCCTCCTGGATGACTGACTTAAAAATGGCTGCATTCATAGACTTTGCTGGATTGTAGTCAGAACTACAGTTGATATCTCTGGGGAGTAGCTTCTGATTGAATTATTCAGTATAACAGAGATTTTACACTGCCTGTTACTATGAGACCATTCTAAGTCTGTGTGGGAGCTTCTTATTCAAGAGAACTGACCTGGGCAGGAGAGAAAAATTTAGAGGCCCTGAACAGTGATCAAGGACTGTTTCATCTTTTGGAGGTCTTTCATCAGGTCTTGGAAGGGTCACCAAGATATCCTGCCTGAGCTCATTTTTTGAAGGCAGCCAGGGCACAGCATTCTTCATAGACACACACAAGAGCCTGCTGAGCTATTAAAAGCATCATCACAGTCAAAAACAGACCACATAGAAGTGGTATGGGCTGTGACAAACTCTTCCTTGACCCTAACGTCTGGAAGGGATGGAAGCTTTTACAGTACCTAATTGAAGACAGATGCCAGGAATCTGTAAAGGCATGACACATATTTAATTGATCTAAGCCCTAACATGACAAAATAAAATCCCTTTGTCCATCCTGTCCAGTGCTTTAGGCTCCTTATCTGATGGTAATATGGGAAAGCGATGTCTCTGAGATGTATGCTGGACTGTAGACATCACAGAAGAGTTGGCCATAGGTTGCTTAGAGAGGCGGCAATGAGAGCAGCACTATATGCTTTTTAGCTGCAAAGCTGGCATCCTTAAGGACAGGCTTCATGCTGGTCTACCTCCTTCATCAGATGTTCACTAAGACATTTTTGAGTAAAAGACAAGCGAGTAACAGTCCAGTCCATGTAAAATTTCATCAGCATGGGGATTTGAGCAGTATATGGGTCACCCCACTGGGAAGGAACTATAGACAGGAGTGGACTCATTATCCTTGTCCACATCTAAAATAAGTATCTCTTGGTCCTCTAAGACCACTTTCCAAGAAAAAGAGAGAGAGGGACACTCTCCCAACCCAGACTGTGGGTAAGGGGACATTCAGCATTAATTGAACATTCTTTAGGTTAAGCCAGCAGCAGGAATTTGGCTTCGGAAATCTGCAAGGGGGGGGGGCAGGTTTGGCATAATAGTTAAGGTCTTCACCTCAAAGACACAAGGTACAGGGTTTGAGTCTGACCTCAGGTTATTGGTTCTGCACTTAGCCTAGTATGCACATATGAACCCATAGTGATTTGAAAGCCTTTGTGGAACCTGGCACAGGCTTTTAGCTGTATACCCTGAGGGTGCACTTCTGCACCTGTCAGGACAGATCCTACCAGACATCAAACTACTGTATAACATACACTGTTTGTGCCTGTCTTATTACCCCTTCTGATAAAGGAAACCTTAGTGGACCCTTCTCAACCTGGTCTATCAAGACAGCCCATATGGCTGGGAAGGGCCTGAGGAGAAGAGTCCATTGTAGTGAGTATAATCACAAATACTCTAAGGGACTGCTGCTGGAGTGCAGATCAGTCATGGGTGATCTCTGACTGATTGACCAGGGGATGGGTGGTGCTGTCACTATGAAATGCACCCTCCTGTGGCAATTGCTAGATGTGCACCTCTTCTGAACCTGTCTTCTACTGAAACAGGATAAGCCTGAGTTTGCACCTCCTTCTAGTTGAGAAGGAGCAGGCAACAAGCAATGCCATCATATGGACAGGCCTGAGGATATGACTAGTGTATGCCTCGTCTTGTTTTTTTCCTGGCCTGAGATCATGCAAGAACCCTTTAGCTGATCCCTGTGTTGGGAGCCTTGGCTATTACAATGTAAATTATGCCTGTAGCTTCTTTATTGCATCTTTGGGTAGCTGGACTAACAGACTGGCACACATGGCAGTGGTTAACATCAAGCTTTTTCCCACACATTAGAAGCAGTGCAAACATGTCTGTTAACTTGTGGTCTAACAGTTACATGAACTCTTAGATGGCTTATAGTTTTTAAAGAGGTGAAGATGGGACTGAGCTGTGCAAGTTGCAGGGGAAACAACTGACAGGCCCAGGGGCTAGGCATGCCCTCCTATCCCAATATATGATGACATTTATTTATTTATTTATTCATTCAGTCTTGTTGACCGGATTACTCATACTATACCTAGACTATTTTTGGGGCCACCTGAGGTGATACTCATACTGACTAGAGAAAATTTGGTTAGAACACTACAGAAAAGTGTAAATAAATACTGTGTGTACATGAAATAAAGTATCCTTACTGTTTTTAAACATTCACCTAGATCTCAGTTTAACATCACATCTGAAGAACAGTACCTCAGATGTTCCTTAACTCCTAACTATGCTCTGTAGTGTTAGCAATAAAAATAAATCCAAACCCCTAGTATGGGAATAGAACCCACAACCTTCTAATATTCCAGCATCAAAGGCAAGAGTTGTACCTGTTAAGAAAATAATATTTTCCTTTATAATGAATATTATGCAAGTACCTTTGACATACTCTGGCAGGAGGATTGAAAGGAAAAGAAACAGAATCCCAGCAGTTAACCTACAATGAAAATCTCCTGCTGTCATATGCTTTGATTCACTGTCCTTGTTATATTTTTGAGACAATCTATGTGCCTGTAAACCTCCTGTAGCTTTGTAGTACATTTAGCCATACATCTTACAGCAAGCATTTTGGACTCAGCAAAAATAACCAGGGGACAAAGGCCCAAAATCAGGAACAGATTTAAATATTGCTCTTACAAACTTACAAAGGGGGTAACTAACAGGTTTTGCATAAGCATGCATTTTCTGAAGGATGCTTGCCACTCAAATTTCTGTCACAGTTTAGGGACTGCAATCCTCAATGATTTGCTAGAAAAACACACATTTTATGAGGACTAGACCAAAAATATGAGGCAGAAATTTGGACAGTCCTCAAAATTCTGGATAGCTGAGAGGTATGCATCTAGCTAAGACAATCAAAGCAGGTCCCACCATACTCCTCAACTTTTGTGAAATGACTTTTGCTGATGACATAATTGCTTCCAAAGTATTTAGGTACCGAGGTAATTCACGAGCATTCTTACTGAAGTTTTTTTTTGATAATGAAAATTAATTTCCAAAGGAAGTTGCATGCATTCACATCATACCGCTCAACCTCTTAGAGCAAGAAAGCTGGACAAAGCCATATATAAAAGTTGGACAAAGGCCCCAAGATAGGGACATTTTTAAATATTGACCTTACAAATTTAGAAAGTTAATAGAATAACAGGTTTTGCATTAGCATGAATTTTCTGAAGGGCATGAAGTCTGAAACTCAAATGTCTGTCATTGTTTTCTAACTTCAGTCTTTAGTGATTTGCCACTAATTTGCCAGAAAACCACAATTTTATGAAAAATGGACCAAAATATGAGGCAAAAATCTGGACATTCTGCAAAAATCTGTACAGTTGAGAGGTATGTTTCGCATTCATAAACCACTAAAATGTCTTAGCCTGAATTATAGCAGAGAATTATTTTTGTACTATCCATATTTGAATAAATATCAGAGCTATAATAAATACGCCTGTCAGTTTTCAGCAGCATAGCCTTCTTCCCATCAAACTGGTTTTGCTAATTGGTAGCATTCAATTATTTGGCATAAAACTGTTATTTTCCAGATAAATGTGCATTTCTTCAGCTCATTTCCTCACAGTAAATAACTTAATCCAATGTAGGGGAAAGCATTCTGTGGAATGAGCTGTGAATATTCACACTTCATAATTACTACCCAAAAGTAACTGGATAGCACTCATCTTTAGCAAACATGGCATCGCAACATTTAATCAATTTGAAGCATTTTTCTGTTCTATATGTATTTCATTTTTGTTCCATCTTAATTATAGGCTAGTCTTTTTAAAGTGTATTGGTAGATAGTCCCACTTTGTTTGGCCCTTTATTCATCTTCAGCTTTATCCTGACATCACCAGTGCCATTTACTATCCACAAGTCTGTCCCAATATGTGTTTTGTACATCTTAATTTAAATCTTCTTTGGCATTCTTCTGCCATACACTACTGCTGACACTCTGTGCCAGTCAGCTGCAGCCCTTCTGATAACAGCTTTGACCTCCTCATTCAGACTTCCGTTCTTCTCAACAACCCCTCCAGATACTTGAAGCTGTTAACCTGTTCCACTATTTTCTGAACTATGTTGCACACCCACTCTCACTGGGAACACCTCTTTGAGACTGAACACTGTTCATACTTGAGTTATTGGATCTGTGTACATAGCTTGCACTAATTCTAACAATGTTTCTGGGACTTTGAACCACCACAGGATTGCCGAAATCACTTTCTTGGGACCTTGTCAAATGCTTTCCCCAAGTCTAGGAATGCCTAGTTGGACTCTTTCATCTCTAGCTTCTTCTTAACTGTCTGTTTCACTGTAAACATCGAGTCAGTTGTGCTTCATCCGGATCTGAATCCAAACAGCTCATCTCCCATCTTACTTCCTACTACTCTGTGTATTTATTTATCAGTCACTCTATCCAGAACTTTCATGCGATGTGACAGGAGTTTGATACCTGTATACTGCGTACAGTTTTGAATGTCCCTTTGGTCTTGAACACTGGCACTAGTACTGTTATTCCCCAGTCATCTGGGATACGCCTTACTCTCCACACTGCTATGAGTACCCTCGGGAGCCATTTCCTTCCTATCTCACCCAGCATCTTTATCATATCTGCTGTGACCTCATCTGAGCCTGCTGCCTTCCATGACTTCATATTCTTATTGCTGTTCTTACTTCTTATATGGTAGGCTCCTCCTCTTCTCTCATTGTAGGCTGTCTCTGGGTCAGTACTGCTTCTGTGTGTTTTTTTTTTCATTCAGAAGCTGCTGAAAGTGCTCCTTCTATCTGATTTTGATGTCCTGTGGACTGGTGAGTAGGTTGTTGTTGACATCCCATATGAAGGGTGGCTGACTATCTTGTTTTCTTTCTATCTTTGCCCTGCAGCCTGATATTGTTCCTTTGTGCCACCTACTGAATGACTTTCCAGAAGCTTGTAGAGTGCCTGTGATGCCCTGTTCTTAGCAATTGCAGCTCCTTTCCTAGCCTCTTTGTTAGCTGACCAGTATTCCTTCTTAGCCTGGTCAGACTTTTCTGTCTCCCAGTTTTTACTGTATTCCTTCTTTGTTTTGATGACTTCCTGGATATCTGCATTCCACCACCAGCCTTCCTTATGTACTTTATTTCCATACCTTGCTTGGCTATATGTCTGCTCTATGGTCCTTCCACATGCTGTTTTGAGGCGCTGCCATTCTTCTTCAACTTCACCTATTTCCCCCTTTTTTGGGGGTGCTAGAACCCTGAGTTATTGCTTGAGCTGTTGTGCTTTCTCTCCAGTCAACTTCCAGGTCTTCAACCAGGTCTCTGTCGATCTTAGTGCATTCTCTGAACACTACTTGCAGCTGATTGTGACAACTAGTGGTCTATTTTGTGGGCCGAGTATTTCACTGGGGGTGACTTTGCGATCTTTGACTCTACCCCAGTGCCCTTTCCTTACTAGGAAGAATTCTAACTGAGTTGCATGTTGGCCATTCTTGTATGTGATCTTGTGACTGTCTCTCTTTCTGAACCATTTGTTAGCTACTATGAAGCCATTTGCAGACAGAAGATAGAATGACTTCTCCTTCTTTATTCTTGTTGCCCCACCCATATGGACCCTGGCAGTCCTCATATCCTGTTCTGTCTGTCCTGATATGTGCATTCAAGTCACCCATTATTAACACCAATTTGTGTTGTCCTGCTTTATCTAGTAGGTCCTGCAACTGCTCTCTGAATGCACTCTTTTTCTCTCTGTCACAATCCTGCTGAGCAGCATAGGCAGAGATTATGATTACTGCCCTATCATTAGCCTGCAGTCAGATTGCCACGAGTCTGTCATTAATTCTGATGACATCCCTCACTATCTTCTGAAGCCTCTCCTTCATCACAATTCCAACATAATTTCTAGCCTGTCCTCCTCCTGAGAAATAGACTCTGGATCTCAATCGGCTTTGCTGCACTGCCCTTCCATCTTGTCTCCAGGATACATAAGGTGCCCAGACTCCTCCTATTCATGTCATCCACTTCCAAGCTGCTTCTCATCAGTGAACCTACACTGAGTGTAGCAATTCCTAGTTCATGTTTGGCAGGTTGCTTGTTTTTACACCCATCTTTCAGTCAACACAACTATCTTAGGTAACCCAAACTGGGCAACTGGATACCAGCCAGTCAATAGCTTATTGACCCAGGGCTGCTGGGCTTTATGACAGACACATATTGGCCAATAGGGTCCATACACCCCTTCCACCATTAGCATGGGTTCCTGGCATAGGTAGGAATAGGCCAGGTTCTCAACCAACTTATTACCACCAAATACTAATGCCCATTTGGTGACATTAGTCAACTCAGCTGAATCACCCAGAGCCATATTTTACACCACTGAATGGCTAGCATTGCCACAGTGCACAGTCTGTGATATATGCTCTCTTATCATGAGGATACTGTGCACTACAGTAGATGCCCAAATATAGGGCACCATGTAGAGTCTGTGCTGCTGCCCACAGTTCCATTCTTTGGTGAGTATGAGATGGAAAAACTCAGAATGTTTTCAGAGGTGAGAGAAATCCCACAAGACACAGTGAAAACATGCAAACTCCAAAAGGCATTGGCTGGAAGTCAGGATTGAACCTTGTACCTTGTGCATGGGAGGCAAGGTCCTTCATCTTTAATCTTATCTTTCCTTTCCTTTCCTTTCCCAGTTTTGTCCTCAGGCACTGGCTTCCATACATATTTGGACATGTGTAGTATATTCTAGGCTTTAACCTTTGGTTCATATATCTCCCAACCTCTTGAGGCAAGAAATCGGGACAAAGCCAAAGAATAATGGGGGGGGGGGCGGGGCGGCAAAACCCCCCAAATAGCAACAGGTTTTAACTTCTTTTTACAAACTTAGGAAGCTAGTAGAATAACAGGTTTTGCGTTAACATGCAATTCTTCAAGGATATGAAGTTTGAAATTCAAATGTCTATCATTATTTGGTGACTTCAATCTGCTGTGTTTGCCAGAAAATCACAAATTTTATGAGGAACAAACCAAAAATATCAGGCAAATATCTGAACATTCCACAAAATTCTGTACAGATGAGATGTATCCTTCAGAAGAGTCAACCTAAATCTTTGTAGTTCATAAATAATATTTATTTAGTCAGTAATGTCAGTTATTGTATATCAAGTTACAATCATGGGTTTGTTTTGTGATGGCCTTGTGTAGTACACTAATAACTACATATTAGAAATTGATTGTGTCTATCCTTCTACTCTGCTGTTGGAATCTTCAGTAATATCAGTTTGGGACCAAAGAGAACTGCATTTAATATGTAGATATGTAGTAATGTCAATTGTTATAAATACAGCACATCAAGGCATTTCTAAAATATGGACCCAAGAGAAAGTTGCTGCTTTACCTTGTTTTCATTAACATGCTACTGTGATGCCAAATAAGAAACAATTAAATGCTGAATGCACAGTTTCTGAGAAAATTATCCCACATACAGAACCAATATTTCCTACATTAGTTTGCAAACTCTGACTTACTTTTTTATTTCTTACTAAATTTAGAACTTGTTTCTTTCTTACCACTCTGTCAGGGAAATTCAGAAAAGCTAATATGAAACTTTATATCGCGTGTGCATTGTGCCACAATGCATACAAGGGCGAGAACAGTTTTAGATTCAGTAAACTCCGTGTAGCGGCACGCAAGCCCACTCAGCTAAGGAACCTTTTGTGTAATGCAGATGTTGCCTTAATTAGCTGGATTTTATGCAGATTAACCATGTGGAGCGATCCAACAAACTGAAATGCATCAGTGTAGACTCTGTGTCCATGTGAGTAGTGTACACTGAAATTTTCCAGGTACAGGAGTCTACACAGAAAGAAGGGGATGTAAAAGTCTACAAATATGGACATAATTCCCCTGAAAATGTAAGATCAAATGCATAAATGTGCAAAACATACATCGTGGATGTCTGAAAATAACAGGGATTATGTGAAATTATTAATTAATTTATTTTATTAATTTCCACGTTTGCATTAAGTGCTGCATTGCACAAACATGCTTAACATAAAAACAAACAAAAAAATCTGTAAAATAATCTTATAACGTACTTTAGACAAATGTACTGTAGGACCTTGCATTGGGTCTGTACAATCATGTATTTGTGCTGTTATCCAGCTTACACAGCTATGAACCATGTAGTTTCCAAGCTGTCAGCATGAATATTATGCAAATGAGGGGTAAATGCCATGGATGTGTTGAATTGCTAAAGTGAGCAACTGTGCATGCATATCCACTTCATGTAGGCTCCTACATGGTGTTTATATTCCCATTGGATGAGGATGACATCGGGTTGTGTCATGTTACTTTTAGGATATTTTGTGCTCAGTGTGCATGTTTGCGCAGCATGCTGCTTGCTGTAAATGGTTTGGGTGTAGCTTAGCTTTTTCACAGGACCACATCATCCATGTCATAGTCATGACATAGCCAGCTATGAATGGAAACTGGATATATTAAATTAATAATATATAGTTTTGTATAAGCTATGCTGTGTAATTTTTCTGAAAGAAAAATTTTGGAGTGAGTTGGATGAAGTGGTGGTGAGTGTACCAAGGGTGAGAGGGTGGTGATGGGAGCGGATTTCAATGGACATGTTGATGAAGGGAACAGAGGGGATGAGGAAGTGGTGGGTAGGTTTGGTGTTAAGGAGAAGACTGCAGAAGGTCAGATGGTAGTGGATTTTGCAAAAAGGATGGACATGGCTGCAGTGAATATGTATTTTAAGAATAGGGAGGAGCATAGGGTGATGTACAAGAGTGGAGGAAGATGCACGCAGGTGGATTATATCCTATGTTGAAGAACCGGTCTGAAGGAGATTAGGGACTGTAAAGTGATGACAGGGGAAAGTGTAGTTAGGCAGCAAAGGATGGTGGTCTGTAGAATGACATTGATGATCAAGAAGTGGAGGAGGAGTGTGAGGGCAGCACCAAGGATCACATGGTGGACATTGAAAAAGGGTGATTGTGAGGTGGAGTTCAGGGAAGAGTTAAGACAGGCACTGGGTGGCAATGAAGAGTTACTGAATAGCTGGGTAACTACAGCAGAACTGGTAAGGGAGACAGCTAGAAAGGTGCTTGGTGTGACATCTGGACAGGTGAGGGAGGACAAGGAGACCTGGTGGTGAAACAAGGAAGTACAGGAAAGTATACAGAGAAAGAGGTTGATGAATAAGAAGTGGGATTGTCAGAGAGATGAAGAAAGTAGACAGGATTATAAGGAGATGGGGTGTGTGGCAAAGAGAGAGGTGGCGAAGGCTAAGGATAATGTCTAAGGAGAGTTGTATGAAAGTTTGGACACTAAGAGGGTAGAAAGGGACCTGTACCATTTGGCTAGGCAGAGGGACCAAGCTGGGAAAGATGTGCAGCAGGTAAAGGTGATAAAAGATAATGAGGCAAATGTACTCACAAGTGAGGAGAGTGTGTTGAGCAAATGGAAAGAGTACTTTAAGGGGCTGATGAATGAAGAGAATGAGAGATAGAGAGAGAGAAAGAGAGAGAGAGAGAAGGTTGGATGATGTGGGGATAGTGAATCAGGAATTGCAACAGATTAGCAAGGAGGAAGTAAGAACAGCTATGAAGAGGATGAAGAATGGAAAGGCTGTTGGTCCAGATGGCATACCTGTGGAAGCATGGAAGTGTTTAGGAGAAGTGGCAGTGGAGTTTTTAACCAGATTGTTTAATAAAATCTTGGAAAGTGAGAGGATGCCCATGGAGTGGAGAAAATATGTTTTGGTTCCGATTTTTAAGAATAAGGTGATGTGCAGAGCTGCAGTAACTACAGAGGGATAAAACTGATCAGTCACAGCATGAAGTTATGGGAAAGAGTAGTGTAAGCTAGGTTAAGAAGGGAGGTGATGATTAGTGATCAGCAACATGGTTTCATGCTGAAAAAGAGCACTACAGATGCGATGTTAGCTCTGAGAGTGTTGATGGAGAAGTACAGAGAAGGCCAGATGGAGTTGCATTGTGCCTTTGTGGACTTAAAGAAAGCATATGACAGGGTGCCTAAAGAGGAACTGTGGCATTGTATGAGGAAGTCAGGAGTGGCAGAAAAGTATGTAAGAGTGGTACAGGATATCTACGAGGGTAGTGTGACAGTGGTGAGTTCTGTGGTGGAAGTGACAGATGCGTTTAAGGTTTAGGTGGAATTACATCAAGGGTCAGCTCTGAGCTCTTTCTTATTTGCACTGGTGATGGACAGGTTGACAGATGAGATTAGACAGGAGTCCCCATGGACTATGATGTTTGCAGATGACATTGTGATCTGTAGTGAGAGTAGGGAACAGGTTGAGAAGACATTGGAGAGGCAGAGATATGCTCTACAGAGGAGGAGAATGAAGGTCAGTCACCTTGCTAGACAGGGGTCCAGGGAAGTAAATATTGTGGGAAGAAATAGCCAGGGAATTATGGCTAGGCTTGTATAGGCCCTAGGGCCAATAGCCTAGTACCAACCTATGAACATAAGATAGAATATATGTTTGTTAATGAGAAGGAGGATGGAGGAATGGTGAGGATCCAGGGAGTAGAGTTGGTGAAGGTGGATGAGTTTAAATACTCGGATCAACAGTTCAGAGTATTGGTGAGTGTGGAATAAAGGTGAAGAAGAGAGTACAGGCAGGGTGTAGCAGGTGGAGAAGAGTGTCAGGAGTGATTTGTGACAGACGGGTACTAGTAAGAATGAAAGGGAAGGTCTACAAGAGCGTAGTGAGACCAGCTATGTTATGTGGGTTGGAGTTGGTGGTATTGACAAAAAGGCAGGAGTCAGAGCTGGAGGTGGCAGATTAAAGATGGCAAGATTTGCATTGGGTGTGGCTAGGATGGACAGGATTAGGAATCAGTATATTAGAGGGTCAGCTCAGGTTGGACAGTTTGGAGACAAAGTCAGAGAGGCAAGATTGCGTTGGTTTGAACATGTGCTGAGGAGGGATGCTGGGTATATTGGGAAAAGGATGCTAAGGATGGAGCTGCCAGGTAAGAGGAAAAGAGGAAAGCCTATGATAAGGTTTATTGATGTGGTGAGAGAGGACATGCAGGTGGTTGGTGTGACAGAGCAAGATACAGAGGACAGGAAGAAATGGAAACAGATGATCTGCTGTGGCAACTCCTAACAGGAACAGCCAAAGGAAGAAGAAGAAGCTATGCTGTGTGACACTGCACATAGTGCTGCATCATGCGCTAAATTAGGGCCTTTAAATCATGTCAGTTATATCATAAGCAGGTGAACTGCATCATAATTAGCCAATCCCACATGGTGGAACTACACCACAGCTATATAAAATATGCATACATCCTACATTCTGATTTTTTTCCTCAATAATCAGAACCTTTGGAGTAGAGACTTGGAAATTTTAACTGAGATAATGCTAGGGGCTGCTGTAGCTATTCTACATCTGTATGTGCTAGAAGCTGAAGTCAATGCTACTGGTGCTGCTAACAATAGGCCTAGGCCAAGAGGGAAAAGAATATTCAGGATCAGAGTAACCTTCCAGGAGCTACATGAGCTGGAAATTGTAGAGTGCTACAGGGTGGACAGGGCCATATCACTCAGCGAGTTCTGTCACCCTCAACTCAGAGCCAGAGCTAACAGCGGGTAACCCATTCCAGTGGAAACTAGGGTAAGTGTAGCCCTTCGGATACTAGCTACAGGTACTTTTCAAAGACCAACTGGAGACATGATGGGGGTGTCACAGGCAGCAGCATGCAGGATACTCCACCAATTCCTGGATGCTATGCTTCCACATATGTGAGCACATATCTTTTCCCCTTTCCCCTGAGGTGAGGGCCAGCAATATGCAACAGTTCTACCATGTAGCACACTACCCTGAAGTACTGGGTGCCAAAGATTGCACTCATGTATGTATCAAGGCACCACTTGGAGAGTAGGGATACCACTCCATCAACTGTCAAGTCATGTGCAATGCACAAGGTATTATCATGAATGTGTGTACTGGCAACCCTGGCAGTTATTATGACTCCCATATCTGGCACACATCACAGCTGTACCAGATGTTTGCTATGGGGAACATTCCATAAGGCCATTTATTGGGGGATGCTGGGTATGCCCTGAAACTGTGGATGATGATACCCATCTGAAAGGCACACACATCCACAGAAGAACGCCATAATGAGGCATGTGCACAAACTAGGAACATCATAGAGTGTGTGTTTGCGCTTCTGAAGTCACAGTTCCAGTGCCTCGATATATCTAGAGGATCTCTGCAGACTACTCCATCCTCATGTACACATATGTTCACAGGGGTCTACTGTAATTAAATGAAAGCGGAATCTGTCAAATACGAATCTGTTGACACATAAACAGCAAAACGCGATAATGTTGAAAATGCAAAACCGCGAAATTTAAACATCGAAACCGCAATAGTCGGCCAACCCCACCGCCCGTAACATACTACCTGCACAAACTCAACAACAAAAAACACATACATGCACTAACCAAAATCCTACTACTAACCCTAAATTAAAGCACCAAAATCCCACTTGTAACCCTACACTAAACCCCACATACACAACTATCTATGTACTACCCTTAACCCCTCCCTAACCCTAAGGTCTTTAACTACCACACACTTACCCTACAGAACTATACCCACACAAAGTAAATATTCTGCACACATACACTTAACAAAACCCTACACTAAACCTTACATACATTGCCTATCTATGCATTTACCTTAAACCGCACCCTAACCCTAAGGTCCGTAACTATCGCACTCTTACCTTACAAAGCTATACCACAGATGGGCTAACTATGACAATTCGACATTTCTGATTTTGCTATTTAGTGCGTTTGACGTTTCCGCGTTTCACTGTTTATGTGTCGACAGATTCCGCTTTCATTTAATTAAAGTAGACCCGTTCACAGTATGTGCAATGTTACACAATCTGATCCTGTGGAAACAGCTGCAGCAAGATTAGCAAAGGGAAGGGATACACAACCCCCCCACCAGTGCCTAGGTCATAACAGACGCAGTCACAGAAGGACTCGGAGGAGGAACGCCCTGCTGATGTCCCTATAGGCAAACATAGGTGTGCTGTGTACGCCCTGGCTTTGGCTAAGAGACAATGCATAGCACATTCACTGACAACCTAGGGATGTAGGGACTAACACCTTACTCCTACTCACATACATCTATTAAAATTGATGCCGGCCAACTCACACATCCTGTATCTATCCATGTACTGCTTGCATCAGACATAGTCAGCCCTGAACTGTAGTTGTGCCAAATACTGCATTTGCAAGGTAAGTCTGTAACCTAAACAGTAGTCTAGTGGCGTATTATGATGTGCCATTGTAGTTGTGGAATGGGTACATTATGCAAGTAACTATAGTGGGCCATTTCAACAGAAATTACATCCCCATGGGACTACAGATACCCATTCCACTATTATGTCTCCATTTGTAATCAGTAGGCCTCATGCATGGATTATTCATTCAGTCCAACTGCAACAAATTACTGGTACGTCATTCATGGGAGATGTTAGAAAATGAGGTTAAATGATAGTCAGACTAGTGTGTATCTTAGCAGAATATGGGTTTTGTTCCCCCACCCCTCAAAACATTAGTATCCACATGTAGCTGCCATAACAGTAACTCATCTATGCTATATGAGCATTTTACACAGTTAGTATGCCACAGAGTCTCAGGACATTAATATAGAATTTGATCTTACATTGTATGTGTTAGGTAACTGAGAAATAGCAATGTACATATTTATGCAGGTGATTGTGTGATGAATGATCTACTTTCTGTCAAGCAGCGTCTGTGGCTCAAAAGACTAAAGTTTGTGTGATGGTGTTCAGGGTTTTAATCCAGAGCTATTCAGATATTTTGGATGTGAAGTAGTAATAAGTTGTGTTTTACAGACTGTAACTCTGTGTGTGCTATACTATTATTAACCTCTTTCACGTTACACATTTGCGCTCTATGCCACATATATAGGATCTAGTTAACAAGTCTTAGCCATTTTTTGTGAAGTGCAGCAGTGCAGAAACAGGTTCAGAGGTCACACCATGTTACAAACATAATCCCGACCTGGAGTACAGCTAGGTGTGGAATGGAGTCAGTTTATGGAACAGTAGGTCTCTGATTTAAGCAATGCGCCCCCATCTGTGCACTGCTTAGCAATGCGCAAACAATCCTAAAATGGCACTGCTCATGCCCATACACTTAGTTAAGCAGAGTGCAATTCCGTTGCTCCTCGTGCAATTTATTTAAAAAAAATT
Organism: Protopterus annectens; assembly: GCF_019279795.1. Taxonomy (NCBI): domain Eukaryota; kingdom Metazoa; phylum Chordata; order Ceratodontiformes; family Protopteridae; genus Protopterus; species Protopterus annectens. The sequence goes on from NC_056737.1 coordinate 105,145,257, forward strand.
ATACACATATGTATATATGTATCTATCTATATATATATGTATATACACATATATATATATATATATATATATATATACATATGTATATATATATATATATATATGTGTGTGTGTGTGTGTGTATGTATATATATATATATATATATATATATATATATATATATATATATATGTGTGTGTGTGTGTGTGTGTGTGTGTGTGTGTGTGTGTATGTATGTATATATATATATATATATATATATATATATATATATATATATATATATGTGTGTGTGTGTGTCTGTATGGTTAATATCAAAATTGTGATGGA